>NW_017728906.1:161616283-161631959 GCF_001723895.1 Crocodylus porosus
TCACTCCTGAGCCTGTGCTTTTCCAGGCTAAAGAGTCCCATGGCTCTCAGCCTGTCATCGTAAGGTCTGTTTTCCTGACCTCTGATCATGCGTATTGCTCGTCTCTGGACTCTCTCAAGTCTCTAATTGTTACGCATCAGTCCCATTTTTTTGAATGCTTCAGTGAAGACATCAACAATTACATGAAGCTCTGCTTCCAAAAGAGCATATGCTACAGCATCATCAGCATACTTGAGCTCAATGATTTAGGTCAGGGTAGTTGTGATTGTGGTTGTGGCTCAGAGTCAGCAGAGATTAAACAGTTTACCATCCATTTGTCAGTTTAGCTCCACTCAGACTAGAAGCTTGTTGGTGGTCAGATGTCTTCCCACCATCCTGTGGACTTCTGCCTTGGCTTGTTGGAGATTCAGTTTCTTTTCCTTGGAGCTGGTGTCATTCTGCCAAGTACAAAAGGCCTTGTATTTGCAGTCAATCAACTCTTGGATCTCCTGGTCCTTCTTAACTAAACCACTCCTGGTGTTTCCTGGTACAGACTCCAAGCATCTCTGTGCAGGTACTGATGACAGTGAACTTGAAAGTACCCTATGCACTGCCAACATTTTCCCATTGTTGTTGATTAGAATTCATCAGTTTTTCATTGAGGCATTGGGGGAAGAGATCTTGTTTGATTGAGTCCTTGAGTCCTTCGACACTGACCATCCATCAGCATTGCTTCTGCTGCAACCATAGTTCAGGAGCCAATTTAAGTGACATAATTAAGGGAATGAGTTGGTAATTGGCCCAGTAATCATCAGTTCCTAGCATGGTTTGAGTGATGCCGACATCATTACGATCCCAGGCACAAATGGTGATGTAGTCATTTAAGTGCCAGTGCTTAGATTGTAAGCATTGCCATGATGTCTTATACCTTTTTTCTGGCAGAACAGGGTGTTAGTGATGGTAAGTCTATGTTCCATGCATGTGGACAAGAGGAGAATGTCACTGGAGTTAGCCTGTTCCACTCCTTCCTTGCTAGTGGTTTCATTTCAGAGGTTCAAGTCCCTTCTGATTCTGGCATTGATCACCAAGCAGAATAAACCTGTCTCTCTCCAGAACATGAGAAAGGACTTGGTCAAGGTTGGCACAGAATTCCTCCTTGGTTTCATTGATGACATCAAGAGTCAGGGCACACACACTGATGATGACAATGGCGTATTGGCTCGCTGACAATCTGAGATAGAGTCATGAGTTGCTCAATAATTCCAATGGGGAACTCAATGAGCTAATTTATAAGTTCCAGCCAGACCCATCAGCATCCACATATCCATTGTAATGGAATAAATACCTCTACCGTAGGATGGTAGTAGTCTCTGGCAATAATAGCTTATGGTGAAGTTAATTAGTGTACTCTGGCCTAATAGCACCACCATGTAGATGGTAACATTTTACTGTGAAGCTAATTAGTCAGCTCCGCAGCAAATGTCTCTGTAGACAAGCCCATTAAAGAGACTATACTATAATTTTTCTGAATCTGATACAGTAGATGAAGGTGTTTAATTCCTGAGGTCAACAATGGCTTTCCCTCTATATTAACCCTTTGGAACCAGGAAACACTTGGAATAAAGACCTCTTCCTTTGAGCCTAAAGTGTCCAAGTTCTGTGATTCTCATATCATTATAACCTCCTGTGACAAAAGAAACAGGGGAGGTATGCTAAAATGAAGCAGTGTATGGAACTGGAATGTATAGCCAGTGGGAACAATTTCCAGTACCCATTTGAGATAGGGCTGTGCAAAACGGCACTGTTCTATTTCAACCTGCATTTCAGTGTTTCGATGGAACAGTGTTTCATTCCATTCCAGTTCAAAACCACTGTTCCATTTTGTTTCATCGAAACAGTTTTGCTGTTTCAAGACTGCTTCAACTTTTGCCCATAGGCTATAATGGGGAAGCTTGAAACAGCCTATAACTTTATCATTTCTGGCCTGATTTGGATGAAGCGTGCAGGAATGCTAGCCCCTTCTGAGGGCATGAAGCCTGCCAAGTTTCAAGGAGATAGGTGCAGAGGTTTGGGGAAGCTGCACCTCAAAGTCTTGAAAGCAAAACTAATGTTACATGTATGCGTTAAGCCACAGCAGGGTCAAAACTGCAGGCTTGTTAGCCCCTGCTGAGTCCACAAAGTTTGCCAAGTTTCAAGGAGATACATCCAAAGGCTTTGGAGAAACTGCACCTGAAGCCGTGGACAAGCAAAACTTGTGACGTGGGTGACACTGTATGTGTGTTAAGGCGCAGCAGGGTGAAAGCTGCAACCCCATAAAACATATTAGACAAAAATTTCAAAAGACCGTCAATGCTGCTTCAGCACCAAAGCCTCATTAGCTGCTTTTGAAATTTGTTCCTGTATAACATCTAAATAAAGAAGCTGCCATTAAATTATCAGTATCCCATTTCTCTTCCTCATATGAAATTCCATTTAAGTTAACATGACAGTTTTACAGGACTGTTGTGAAATGGCTCTTCCATTCTAATTAATCTTATTCAGTAACATATATTATAAGCATAAAAATATGTTGCTGTTTCTCAAGCTTATTTTCAGCTCAAGAGAAATACATTTCTTTAGGGATAAATTTGGTTTCAGGTATGTTTTATTTGACCTTTTTTTGTATTATTCAGTTGTGTTTTTCACATTCTAAGAACTTTTTTCAGATGACTTTATGCCTGGAATGGCCTTCCTCCTCCACTGTACCAAGCAATCTCAACTTCATTCCTCAATACTTCCTAAACACTCACTCTTTTGTTTGTTTTCTGCCACTGTCCATATCTACTCTTGAATCACACCCCATCATAATCTCTTTCATCTTGCTCATAACATTTTATTTTTGGCTTGTTTGACTATACTACAGAAAAACCCCAAAGAAATTTCTTGGCTTGAAGATACAGGCCAAGCCTAACAACTCAGTCACATTTCTTTAGTGTTACTGTGGGACTTCAAAGGAAAAGCATTTATTTTCTGCCCAGTCCAGCTGTAGTAGATGGAATGCATTCAGCTCCATTTTCATTTAGAATGTCAGCTCTGTGTTTGATAAAGATTCCCATCTCAACAATTAAAGTAACAGACCATTTAAAGGAGCCCCAGAGCTAAATGGATAAGGAATGACCTCGAAGGAAAAAAAAAGTCTGTTTTAAAATGGGCCTCCTTTCTCAGCAGCATTTTTGTGACCTGGACTCTTCAAGTTTGTTTCTTATTTACAATATTAAGTTAATCAAATTAGTATTTACAAACAGAGCAGGAGTTTTAAGTATCCACAACAATTTAGAGAGTGACACAAGAGGCTAAAAGCTCCAGCAACATTGGAACACTTTGAAAACATTAGAAAAATAGTTCACCAAAAATTATGGTCTCAAACCACGATTTTCAAGGGAGAAGTGATTTTTGGGGGCCTCATGTTTGTAACATGATTGAAACATGATTATCAGAAGATGGGTGAAGAGCACATTTTGAACAGCAGCCTTCTTCAAAGCGTCTCATGGAGAGCACCAAAAAACAGAGGCAATCCAACAGATATACATCTGAAAAATTCTGGCCGCAGTGTGCAAATATTTAGTTGCCAAATATGAATTCAGACTTTAGCCTTGTGCCTCACAGTTCCTTGTTAATCATACCACTTTACAGCTGATTGGCATAGTAATGTCCAATGCAAATAGTACTAAACTCAAAGGTTTAATCCAGCTCAAACAAATCTAAGCCTTCAGGAAACATAATGGTTGCTTGCTGTGGAAGGACCTAGGTAGGGGAACATCACTCCTGCCACTGTGACCTTGCTTAAGGGAGGGAACCCACACTTTTAGCATTCATTTTTCCATGAGGAAGGAACCTCATAGCTCTTTTTCCAAATCTGCAGGGTATTTGATGGATCACCTAAGCACTGGGATTCTGCATAATGTAGACCCTCCAGTAAATAAGGTGGGAGGAGGGGGGCACAGAAAAATAACAGCTTCTGCTGCAACTATGTGGCCACAATGGCAGTGTTGCCACTGCCCTCATGTATCAACACTGTCCCAGTGCCAAGCTGCCATTACTGCCTCCAGACATATGCTAAGATTTGCATGACATTCTCACCATTCCTGGCACACCTGCAGGTGAGGGGCAACTATCTTTCCCTCTGGTGGCAGAAAGGAGGGACGAATCCTGCACCCCTGGAATGTGATTAAGAAGAAGCTTCATGATTTGAAAGCTCAGTTTTCAGACACTCCTGTATTTTAACTCTGTAGGAGAGAAGGATTTTCCTTTCAAAACTCTTCTAAGCAGCTCTAAGTACTCAGTGTTTCTTACGTTAATAAAAAGGAATTGACTGCTGCTATCATATTTCCATTTCTGGGGCTTAGACACTGCACTATCCAAGTTAAAAACCATGTCCAGATTTGAATTAATTTGCAGACTAAGGCTTAGTGCTGAAACCAAGGGAAATCTTCATTTGGATTATTTTGGGGATCTCCAGAAATGAGAACAAGGCAGAACACTGTGGATAGCAATCTTCTGCCTTTGGAAGCTGCAAGAAATACATTTAAATCAAGCAAGCCTACCTAGATTTTATATTGTATTTTTAAATGCTCTTTTTTTCATACGTTCTTCAGTTTCAGATGCTGTTTTGTTTATCTGCTAGTTTCTGAAATTCCCCAGAATTTATTTTCCTGAATGATAATCCAAGTATTTGATCTGACTACAGCAGGTGTTTCAGTGCTAGAGAACCCATAAGAGCATATATGAGTATTTTTGGAGAAATGGTACTTGGTATTGACTTTGTTAACAAGTTACTGAAGTTTCTCTGCCTCACACACACACGCAGACATATAACCCATGGGCACCTAAACATGTGCAGCAAGACTGCTCTGACATGCTATAATTACAGCGTGTCGGAGCAGACTCCAGTGTTCCATGTATCAGTGTTCTCACGCTGAGAAATGGCAGTGGGGGTGCTTTAACTAAAGCCATTCAACAAGCTTTAGTTAGTGTCCCCACTGCCATTTTCAGCATGGGGACTCTGATACATGAGATGCTTTGGGCACTGTAATTAAAGCAGCTCCAAGAGCTACTCTAATTAAAGTCCCCCCCCAACCACGCCAGAGCACATATATAAATGCCCCTTCTTTGTCATTCTAAGCCATATTGTTTATCTAATTTTAACAGGGATCTTCAAATAATATAATAAAGCTCACTGTATCCCAGTCTGAATAAACAAAATTGGTAAATGCTTCTGATTGGATGCTTCTGATGGTTATTTGTAAAGACATATTTAACAAATACAGACCTAACTAAACATTGTTAGAACTGCAATATTTTCCAGCATGCAGCTTTGCTGGTGACAGCTACTAAGACCTGGACTGAGCCTGCAGTTGGTAATAAAATGTGCCAGTCTTACTTGTGCCTCCAGCAGCTTCTGACCAATTCTGAACTTCTTGCATATCAGAATACTGACCTTGTAAAAATGGCAATTGCTGATTTATGCTCAGGGTGTTTAAAAAACAGAATTGGTAAAATAGCTAGGCTGTGACAGCTTTTGTCTACTCTGAGCTGGATGCCACAGCCTTTATTTATACAAAAATATTGACACTGCATAAACAATATGTTTGCAAGCTCAGGATATACAGAAACATCTTTTTTTTACTGTAACAGTCATGCTGGAGGCTACTCTGTCAGAGTAATCAAGACAGCCTTTCCTAGGACTGAAATCAAACTGAAATACTTTTTTTAAATCAAAAAGTGTATTTTGTAATTTTAGGTAAAATAAAAAGAGACATGTTCCGAAAAACTCTATGATCACTATTATGGCTGTTAATCACTAAAAACAAACATGGAAATTCTCCTGAGCGAAATAAACAATTCAGCATCATTGCTTTCTTTTTGGAATATTTTCTCACCCTTTACTGTCATCTTTTTTTATTTTGAATTCTTTCTTACAGGGCTTCAGTTTTAAAACAACATATGAAGTTTAAGTAATGTTGAGGTGATCTTGTTGCCATTATAGTATAGGAGATATGTGAGAGGCAAGAATATTTGTGGGTGATATCTTTTATCATTGGTATTGACATAGGTAAGCTTTCAGGTATCACAGTACCCTTCCTTGGGTTTCTGAGACAGAAACAGACACACCTGAGCTAAGTAGCAGATGGGGCAAAAGATTGATAAGTAGAGTCATTATCAGAGGTTAGGGAGTATCAGGAAGTTTATAATAGACCATTTAGTCATTGTCTACGTTAAGTCCTTGGTGCTTAGTGTCCCGTAGGTTGAAGAATTTCTGATTTCCTTTGAGCCCTAGGCCTGTGGGTTCAGACGGAATGGTTTTCCTATGAAAAATGTGTATTTTAATGCACACCTGTGTCTCCTCCAGATTGTGCTAGGCAATGCTTCACTCAGCTATGCACACTTGTTCCAGGAGTACTTGACCCCTAAATGGATGTCATGTACCTACCTTAGAGCAGCACTAGACACAAGAAAATAAGCAAAAGTGAAACAAAGTTATTGGTATGTACCCAGCACCACTCTAAGGTGGCTGCATTACATTGGTTTAGTGAAGAAGTGTCAAACTCAGTTGGGACCCTGGGCCAGATCTGAACCATAAGGCTCCTCTCGGGCCATATCTGGCATAGGGGCACAGAGTAATAACTGCAACTGCAGTGGTCACTGTGGTAACTGAAGTAGCAAAGTTAATCCACTGGCTGGTGACAGTGTGTCATGCCAGGTGGCTAGGTCTAGGGGTCACATCACAGCTGGGAGGAACCAGGAGGTCCAAAGTCTGGATATCTGTTGAGAAAACCAAATCAGAGGTCTAGAGAGACAGGCAAAACAGAGGTCAAGGGGGCTAGATTATTCAGTTATCCAAAAGGTCAGGTCAGAGCTGGTTCAGGTATCCAGACGGTCAAGCAGAACACGAGATCAGGAGGCTAGCCTGGTCAGGTATGCAGATAATCCACCAGTCAGTACCAGCACAATCCACGGGTGCAATGGCCTAGGTATAAGGTTACACCTTGTTGCCCAGATACTTCCTTTTCTAGGTCAAGGGTTTAAATTGGAAGGGGTGAAGGGTCAGCTGATCTAGGCTGACCACTTCTGTGGCAGGGAGTGTGCCTGGACCTAGGCCCACATGGAGGAGTCTGTGTTTACCTCAGAAGTCCACTGGATAGGTGGAAGACTGGAACAAGCCACTGTGCTAGGCAGGCTAAGGCCCTGGGTTCAAGACCATAACCTGATATTGTGCTGTGTTATCCCCTTTACTGCCATACACATCTCTTCAATGCCCACTTTAAGATGGTGCTGGTCCTTGTAGAAGTTCTGAACCAGATTTAGGTCATGGATGTTTTCTACAGGGTCCCATGTGTATTCTGCTGGTCTGGACCCAGGGCTGCTGGGTGCAAACATTTTCTGTTGACAGCCATACTTTCTGTCCTAATAAATAAGCAGGGTCCTGCTGCCAGTGTTGGTCTGCATGTCATTTATGTGCTGCCTTTACTTTTTCCAGCTGGGTTTTTACTTCTTTTCAGACTTTGCACACATGTACCCAGCCTCTATCTGCAACGTTATTGGGGGTAACAGGTAGGATAGGGTGTAGCTGGGGGTGAAACCCATAATTGGCAAAGAAGGGCATTTGGTCAATCGGGGCATATGTGGAGTTGTAGGTAAACTCGGTATTGTTACTGTACCATTGTTACTGTGCCATCATTTAGTACTTCCTTTTGGAAATACTAAATGATGGCAGTAACAATGAATGGTGCCATACAGCCATGTGTAGATGTGCCCACAGTAACCTTGTATATTCCATCATTGAGCACAGGGTAACTCCCCTTAACCAACAAAATTTAAAAACCAATCTTCAATGTGAAATTGCTGAACAAGAAATCATCCATGGACTGAACTGTGTTAAACCTGATCTTGACAGAGACTACAAATTCTTATGTCATTACTGGGACTAGATGTCAACCTAGATGTCAGCTGCACCCAAAATTGTGGAACAAGAAAGAGGTGTTAACAGTCTTGTTTATCCCTTTTGAGCTAACCAACATCTTGCCTCTCTCAGCTATGTACCCTCCCTCTATCTTTCTATTTTAAACTCTTTTCTGCAAGTCTAGTCATAGCATCTGATGAAATAGGCTGTTGCCTATGAAAGCTCATGCCTCTCTGAACCAGTTTGTTTCTAAGGTACCATTGTGCTCTGCTTTCAAGTTGAACTCAGTAAGTTTACGAAAGGGAACATTTGATAGGACAAGAATTCTTGAATCACCAGGAAATGCGTGTGCCATGTGAAATAAGAATTTGTAATACCCATTTTGAAGGTAACTCTTGCAGTATGGTAGGTGACTGGTAACGTGGGGCTTTGGCTGGTTGTCTTTAAGGGCCAGGAAGGAATATTTTGCCTCATGAATGTCACTGGATTTGGGGATGTGGAAGCAGTGGGAAATTGGCTTCAAAACTGTTATTTTTTTAATGGGTTTCTCTGATCTTTCTGCCTGATCTTAGAAAACTTGGAGAATCCTGGCTAGATGATCTTGCTTTTCTTCTGAGTCATACTGATTGCTAGATTTGGGGCCATGAAGGCGGTTTTTTCCTAGGACGGATTTACAAGGACTGTGAGGGTTTTTTCACCTGCCTCTCTATCAGGGGCCAGGATCCTCTTTCCAGGGTCCTCTGCACCTCTGTTTACCAAGTACTTCTTTATCATTACAGCAGGACATTGGCAATGCTTTTGTCTCTTCTACTTTTCCTTATATCATACAGTGTTCATCTCACTGCTTTTGTTCTTTGTAGTTAGGTACAAGGAACCAATGTGCCGGTTTAGGAGGATTCTTTGCATAAATGGCTGCCTGAAAATTCAGGGCACTGGACTTGATGGCTTAGGAGGCCCCTTTCAGTCCTGTCATCCTTTGTTCTTCTGTGTGATAGTACATGGTTTAAGACCATATCCACACACAGGTGGATGATTGTGCTTGTTTTTTCACATGACTCATATTAAATTCAGTATTTAAACTGTAGCAGCTATAGCCAGGTGTATCCAGCTGCAAAGTGTGTTTGGGGTGGTACAGACTGATCATTAAAAGCTTTTGGAGATGATCCACTCCCCCACTGAAATCAGTGTAAAGACTCCCAGAGGGCATGGGATTAGATGTATATTTAGCAAAAACTCATAAGCAAGAAATGCTTTTGTATGAAGCTGTGATGGTAAATTTAAAACTTAAGCAGGTTATACACATAAGGATTAATAACGGGAACTTCTACTACAAATTCTTAATGGGGCTGACTACAAGATAGAGGAAGAGAGACTCGTGTGTGTTAATCATAGGATGACTAAGACACCAATATGATGCGGCTCTGGAAAAGGCAGTGAGATTATAGGGATGCGTCAGGTAAGGTATTTCAAGTACTGCAGGGCACTGGTTAAGGTCTCTTCTGAAATACTTTATACAATTCCTGTCATCCATACTCCAGAAAAATGTATTTAAATTGGAACAGGTCCAGAGAAAGGTTACTAAACTGATCAGGAGAATGGACATGCTATGTTATAGGATGACAAGAGCTTGTCTTATTTTGCTTTGCAAGATGAAGGCTGAGCAGGGATTTGGTCTCTGGCTATAACTACAAGGCAGGTAGGAAACATCAAGAAAGTAAAAGTGCTCTTTGAGATGAGCAACAATGTTGGGACAAGAACAATTAAGGAGAAGCTGTCCATGAATCCATTCAGGTTAGAATTTAGGAAAAAATATTTCTAACAGCTTTAAAAGGAAACTAGTGGGAGAAACTGCCCCCCTAATTTTAAGAAAGAGCTTACTATTCATAAGAAGGTTATGCTTGTCTTAGATACCAAAGGAATGGACTCAGTGTACCACAATATTACCTTCCAATATTCCTAAATATAGTAGTTGGTGGAAGCAGGTAATCAGAGTTGGAAAGCCAGTGAGATCTGGCATGAGAAATGCTGTCTTCAAAGGAGTAGATGATGTGAGGTACTAAGCACCTCCAAAAGAAACTCAACAATAATGGAGTTCAGATGCTCAACTTGGTGGCTCTCAACTTCCCTAGCCTCATAGTACCCTTCCATAATTTTTTTAAAATTTAGCAGCACCCCACTGAGAAACACTGAGTTAAAATTTACTTGCTGCCAGGCGAGGGGGGAGGGTAGAAGCAGGACCTCACCCCACCATGCCCTGCATTTTCTACAATCTAACCCCTTCATGCCCCTAGTCTGCACCAGAAGTACGGCCCTCACCACAGCAGCTGCTCCTCCAGCAACTCATATGCCCGCAACTAGAACCATGTGTATGCACAGCCCCTCCTGCCAACCCCAGGAGTGTGAAAACAGAGGGACATGAGCTGGGCTGAAAAGTGCAGTCCCACGTCTGCCCATCTGCATGCTGCTGAGAGCACAGTCAGCCAAGTCAGGGCTTCCTAGGGGGCAAGAAGCAACTATAAGCATGGCTTCTCTGTAGTATGTAGTATGCTGGGACATCAAGTGCTTTCCTTCTGGCACAGGGTTGGACACTGTAGCATCTGCAATATCCCTGTTAAGAATCATTAACATATTGTGGTATATTTTGGTATATGAATTTTTGCTCTTTTCAGTGAAAAGCATTGCATACAAAATGAAAGAAACATAGTGGGACAAGTGTATTGGTCAAACTATAAATGATATTTGAAGTTAGGGAATTATTTACAGTGTTGCCAATTTATTATTTTCATACTCAAATCTGTTTCCACTTTTCTTTAATATAAGGCAAGCAAACATTGTAACAAACCAAAACAAGCATTTTATTTTATATAAGTCTTTGAAAGTTTCTGCATTAAACAGACATATTCAGTTTTCCAAATAAAAACTCTTCCAAAGACCTTGAGACCTACCATATACTAACAATCCAACTAACTAAATAAATAAAAGGGTTCAAAAGTCTAAAGATGCCAGCAATCATTTCTGTTTAGAAATCTATAACTGTTTATTTAGACTGCAGTTTTGTTTTTTGTGCTAGTCGAAGAAAACATCTGCAAAATATGAAAGGCTGCTAGTTCTGCCTTTTTCTTTATGGAGAAGTTAATTGATTTCATCCTCTGTGAGAGTACGGGGATAAAACAGCACAAAACAAGTGACAGGATGAACAGCTAAACAGAAACTGTTAAGAAACCAATTTGCTCCTTATTATGGAATAATATAACATATTGCTGAATGAGGGAAACAAACCCTATAAAATTATCATGGTAGGATTAATACAACCAAAGCTTTCTTCTGGGGTACTTCTCTCCAATCTCTTGATCTTTTAAAATAAAGCCTTCTGAGAATCAAGTATTTGAGATTAGAATGTGAAAATTAGCTTGCTGCTGCTAAATGATTTCCCTGAGTTATAACCGTATCATGGGGATCATGTAATGCAAGATGAGATCTCCAGGTATATGCCATTAATATTTGTAATAATTTTATAATATAAAAATGCAGCCTTGACCAGAAAATGATGAAAGAATTGCATAAAAGTCATGATTACATAAGAGTTGTGATTACAAATAAAGTCATAAATGCATTAAGTAAATTTAAGGGAATAAAGTTTGGTGTGGAACGTATATTTATCATTTTAGATACAGCTACCAAACCCTGAAAATTCATGAGGCTTTTTATAAAAACAGGATATTCAGCTGAAACATCCTGAAAATAATACCGAGGTTCACATTGCAGTGGCCTTTATGCACCAACCAGCACTTACCCACCCACAGAAGGGGTGTTTATTTGCAATTCTGTTATCTGTGTGGTAGAGGAAAGAAAAGGGTTTGCCCATGTCTTAGCCATAATAGCTGAGCATCAAGGACACTTGACCATGAAAAAGATGAAAGTTGCAGGCCTCCTTTACTTCAGACACCTGCTGTGCCTGTGTCTCTGACTTCCTAGACCTGACCCTGCCTCTCTCTGACTTCCCAGCACAGTGCCCTCACTACTAAACAGCACCTCAGGCATACTTATATATGCATGAGGTTTATATAGGCTTTATACCTTGACTTTAGCGACACTTTTGATATGGTCTTCCAGAGCTTTCTTGAAAGCAAGCTAAGGAAGCCTGCGTTGGAGGAATAAACTGTGAGGTAGATAGAAAGCTGGGATCACTCAACAGATAGTGATCAATGGCTCAACGTCTAGTTAGCAGCTGGTATCATGTGGAGTGTCCCAGGGGTTAGTTTTGTTCAATAATTTCATTAACAATATGGAAGATGGCATAGAGTGCACCGTCAGCAAGTTTGTGGATGACACCCAGCTGGGGAATGTAGTAGATACACTGGAGGATAGGGCTAGGATTCAAAATAACTCAGACAAATTGGAAGATTAGTCGAAAAGAAATCGCACGAGGACAAGTGCAAAGCCTTACACTTAGGATGGAAGAATCCCATGGACTACTATCGGCCTGGGACCAACTCGCTAAGCAGCAGCTCCGTGGAAAAAGGACCTGGGGTTTAAAGGGACAATAAACTGGATACGAATCAGTAGTGTGCCCTTGTTGCCAAGATGGCTAACAGCATACTGGGCTGCTGTGTAGGTGTGTTTCCAGCAGATAAAGGGAAGTAATTATCCCCCTCTATTCTGCACTGGTGAGGCCACATCAGGAGTCCTGTGTCCAGTTTTGGGGCTCCCACTATAGAAAGGATGTGGACAAGATGGAGAGTCCAGCAGAGGGCAGCGAAAAGGGTTTGGGGGCTGAGGCACATGACTTCTGAGAAGAGGCTGAGGGAACTGGGCTCATTTGGTCTGGAGAAGACTATGTGTGGGATTTAATAGCAGCCTCAACTACCCGAAGGGGGGTTTCAAAGAAGATGGAGCTGGACTGTTCTCAGTGGCAGCAGCTGACAGAACAAGGAGCAATGGTCTCAAGTTGCAGCAAGGGAAGTTTGCATTAGGTATTAGGAAGAGTTTTTTCTTTCGGAGGGGAGTAAAACACTGGAACAGGTTATCCAGAGAGGTAGTAGAAGCTCTGTCTTCAAAGGTTTTAAAAACCCAGATGACAAAGCCTTGGTTGGGATGATGTAGTTGGGGGGTGGCTCTGCTTTGAGCAACCTCCTGAGGTCCCTCCCAACCCTCATTTTCTATGGTTCTATGAGCAACACCCTGCTGTGATTAAGTAACAGTCTCTTGACTACATCCCACCTTCCAGCCCCTGGCTTCCCCGGAGCATGGCTCGCCAGGGAGCGACAAGGGCCCTGGTGCGGACCCTGATTCGGGGGCGAATTCTTTAGTCCTCCTTTATGTACTTACTTTCTGTGGCTAACAACACAAGAGCCGGAGGGAGAGGAGCAGGGAGTAAGTGTAGCCCTGTCCGTGTCACGCGGTGGCACTGCGCCATGTACTCGTCGCCCCCGGCCCGCGCAGCTCAGCCAGGTTCAAAGCAAAGAGGCGCCAGGAGGCGCCATCGCAGGAGACGGACATGGGCAGCTACTAAGCGCAGCCCAGGCCTCGGACCTAGTCCCAGTGGGCCGGAAGCAGGAGACCGCTCGGCCTGAACGTGTCCGGGCGGAGAAGGGCTGCCGCACAGCCCGGCCTCTCGCCCCCGGACTGCCGCGGCGCTGCGCCTCAGACACGCGTCGGGGCGCCCTGGAGCCGCAGGCACCACCCCTGCCTGCAGACGCGCGGCCGCCAGATGGCGCCACCCGCCCGCGAGCCGAGGGCAGACACCGCCCTCCGCGCTTCATCGCCGGTGTGACGTCACCGAGGTGCGCGCGCAACCAGCTGAGGGCGAGGCGGGGAAGAGACGGAGCCCGGGAGAATACGCGCGCAGGTCGGGGACCGCGAAGTCCCGCCCCTCGGCTGGTGGGGGCAGGGCGCGCAGCCTCGGGGCGCGGCGGGCGTTGGGCTGCGAGGGGCGGGGCCGCCCTCTCCCCCTCCGGCTGGCGGGGGGCGGGGCGCTTTTCGCCCCGTCCTCCATAAACGCGGGACGGGTAGCTCTGGCAGGTCGTTTCTACCCAGTTAATTTCGGTTTTGTATCCCACCCCGCCGGTTGAAAAAATTACATGTGCTAGCGCGGGGAAAGCTGTCAGAGCAGGAAGGGCGGTAGGGAACGCGGGAAACATGAGCCGTTACTTTATAATCCAGTTAAAAGGCAATTCATAGGCCCTGTTCTGCCTCTCTTCACCGATATTGCATTAGGAGCAGTGGTCAGACAGCCATTGCACCTCAGCCTGGCAATCTTTTCAGGCTTTCCAGGCTACCATTGCTGTGAATAAGATTTTCCCCCCTTCCCACTGTTTTTAGGTGACCCAAATGACACATTTCAGAAGATTGAAGTCAGATAGGTTTTATCTCCTGTTTACCAAAGACGCCACGTGTAAGACTAGGATGAGGTAACCTTATTGCTGTGCTAAACCTCCATCAAGCTCTGTGTGTGCTCATGAGGAGATACAGAAAAGAGTCAGAAGTCCACCCAAGTCTAAATGGCCCATTAGATGAGTAAGGCTTAGGCACAGTAGTTTCTGTAAGCAGTCACACAAGGGAATGACATGACTAGCGTCACACTCGGTTGCCTTTGACTTGCGCTCAAGCGATGGGGTATCCGTTTACAGCCTGGCTAACTGGGGCAACTTCAATGCCAGCCCAGAGCAAAGCTTCTACTCGCATACGCGGATCTGTAGCAAGGACTGCTAACTGCTTCGTGATTGTACCCAGCAGGGCCAAACAAGTGGCGGAAAAACACAGTAGAATTTTCTTCAGGGTTTTGTAGCATTGCATGTAAATGTGAAAATAGCAGAGCAGCAGTTTTGATTGAGACCAACACCTGTAGCAGACTTTGCTTAACATGTACACCAGGATAGTAAGCTTCCTTTCTTTGCTTGCATACTTTGCATTGCTATAGATCACTGATGTGGATTCTGTTACGGTATTTATTTACTAGTAGGAAAATGAAAGACAATTAAGACCTTGATATTTATCACCAGGTATACCTTGGGTAATTTGTTCCATATTCACTGTAGTTGGATTTGCTGAAGTACAGACAGTAAAGTTAGTGGTAATTTTATTGTGGTCTCCAAATTTCTCGTTTAGCTGTATGATAAAATATAAATGAAAAATAAAATGGATAGCTGTAATCTTGCTGTACAGCGGTCAAAGGTACCCTGTGCTGATGTTTCTGCTTGACAGTGTGGAACTTTTAAAACAGAACCAGCAGTTTTTCTCACTTGATTTGCTTTTGCCGACACTGTCAGAGTCATCCTAATTTTCATATCAATCTTGTGGCTCTGGTTCATTAGCAAATCAGTTGTGTAATACTGTAGTCTTGTGCTTACACTTAGTAATGCACAAAGCTGGCAATACTTGATAAGCCTTTTGTGTTCCAATGTCTATGATCTGTCACATAATTTTGTACAGAATCTTTTTATTCTTAATCTTTATTTTGGTTCTCCTACAATTGATTTTATTAGGGTGCCTGCACATTCAAATTCTCCTTTAAAAACTGTCACAAATATCTTGGCCAGCTTTATGTTCTTTTGATATTTTCACTGGGTGTACTCTGTGTTGGGGAAAACCGAATAGAATGAATCGGGCCCTGAGGTCACGGTGGGCCGGGGTGGCAATCAGATACAGACAGGTGGGATTATTGGCGTAGAGTCAGGAGATACGGACCCGGAGCGGATTGAAAGGCAAGAGGATTTATTTGACTTACGCTTCAGGCGTAGGCAGCGATGTCTTCAGTTA
>NW_017728906.1:161632504-161640477 GCF_001723895.1 Crocodylus porosus
GTCTGTGGGGAAAGTAGGTCAACAATGATTGACAGGTCCGCAGGTCACCCAGGGGGCAAGGGCTGGGTGAGCCTTGGAACTTTCCACTCACAGTCAAACCGCGCATGTCAGTCCAGCTCTTCTGTGTTGGCAGTATATACTCAAAATTTTGCTCTGACATGCCCCCTTGCTGTCAGCACAGAAGCTAGATGGCCGAATTATACCTCCTCCCCCGCAATGGAACCATCGTTCCGGGAATTGTCATATGTAGGAACAGTGGTATATACATAGGCTGATAAATTGGACACCTTTGTCGTTACAACCTTACATACACAGCCTACTAGAAGAACAATTAACAAGAGTACCAATGGAAACGATAACAGGGGTGTTAGGAGGTTCGTTAACCAGGATGACACATTCCAGCCTAACTTTTTGAATAATTGGGATAGCCAGCCTTGTCCTATGCCCGAAATAGCATTTATGTCCTCGGCTATTTTTCGGATTTTCACTATTTGATTTTGTAACGGAATCGAAATGTTTGGTATTGCAATGCAACACATGTCTTGGGATAAGTTTAAGAATTGGCACAAACCTCCCTGCTTTATTAATAAGGCATCCAGTGCCAATCTGTTCTGGATGGTCATATGGGAAGTGGTTTGGAGTTGCTCATTAATCAATCTGAATCCGATGGCAGTGTGATTTGCTAAAATTTCGACCTGTTCGGATAGTTCAGCTAATGCCACCCTAGCTTTTGCTATGGCGTAGCCCCATAGGAAGAATCCCTCAATGGCCCAGCTGAGGCCCTGAGCTGCCTTCTCCCCATGAGTTAAGGAGCTCCATACTGGAGTGGCAGATCGAGTTTGCTGGTGCAATATAGCTGGACTAGGTGGGTGTGCAGTTGAGGCTTTCAGCGGAGGACAAAACAACACCAAACTTAGAAAACATTGCACCCCCGAGAGGTGATCCAAAACTGGCTGGTAGGGTTGTATACAAGCACCCATCCGAGCACACCCAGGCTAACCCGAATGGTGCAGGTGTCGTGAGTTCATCACATCGCCCTGGGCTTAGAAAAGCATGCCTGGATCCCTCCGGTGGGCCAGACTGTCTGATAGGTAACTCCCTACCCTGGCATGTTGTGCTTAATAGTATGGCCCGGAGTATCGGGTAATAAAATCCAAACCAAGAATTTTTCCCATAAGGGCCAGTGGTACTCAAATCGATAGCTAAAGATTTGTTCCATTCGGCTAGGGGAATGCTTTCGATCAAAGGTGACAAGTTGAAGTCTGATACTACTTTTCTTCCCCGGGGTGTTAAATCGATATACCATGGTGGGCTGATGGTCTGGGGATTCCATCTAAGAGACATGTCTGGCCTGGACCACTCCACACCCTGGGGATGTATCCCCCATGGGATAGCGGAACATGCGTAGGGAGCTTCCCTCTCCCAGCACTCCTCACAAGGGGGCTTAGTGATAAGAGAGAGGGTGGTGAGGTTGAATTTGTGAGGCCAGGCGTAATTGGTAGAAATATAACCTCCTTCTATTAAGGGGATAGAGACGTTTATAACATTTTCCCCACTTTCAGAGATTTTTCTGAACCAGGCTTCAGTATCGAAAGGTACTGGGTATGGGGTGAGAACCGAGTCCTCAACGGACATGGGGATCTTTAGGCATGCAGTCAGTCCTTGACCGGTTCCATCATCCCCAGTAGCGTTGGCCCATAGAGATAACAATTGGAGTACCGTATTGGAATGGCTGGGTTCCGTGGTCGGGTTAGGCAGTGGACTTGTGACGTATTTACATAATGCACACAATATTAACAGTCTCTTAATGTCCGCGAGTCTCATCTCCTGATGTATTGGCGAAGATTGACCTCTCTGGTTGAGTCGGCTGGTCTTTTGGACACGATGTTCTTCAGTTAGGCGTAGTCTGTCTTCAGGTGAAACTGAAAAACAAAATGAAATGGACAGACTATACTCTATAGTATAACTGCTTACATATAATATTACGTGCCTAGTTTGTATTGTTCGTAACTGCCCTTCTAGTTAGCCAGTTATGATGGGCCAGTACTTCTCGTCCGCTATCTTCTAACTCTATCAGGTAAGTATTCGGATATTTCTCTGCTCTTTTAATTTTTCCCTTTAAAACTTTTGGGTGCTTGTTTTTGGGGTCAGGGAATGTGACCCATATTAGTTCCGATATTTTGAACTTCTCTTCCCATGGCTCGACAGTCGTTGGTTCTCTCGTGGCCCATAACTCTTTTCCTTCGTTAATGTTGATCAGTACTTTGTTACTTGGTCCATCCCTTGTAGGACCCATTCCCCTTCAATTGAAGTGCTTCTTTGAAGAGACCTACTGCCCTTTCGACCACCCCGTTTGACTGAGGGTGGTAGGGAATGTGATGATGCCATTGTATATTTCTAAGGGCAGCAAATTGTTCGATTGCAATAGATGCAAATGGAGGTCCTCCATCTGATTGTATCGTGTGTGGTACTTGCCACATAGCGAATACACTAGTTAGTGCGGTGATCACTGCAGTCGCGTGAGCCTTTCTTAAGGGTATTATCGTAATCTGTCTAGTTGCTAGGTCTGCGATAATCAGACCTTTATTCGGTACAGCTGTTCCCGGTACCGGTCCTAGGAAATCTATTTGCCAGGTTTTCCCCGGCTCAAACTTGTCTTTATCAAAAACACCCTTATTATTTTTTGTCGGGTGGCATTTTTCTTTGGCGCAGGTTTCGCAGGCCTGTACTACTTTATTCCACTCTTGATGGTTCCCATACTCATGATTCTTCTCATTTCCTCGGTTCCATTTTTTATAGCATTTCCGAGAACTTGGGTGACCTCAGTTCTCATGTAGCCACCTTAGATATGGATCGATATCTATTTCTTTTTCGTTTTCATTGGTTACCAGAAGATGTTCGATGTGACTTGACTCTTGCAACAGTTTGTCCATGTGTTCATGCACCGGATCGGTATTGATTTGATGCGACCTCGTATGCCTGATTAATGGTGGTGTTGTGAATTGGAAGATTATGCTGTAGATTTCTTCCCACACCTCGATGTTCTGGGTGGGTGTTGCTATGCCGGTAATTATTTTATATATGTATATCGAATCTATGGCTATCACTGGGACGGGGAGCGTTCCATCGTGATACGTCAAACCGTGCATGATTACATCTTTAAATCCCAACAATTCATTCTTCTGGGCTGATGTGCTTCCAGGATAGATGTCCTACTTGTTGCATGGTTTACAGTAGAATCCCTATTTTCCTCCCTGGCATGTGGTGCCATCAGAGGCCATCCATGCCGGTTCAGTTGTTCCGTACAGGATAATTTTTTGGCTGTGGGTGTTTTTGAGGATTGGTGGTACATCTTCATGTCCCCAATTATGCCAGTGGTAAAGATGGTTTAATACTAGCCTGCTCCACGTTGAAAGTTCTCCTTGAAAGTATGGGTCTGGTCGGTCATGCATTAATTGGGGGAGTAAAGTGGCTCCCACAGCTCTTAATTTTCCTTTCGCAGGCATTAAAAATTCTACGAGTTCAGCTGCTAGCATGGTCTTCGCTACTGTGCTGTACCTTGTGTTGTCTTTGTTGTTTTGTTTGCTAAGTATACTAAGTTTCTTTTCTGATTCTTTACCGTGGCGAATAAATGTTCTCCAGTGAAACCTACGGTAATAATTAAAGTAGTTGTCAGATCGATGGCGCATAATGAAGTGTTTTTTTATGGTGTTTAGGAGCTCCTTTAAACTCTCCACATCCTTTTTGGTCCATGGCATCTTCCGTCACGTATTTGCCGTTGTATGCGGGCTAATATGGACAAATGTTCTGGCCCAATGTAGTGACGGAACCAATTCAGCCACCCGAATAATGACTGAAATTCAGCTTTTGATGTAGGAGTCTTCTTTTCCCATAGATTGATGTCAGTGTCTTCGTGGGTCACTCCATATCGCATAGTCTTATGGAGGATGGTTCCTAGAAACGTGATCTTATCTGTTGGTTTGAGATGTGATTTCTTCTTGTTTATTTTCCAGCCATCTTTAATTAGATGCTCTACTAGATCATTCGTACCCTTTCGTACAATAGCTCTTCCTCGCCCCATAATTGTTATGTCATCAATATAGCTCCAAATTTGTGTGGCTCGGCTTTCTAGGTTAGACTTTCTGAACCGTTCCAAGCTATCATTCATTGCACTGGTGGCTAATGCGGGGGCGTTGCAGTACCCTTGCGGGCATACGTTCTATCGATAAATTTTTCCTTTTATACACATATTTAGAATTCCCTCTTCATCATGTATTGGGATTGAAAAGAACATATCCTTTAAATCAATTGTAGTTCCAACCCAAGGTTCTGATTGATATTCTGCCATTTCGCGCAGGCTTTGCAGCAATGTACAGGGTGTTGCCTGAGTTAACTTTGTGCACCTTTTATTCACCTCCCTGTAATCAACTACTAGACGGACCTCATTCGGTCTTCCCGGTTTTGGGATACCCCATCCGGGCGATAAACGAGTGCTTGCGTGAAACGGGGTTATCGATCCTTCTTTCTCTAGCCCTTCTAACAAAATACTTAAAGGGTCAAGAAGTTGCGGCTTTGTCGGTATTGGAGTGTACCTCCACATTGACATTATCTGTAAAGTCAGTCTGTGCCTCTCCTTGCTGGGTATCATGAAAATTGGTAAGGCCTCGAGCACCTTCTGCTTTAAGTTTAGGGCTTGAATTCCCAGCACTCCTAGAATATTGACATTCCCAAGGACTGCATCAAGACATTTCTTGTAGCCTTTTACTAAGAATTTCACTCTGCACGTCGCTGTCACGGCATTTAATCCCTGCACCGTCATCATCTTCTTCGTCTTTACGTCGGGTATGGATGACTTTATGATGTTCACTTGGGCTCCTGTGTCCAGGAGGAACTTTGCGTACATTGTATCCGTTTGGTCATTGGGATCTTGAATCTCAATCCGAGCGTATGGTCTTTGGTCGTTATTCAGAATTTTCGAGTTGGTTGTAGCTACTACAGTGTTCAAGTTCTCCCCGTTCATTTGTTTAGTTTCACCTTCCTTCCGTACTCCTTTAGTGAACCCAGGTTCGGTTCTTTTGGGTTCTGTTTCTAATCCGTTTTGCATGGTTGGTTCCGTTTCTGTACTTTGTTCATCACACTTTGTGTTCCATTCCGTTTCGCTTTGTTTCGTTTGTGTACATTTTGGTTCAGTTGTTACGGTTTCTTCGAGTTTTGAGTGTTGTCCGTTTTGTACTTGTTCGTTTATTTTTAATGTATCTCGATACATTTCGTTTCGCTTTGACTCACCTCGTTTGGCATTACGTCGCTTCAGTTCAGTTTGCATGCTTCGTTTTATTTCGGTTTTTTCATTTCGTCGTTTGGGTTCGCTTCATTGAGTTTTGCTTCGTGTAGATTCGTTACGCTTTAGTTCGTTTTGTTCTGGCTTATGTCGTTTCAGTTCGGTTCGTTCGCTTTGTTTTGCTTCATCACATTTAAGTTTGCTTCGTTTCAATTCGTTAATCGTTTCCTCGTTTGAATTCGGCTTAGGTTCATTTCACTTACGTTTGTTTTGTGTTACCTCGATTTTTGAGTCTGTTGGTTGCCTTCTTGGGTCGGTCAAGCCATCGATCGCCGGACTTCCGTCGATGGCGATCACTCATTTTCTGGCTTCTGTCTCTCGATGAACCCTAAAGCTCTGGCGAGAGCTCGCTGTTCCTCGTCTCTTAGAGCCCTTAGTTGTTCTTTATTTAGGCCAGACTTCTCCAGAAGGAACCCAAACATGGCTCTTTCCAGAGGGGTTCTCTGAGGCGGTGAATAACTTGTCCGGGCTCTTTGTTGTGGAGGTGGAGAAGTTCGAGTATAATAATTTTTCATAATCGTAGGTGAAGTTCGGGGTTGTTTCCGCTGATATTCTCTTCGGTCACCCCCTTTTGAGTGATTGATAGGGTTTTCCACCGGATAGACACAATTCGTATCTCGCTCCTCTTTCTCTGCGGAATGTACACTTTTCTGGGGTTTCAGTCTCTCCATCGCCCCTCTTAGCTGATCAAGTTGGCCCAAGGTATGGATAACGGGCCCATTCACGGATGTACTTAGTAATAATCTCGTGGTAATACTTTGGTTCCCACCGTAGATTTCAGTGGTGGCATCAACCGCTTCCTGTAAACAAAGTACGTCCCCAGATGATAGTACATATCTGTGAGGCCATGCCCCCTGCGCCTGAGCGGGTGTCAGATTTAAAGCTTGGTGGGCTGGGTTCCACATAGCGTACAAGGTTCCGATCACTGTATACACCAGTGAAGTAGCATTTCCACGACCTGCATGTCCCTCGTGCCAAGTGTGGATTTTTCTTTGCAGTGCCTTGGTAACCAAAGCTGGTATTGGTATCAGCCAATAGTAGTTGGCTAGCACTGGCACCGGGTCCACCACCTTTGCTCGGCTCCAAGCTGAATTGCGCACAAGCTGTAAGGCTTCGTCCTGGTTGACGGTCTCACTTCCTGCTTCTGCTACTAGTCGTCCCAACCAGGCGATCGGTGTTTCATCGTTCCTTATGCTGGTTTCCTTCCTTAGTTCAATCATCTCTGTGCGTGTTCTAGATCGCGTCATGATTGTCTGCCTTGTTTGACCCTGAGGATCAGTTACCCATTTTTGGACTGAAGTGGGGAAAGCCGATGCTAACTCTTCGATGTCTTGGTTATCTTGTTGAACTGGTTTATTTCGTGTTATTCTTATGAATTCGTTTTCATTTTCATCAGCGCTTATGGTTTCATTTACATAATTCTTCTTAGTTACTGGTTTAGTCGTTTCTATTAATCCGTTGCTCGTATTTGTTCTGATCGTACTTGTCTTTATTGTTCTGCTTTTTGTCGTCACATCATTTGTGTCGGTTCCAATAGTATTCGCGCTTACTCTTGATTTTCTTATGGTTACGTTGTTAGTCTTATTTTTGCTTGTTGCTTCAGTTGTTTCCATTCCCATGCTCTTGCTTGTTACTTGGTTGCAGTTCTCATTGTCCGTTTGGGTGTATTTCTCCCATACGTCCTTCTGGTGGTGCTGGCTGACGTACGGGGGTGGTGCCTTACGTACAGCAGGTGGCGCTGTTGCGGGAGGTCAGTTCTCGGTGGGCGGAACCATAGGCGGCATCTCTCTGGAAGGCGGGCTTGGGATGGGTGGAGCTGGACGTCGTGATGTCAGCACTGGTTTTGGCGCGCTGACAGTTTGGTTGGCACCATCTTGCAATGGCCGCTCAGCCAATTTTTCTGTCACAGCTCTGGTTGTAGCCATGAGCTGTGCCCTAGTATCGGTTAGCTCTCTCAATAAGACAACGTACTCTCGAAAAAGCACATTTATTATGCGGCCTTTCTTCCATCGGGGTCCGGACCATTTGATTTTCTTGCCGTCCCTTTCTAACCGCTCTCGCAGCTGGACCAGGAGCTCATGCCCCCTAGACCCGATGGCAAGGGTCGGACAATTGAACTCGTCAGGAGGGGTATCATCACCACCCTCCTTTACATACTTCATGCACCGGGCAAATTCTCGGTCCGGGCCTGAGGTTGCCGTGCCCAATGATTTCTTACGGGCCAGGGCTACGGTCCCGGTCTCCCCCCTTGGGCGGTAAACGGCCCGAGGATCCTGGACAATACAACCCAGAGCGCCGGGGGTGAGCCGAATGGCCCATTCTTCCCCACTTTCTCCCTGGAGGGACAGGTACCCGCTCACAGTTCCTTCAGCCGGTGCGGCCTGATGGAAAGCTATATGGTCCCATAAGTCCTCAGCACAGATGGTCTGCCGGACTTGGTTGCTCCATGGGCAACTCCTTATAATCTCCGACTCCAATACGCCTCCCATTGATCCTGTTCGTGACGCCATGCCGGGGAAAACTGAACAGAATGAATTGGGCCCCAAGGTCACGGTGGGCCGGGGTGGCAATCAGATACGGACAGGTGGGATTATTGGCGTAGAGTCAGGAGATACGGACCCGGAGCGGATTGAAA
>NW_017728906.1:161640906-161658620 GCF_001723895.1 Crocodylus porosus
TGATTGACAGGTCCGCAGGTCACCCAGGGGGCAAGGGCTGGGTGAGCCTTGGAACTTTCCACTCACAGAGTCAAACCGTGTATGTCAGTCCAGCTCTTCTGTGTTGGCAACATATACTCAAAATTTTGCTCTGACACTCTGAAGGTAACTTTGCTGAATTTTTGAAGGGTTTGGGGCATACATGTATAACCCTTTGGCTGGGCACCGGTTGGCAGCACAAGGGCTGGGTTCACATTTTGGGGTACCTCATAAATTTGTACCCATAGCTTGAACCCCCATCCAGAAATCTGGGAACACTAAATTAATTACTAGGGTGTCCCACATAAACAAAAAACCCCTCCTCGCGAGCAGTGTAACTAAAAATACAGGTTTAATACAGAAAACAGGAAAAACCACCAAATGCAGTATTTAATGGTACTAACTACACAGCATAGGTTGTGCTGCACCAGGGGGAAGCTGCTTGAGAGTTCAGGTCCTTTGGGGGTGCAAGGGGTGGTGTGGCAATATTTGTTCCCACGTAGACATACCCCAGCTTGCCATGTGCTGAGCATATGACCAAAACACGGGGGCCATATCTTTCCCACATTAAAACCTCCTCCCCCAGAAAAACACCCAGTGTCTGTGTGGGGAAGCTTATAAATGTATACACAAAAGGTTGTATTCACCTAAAGTGGAATTTAGGCACCTAAATACTACCTGACCCCAAAACTGTGGTCCAGAATGTCCACATCAGGTATTGTCTAGTCACCATAGCTCCCTCACTGTTTGACCTTCATGTTCCAAGCATCTTAAAGTTCTGTTTCTACGCATGTCCAGAAGTGCCTGATACTTTACAAACCTGCAGTGGTGACACGTAGGGAGTTTACAGGGGTGCAGGTGCACCCCATGAGAGTGCTGGTGCAACCCCTGACAGGCAGTGCTTCCCATTTAGGTGATGGGCAGAGGGGGCAGGTCCCACACCAGTGCGCCCCCGGGCCGCCAGGAGTGCCAAGCACTACTTGAGCTTCCCAGTCAGCGAGATCAGTCGTGTGGGGGTGGGGGCAATGCAATCAGCCATGGAGGACCCCTCCCCTCTCCCCCCCTAGTCACTGACTGGCTGCTGGGGGGTCCATGTGCCCCCCAACTCAGGTGGCACCAGTCGCCCATGCAAACCAGAGCAACCTGGGATCTGTCTCCTACAGCAGTCTTTTGTCCAGTTCACTTGAGGTCTCAGTCTGCTGAAAATTTGAGACGACATATGCACAGCTACAGAGTGGAGTTCCACACATAGTGCAAAGATAGTTTCCAATTTTTTTTAAACATAAAAAGTGTTGATACTCTACTTTTTATCCATAATCACTTGTGGTCAGAGCATTTAGCCAGAATCTGGGTGACCCAGGTTTCTTTTCCTGCCTAAAGGGATTCAAACCAACAGCTCCAACGTCCTAGGAAATTTCAATCAGGCTATGGACCGTGCTGGAAAGGGATGCAAATCCTCATGTTGAAATTACATCACTTTAGAAAAGAAGTCAAGATATATATATTGGGTTAAAGGGGAGAAAAAGAGCACAAGACTAAGCATGCGTTTAGAAATTAGTGGTTAGGACATGGTGCTAGGAGGGGGAAGACCTAGAATATTTTAGTCCATATTCACAGGTCTGTTCATGCATTTTACATCAAACAGGATTAGATAAAATGCATGAGCTGTCTTTTTTGTCCTTCCCTGATGAGTGCTGTAATCACTAGGCTAGAAACTTATGCTCATTCTTGTTCTCTTTGTCAGGTCAGTTAATTCTCTGCACAGTACAACAGCTTTAAAAGTATAAAGGAAGAGTGCCTCCATGGACACATCCGCACACCCTCCTGGTGGTTAGGACATTTTGCAGAGCTGGGTGGTATGAATTTGAATCCCCTCAGCTGTAGCATCAACACATATGCAGTTGTTACTAATATCCCTTTGTGAACCCTTGTATGTATGAATATTCCTGTTGTCCAAAAGTTCTTATAGGATAATACCCTTCTGGACGTGGTAGACATGGGCAACTGGTGCCTCCTGACTCTAGGGAGCACCAGCGGCTGGTCACCGACTAGGGGTTGACCCCGGAAGCACCACCAGCAAAACTGTAAGTGCCGCCAACTCTCCTCAGGCACTCCCCACTCCCCAGCCATTGGGGCATGTGCCCCCCCCATGCATCTCTTATGGTGGTAGAGTTACCACTTCTCTTAACTCAGTAATTTTTGGTAGAGCATAAACTTATTCTAGGGCTTATGTCTGCTTTAAAGCATCTGGGTATTGAGACTTGCAAGTTTAGATGTTCAAGAACAATCAAATGTTCTTTGAAGTTGGTGCTGAGACAAGTGTAAATGGGCTCAGACTCAGAAGTTTGAATGCTGTTAAGGAGTAGGTGTCAATGGGATGTGAGAAACAGACTGTTCAGTTGTTTGAAGGTGAGAGTAGTAGTGGAATAGATAAATGATGAATTGGCATCAGTTCTGAAACAGCTGAAGATGGGATAATCCAAGAGGATAATTCATATGCTGAAATAGGAGCAGATGTCAATTAAGACAGCTTGTCTGGTTGTGTGGATGCCAGTTCTGTAGCATGTGTCAGTAGTGCAGCCTTGTCAGACAGTCTGTTTGTGAAATTCAGTGTTGCCTGACATAATCATTTGTTAGAAGGTGGAGATGTTTTGCTGTAGGCAATGTTAACTGAGGAAGAATAATTTTAAAAAGTCATTTGAACTACCTTTCAGTTTTCCGTTAAAGAAAACTACAGACACCTGCCAACTAATGCCTTTTTCAAAATGAAAAGTTCTTCCCCAAAATAGTGCCTTAAAAAACAAACAATTGTTGATGGAATTCTCCTGGGTAGATTGACTGCTCTAATGATTGTTGCTCTTGAAGCTGTATACTAATGTTTAAAAGATTCCTAACTGTACTACTGTCTCCCTTCTGTGTAGCATCAGGTCAACACTCCTTTGAAACTGATGCAGAAGCCCTTTAAAGTGATGTGGGACTGTGAGACTGAATTTCCACTTTGCCTCCTTTCACATAGTGTCAGCATTCATAATGCCACTTTTACAACCAAGAAGCCCATTACAAATTAAGAACTAGATTCGCTAGTACACTTCACGTCAGAGCTGTCCAACTTCTAAGTGACTGATGACTGCACATCCCACAGGGTGCAGCACTAGGGGCCATGGACCCGCAGAGCCAATACCGCATACCCCCTACACTGCACCACACATCTCCCCTGCTGCACCATGTGCCCTGCTGCCCCCAACCCAGCTGGACCACATGTCTCAGTATGGCCTTTGTGCCCCTTCCTCTCCACTACACTACACAGGTCCCTGTGTATTCTGTTGTCCCCCTTGCTGCACCACATGCCCCAGCCCTTCCCTCCCCCAGCTGTACCTTACATCTGGGCATGCTGCCTCATGCTCAGTTCACTGGCCATGGCCTTTTCTGTTGCACCATGCCTCAGGCATCCTGGGCATCAGGCTCCCTCACCATTCTGGGCTGTGCCACACTGTACCAACCCTTCTCCTGGGTTCTGCAGCTGGAACAGTGGGGGAAGCAGTGGCCAGATAGGAGCCTGAGAGGCTCAATTTAGCCCCTTGCAGTCCACATTTGGTCTGCAGGCCACCAACTGTACCGCTCTTAAGTGCTCTGTTTGGCAAACACAAAAGAGCTACAAACCCAACTTAAAAGGCCAGTGTGCTCTGAGTGCTTTGTGCTGCTGTGATGTGCATTTGTCTTTAAAAGTTCAAACAAAAGAAATGATTTAAGGATAGCACGACATATTTTCAAATCTCTGTAACACATGGCAGCATTCAGTTTGTTCTTTGTTATTGCTCATGTATGAAATTCATAAAAAACAAAAACAAAGCCTCCTAGGATATGAAACAAGAATGTTGTAATTATCCCCAAATCAAGCATATCCCACAAAATTGAGAATTAAGGTTACACTCAAAAGAAAATGAAAGATTTTGGATTAGAAAAAAACACAAGCTCCCCAAATAACCTGAACTCTGCTCTCTAGTGACACAATTAGGGGAAAATGGAGTGCAACACAATCTAATAAGTCATTAAAATCAATTTGTTCTAACCTGAGACCACAAACACTGAAAAAACTTGCACTCAGCCACAAGATACTCGTCTTGGTCATGCTGGCCCCAAGCTGGCTATCACCAGCTTTGGGATTCATATTAATGGGCGCCTCTCTGTATCACGCCACCCAGCATCACAAAATATTTTCACCCAGTTTCTTGTATGGAAAATCAAAATAAAGTATTGCAAAAGGACTTTGAATAGTGTCCTGTATTTTTTATTTGAGACTTTGAAAGAATTCCTAAAGTAGGTAGAAAGAAAAGAGAGATATAGATTGTGAACCTAACTTGGATCACACAGACCTCACACTGCCCTGGTACACTGAAGTGCAATCTGCTTTGTGAATACTGGGTTTAGCAGTACATGAGGGAGAGAGAAGCATACCAATCCTGGGGGGGGTTCATAGAACTCTCTAGTCATGAGACCCTGTTCCCCCACAAGATGCCCCCCTCCTACACCCTTTTTGGGTCACATCAGCATCCCCTTCCTCCTCCTCAGCATCCCTGATGTGCCTTGGGGCTCTCCTCTTGTGGCTACACAAGGCATGGCTTTCCTTTGCAAGAGATTGGAGTGGTTTTTTTTGGGTGGGCTACTCTCAATGCTGCTCCCAGTTCATCAGCATTTGTGAAACCATTACAAACTCCTCTCTGAACCTCTGATTCCTCCCCTCAAAATGAGATCAACCTTCTGATTTAATTCCTTAAAACATTATACCATGGCATTACTAGTGCATTTCATAACCTCCAAATTGGCTTGCTCACTATGCTTTAACACATTGAACACATCTTTCAATTCAGATGTTATTTCTGTACTGGACATAGCCATGTTTTCAGATGCGTGTGTCTGTAGATGAATAGTTTCCTTAGCTTCTCGCTGATTTTTTTTTGATAATTACATTGAGCGTTAGTAGCCGCTCTTGAAGATGAAGATGTAGGAGCACCTGTTTACAGACAAAAAAAGAGGTCTCATCAGTTCTTGAACATTTGTAAGGAATAGTGAGTCATTCTTAAAGTATTTTAACAGGACTGCCACTTCAAGAATTACCAATGACAGCCTGCTCTCACCCAGCCATCTTCTTAAGGCTGTATCCCAAAAATATTTGTCCCATCACCGCAGCATGCACACTGCTTCTTGGAGTGAGCATTGAAGCAAGACCCGTGACCCCCTCCCCAGCCACACACCTGCTCTGCACCAAAAATCCACTACCTCTGCAGGTGGCTGTGGCAGCCCAGGCTCCACCTCACCCTGGAATCGGCTCCAGCTCCAGCTCCGCAGGCACATGGAAAGTGCCCGAGTGCAGTGTCTGCCATAGGGAGCAGCACTGTGTTCTCCCTCTGCCCCCCACCTTGAATTTATGTGAGTGTAAACTCTATATAACTGAAAATCCAGAACACTACTAGTACTAGTACTGTTACTTACAAGTCACCCTTCACGAGGATAGCGGAGTCTCCATCTCAGGACTCTGCTGCTGCCTCCCTGACTGTACTTCCTTTGGAACCTGACAAGTCCTGCGACACAATGATGGTTGAATCGGAGTCCCCTTACTCATCATGAACAGGAAAGTTATTTCTTTTGAGCATCTGTTGAGCCTCCTGGATGTCTGGTACCAAAACGTGGGTTCACTACAGTAGAGGAGGAGCTCATTTCTGGCTGCATGCCAAAGAGGTCCCTTGAGCAGTCCCAAGCAAAGTCATTGGTCTGTGACTGATTCTGTTCTTGAGGAGGAGGCTGATTGCATGGAACTTGCAAACTAGCTGTGGCTTGACAAGTAATTTGGTGCTGGCAAGTTTTTGATTCCGCGTGATGCGTACCTCTTGTCCCAAATTTGGTCACGCAAGCCTCTGAAGCATCTCCTTTAAGGATGATAGACAGCTTGTCATAAAATGTAATCATTCTATGTGAGGCACTGGACCGAGAATTATTGTCCTTTACATGATGGAAGGCACACTTTAAGGCCTTCAGCTTACTGCCACACTGTTCCCAGTCACTTCTGATGCCAAGTTGCTCTAATTGTTCAGAAATAGAGACTTAAACAGGTTTATTCCTGTGGCTTTCCAGTTGTCACGAAGCTCCCTCAACTTCTGCATAAGTCCAGTTTGGTCCCCGTCCTTGCAAAAGATCCATCACATCTTCCAAAATTTGACTTTTCTTGCTCCTTTCCATGGCCAGCAAAACGTAAAGCAGAGCAGATAATACACACTACAGCCTGTGCCTGCTGTTAGGAGCTGTTTTGGGATGTGTGAACCTTTTATCAAGAGAAGCATAAAAGAAATGTGACTTGTCTAATCTCCAGACATTTGAGGCAATTCTTCACTTTTGATAGTCAAGCTCATGGCATTCAGAAGCATGCTCACACTACTATTGTGCTGGAAATTCTTGAAAACCTTGGGTGATAACTTCAGGTGAGAAACATGAAACTGTTCGAATGACTCAATAACACTCATTTCCTTTAGATATGCGGACCAAAACAAATGCTTTTGGAACATTTTCCATGAGGGTGATCAAGGCTCACTCTTACAGTAGGGGGTGGGGGATGGGGGGATGGGGGTGGTGGTCTAGAAGAGCTGTCTTGTATATGGTTTGTTCAAGAGTGTTCAAGCACACAGGCTACCATTTTTGGTATATGGTAACATCTCAGTTCTTTTCAAGAAATACAGGCAACCTTCAGTTGCAGGAAACACATGGTTTCAGTAGCTATTGACATGTAAATAACAGAAGTGGTTTCAGGCTAATCTAGGAGAGTGACTTTGTGCAGATATTTGAGACAGTAGTCATTCCACAGACCAAAATCTTACTAAAGACAATGTCTTCCTCAAGTCCTGAGTGACTAAGGAGAAAACAGAGGTTAATCTTGAAAGCTGTCAAACATTCACATTGCAGACGTATGGTTTTACTGATGAAATTCAGCAACTTGATGTACTGGTGGTCTGGTATTTTAAAATTCATGAAGAGCCAATTTTGCAGGTTTGCTGTGAGGAGGATGCTGTTATTTTAAAGTGGGGAAGCTGCTCTTGCATTGGCAACCACACTTTCTGTTTGTTACAAAGACTATAGCTGCTTCCTGGCCATACATTCAGGGCAAGCCTCGTGAGACCTGGACACATGAAAACAGCTCAGACTGGTGGGAAAAAATCATCATGTCAACGTGGAATGATGACCAGTGCCTGGAAACATTCAGAAGGAGTAGAGACATTCTTCCACATCGTTGTCTTGCTGAACCCGCACATCCATTGTCAGAGGACTGTCATGAAGAAGCCCATCAGCTCAGAGAAACATGTTGCCATGGCCATCATGAAACTGGCCATTCCAACACGCCTGCGCCATGTTGCAAATCAGTTCGGCGTGGCTCCCTGCACTGCTGGGAGGGCCTGTCAGCGTGCGTGGAATACCTCCTCTATCCTCGTGTTTCCCGCCTGCCACGACTTAGATCTTAAAGAAATTAAATTGGGAGGAAGTAATTATTACCAAAGGACGTATCCGCTGGAAGTACCATGCTGAAATAACTTGGTTTTGTTTTGTCCTGCTTTTATTCAGTGGTTTGCTGGTTTACAGGGAAATCCCCTCTTAGAGGAGAGGGGAATCACCATCCTAAGGGTTAACTCCGTGGTCTCCACTGGGTCACCGTCTGTATTCGGCAGAGGATCTCCATCCCCAGCCCTGCAAAAGGGAGTCTCCGGGCTTCTCAGTCATGCCGGAGTCTTAGCCTGCTCCCCTCCCCGTAACTGACAGAGAAAAAAGAAAAGTTTCTATTTGTTCTCTTAAGTCGCTAATTGACTAATTAGCGGCTTGTTAGCACCACCACCTGTCTCCTTTTATTGTGCCGCTTCAGTGAACAGGCTCCACGGCTCTCCCGCTGTTGGGGCTTGCTCTCTCAGCCCTTAGTGCCCCTTTCCCTGGAGTTCCTGAAGTCTCCCAGTGTCTTCAGGGATCGGGGCGGTGTCTTCCCACCTGCTGCCCCTCCGGCTTAATGGAGCATCCCCGATTCTTAATGCCCAGCGCGGCTCCCGCCCGCGGCCCAGCTCTGCTTCTCCCAGCACTTACTGTCGCTCCTGTGGACTCAAGGTAAGGTCCAATGAGATCTGGATCCTGAGATCCCTCCAATCCAGCGCCAGGGTCTCTCTCGCAGCTCCTCTTTCTCTTTCCTCCTGTGGTGCCCGAAGGCACCTTTCCTCATCTTCCTCTCTTTTTTATCCTCGGGGTTTAGCTGCCATTGGCACCTGAGGACTGGGTACCGCCCTCCTCATGGTCTCATTATTTCCAGCTGCCCCCTTTTCCTTAACAACAGGGTCCCAAGGAGAACCCTGTTACAGGGCCCATAAGTGAGGCTTGCCAACTGCTAAAGGACCTAGCAGCAAACAAATTCATATGGCTAAGTAACCCCTGCGACGTGCGTGGGAGCACTTGACAGCATGCACATTTCCACCTTAAATCGGTCCCAGAACAACCATTGATTCATAAGCAGAAAGGGGTTTCCTTTTGTGATTCTGCAAGCTGCTGTGGACCAGAGGCAGATTTACACAGGATGGGTAAGCTCACATGATGCTGGTGTGTTTAAAACTCACCACTGCCTGAGATGATGGACAAGGGCCAATACACTGCAGGACTGGAGGAGGTTGTCATCCGGGGTGTTTCAATGCCCCTCGTGATAGTAGCTGACACTGCCTACCCGCTCCTGCCCTGGCTCGTGAAGCTGTATGCAGAAGAAGTGCGTGGCCCACAGAAACTGCTGTTCAACAAGCAGCTGAGCAAGTGCTGCATAAGCATAGCGTGTGCATTTGGGTGCTTGAAAGCCTGTTGGAGATCACTCAGGTATAGGCTAGAAATTGATGTTGATAACATTACCGCTTATGTAGTGGCAGCATGTGTCCTGCACAATATCTGTGAAACCAGGGGCAAGGTCTTCTCAGTGGTGCTTGGAGAGATCAGTTAAGAGAATTGACACAAGCCGCAACCTTCACTAGCAGGTGAGCGTGGGGGGCTAGAGATACAGGCAAATAGCAGGATGGATGCTGTGATCAGAAATAGTTTGGCAGCACACATAGGTGCCACTCTGCAGGGGGGAATGTGCTCTGTAATTGTGTGAATTGATCCTTTTTATCAGGAATGTTTCATTTCATATCAATTTCTCATTGAATAAAGTCCATCTTATGAAAAGTTGTCTTGTATAATGGGTTCATAATGGGGTCTCAGGAAGGTCTCTGTGTGGGATGGAGGGGAGGGGGTGTGTTGGCAGGGGGGATGGGTTTGTGGTGGTGGGCAACTTGAGAAGACAAGCAGGTCTAAAACCGGTTTGGGAACATGACTGCAAACTGTAACAGGATTCACATGCAAATAGCCTAATTGATTCTACAGTAGCCTGGTAACCACCACTCCCTTCCCCTGCAGTGCAGCCTCTTGATTCTGGCCGCTATGTTGGTGGGGAAGGCAGTGAATTCATTGTGCCTGGGCAGTTTTTTTTTCTTTCTTTACCTTGGTGGGGGTGTTAGGTCATGCTGGCCATTTGTGTTGATCACAGAGGGGAGGGGGAAGTAGGCTGATTGCAGTCCCCCAACAATGCTTTGGGGGCAGCTGTCCTGGGAAAGGAGATCCCTGGTAAGCAAGGAATCTTAATGATTCTCAGTAACAACCACTGCAAAAATTCTTTACAGTTTGACACAATACAAATGAGAGAAGACACAGGATTCTTTCTGTTTTACATACAAATTGTTTCCACTGAGGCTTTAAATAAACCAGGAGTTCCATTTTTACATTTACATTTTTTGCATTACATTCTTAGAAGTCCAAGCATTGACAACTATGTTTTTTACATACATGGGGGAAGCAACGGGGAAGAGGCTAGGAGGGCCTGTCTAGGGAGGGGAGGGCATGTAGGCCAGCACCAACTAGGGGTGCTAAGAGAGAGACCCCACCAGTGGGGGAAGCAGTTGTTGCTATTCAAGTGGTGAAACTGGCTGAAAAACATTTTTATTTGTGAAAAGAATGTATTATATCACAAAGCTGCTATACTATATTATAGGGTTCTTTTGCCCCAGACAGAGCCCCAGGAGGCAAGAGGCAGGGAGAGAGCTTGCCAGCTGCCCCCAGGAATGTTAATAAACTATGATCTGGAGAAGCTGAGTCAGAACAAGCTACCCAGCTTGAACTCCTACATCAATGGGACTGGCCAAGTGTATGTGGGTGGGTGTGTGGATGCTTGGTTGTATCGGAGTGGAGAAGCTGGGATGTCCTTGGTAATGAAAAACTGGTGAAAAACTTATTATTTTGTGACAAGAATAACATTATATCACAAAGTTTACTTTCAACCAACACTGTTCAAATCTACATATAATCTTGGTCTTGATTTTTAGGGAAACCCTTTTTAGATTTTATGCCCCCCCACCACCACACACACAAAGAAAGTGGCTCTCTACAGTGAAAGAACTGAGCATTTTTTTACCAGCATGAATCAGGGTGCTGTGTGTGTGTCTGCAGCTGGAGGAAGAGGGAGTGAGGGCCTTTCCTGACAGAGATTTACCAGGCTTCAGACCTGAGGCAAGCGTTTCTTCAAGTGCAAGAAAGTGTGTGTGTGTATGTGTGTGTGCAAGCTGGGATGCCGTTGGCCTAAGTCAGGGGTGTCCAACCTTTTTGAATGTGGGGCTGGATCATGAACTTTTTATCACCCTGTGGGCCAGCGAGCCATATTCAAAGACCTCACAGGAAGTGGTATCACATCAGGAAGTGATGTCATGTGACCTTTGACATCAATGAAGTTACAGGAAATGACAATGAAATGGGTCTGGAAATGTGCCTAGGCAAGTTCTGGTTTTCAGAAAGTATGTATGTTTGGTATGGCTTAGGAATAGAACATCATTTTTCTGTGTAGGGGGTTGGACTAGATTAGGGCTGCCCAGCTGACTACCTGCAGGCCACATGTGACCCATAAAGGGCCAGAATGTCACCCACAGCCTACATGGGGTCTGCAAGCAGTTAATATGTAGGGCATGAGCCTGGGCAGCCACCTCTCCCACTGTGCAAGGGGGAAAGGCCTGTGGAGGGGGGAGGAGTGGTTCATGTCCTGCAAACATAGCCTGCATGGCTGAGGATGGTCGTCTGCATGCTGCTGGAGCAGCCTGTGCAGTGAGGGGGCCTTAGCGGCCCACCACCACAGCATGCAGACTGTGTACGACATGCTGGTGTTATCTGGGGCCCACAGCCTCACCAGATCTGAACGGACCTGGACTATCTTATCCACTGATGAGCCTGGCCCGTGGGGGTATACAGCTCCCTTCCCCTCTCTGCCAGCTGGGGCTCGCGGGCCAGCCCTGCCCACCTTGCCTTGCCTCACCTTGGCTTGCTGCTGCCTCGCTGTGGCTCCGTGCCGGCAGCGGCTCCACGCTCAGCGGCAGCTCTGCACTCTGCAGGGTGGTGGTGGTGGCTCCGCACTCCGTGGCAGCGACGGTGGTGGCTCCGTACTCTGTGGCAGAGGCTCACACTCCGCGGCAGCAGCAGCTCCATACTCTGCATGCGGCAGCTCTGTGCTCCAGTCTCGGCAGTGGCGGCTCTGCACTCAGCGGCAGCAGCTCCATGCTCAACAGCAGCGGCAGCAGCTCCACAGGAGCAGCTCTGCGGCACCAGCTCCATGCTCCATGGGCCAGATAAAATGGCTTAGCGGGCTGCATGTTGGACAAGTGGTGAAGGGAGGGAGTTGTTGGAAAAACTGCACTGTAGCAGTAGTGAGAAGAGATGGCACATAGACCAACACCAACCAGGAGTGCTGAGAAGGAGCCCCCTGTCATGGGGAAACCACCTGGGGGAACAGGCTAGAAATTTTAATTGAGAGAGAGAGAAAGTGTGTGTGTGTGTCTGTGTGTGTCTGTGTACAAACTAGGATGCTGTGGGTCTACAAGTGGTGAAGTAGAGGGAAGAGGGAGGGAGGTACCACATGTAGCTCACAAGTTGACCTTCCTGGTGGAATAGATCCAAGTCAGTCATGGGCCTAGCATGACAATCTGTGTAGGGGACCTTTTTAAACAATGATAATAACATGTAGGTATGTGTGTGTGTGTGTGTAAGTATATGTATTAGAATAAATAAATACTTGGTAGTCAAGTGGCTAGAAAGCTTAGTGGGTCTATGCAAATTGTGTACCAAGTTGTTGGAAAAACTGTACTGTAGCAGTAGTGAGAGGAGAGGGCACACTGACCAGCACCACCCAGGAATGCTGAGTGGGACCCTCCAGCTATGGGGAAAGCACACAGGGAACAGGCTAGAATGGGCATTCTTAAAGAAGCTGTACTATAGCATGAGTGAGGGGAGGGATGCAGGCCAGCACCAACCAGGAGTACTGAGGGGGAGCCACCAGCCATGGGGAAAGCATAATTGCTTGGGATAATTACCTGAGCTACATGAAAAGACAAAGAAAAAGGAGCATTACATACACGATCCCTGAATTGAGCTAATGAAGCATATTTCAGTAAGTAGCTGCTTGGAATAGCTTGACCATTTTTAAGTTTTTAACATTTTTAAATTTTGCACACTGCACTGCAGACCAGCACACATAGAATCAGCAGGAGGGAAGAGGGAAGGCTGGAAGGAGGACAAAAAAGGGACAAAAAAGATATTCATTGTATATACAGGCATATTCATCTTTGAAATGAATATTAATTTTTAAATTATGAAGGGATTATTTAAAATGCAAGCTTCTTTGCTTGTGTATTCACACCATACGAAGATTTGCCTACAGCAAGGCAGAGAGAGGCTAATGGTGAATGCCCATAAGGCTTTTTTTGGAGTCTAAAAGGATATTAAGAGTATCGAATAGACACCTGGCAGTGACACCGGCATCCTTTTTTCTGGAGATGGAAGTAGTGTCAGGCAACTTTCCCAGGCTTGTGTTCTTCTCTTCTGCCTGGTGTGCCCAACAGTAGTAGCATAATATAAAGCATAGCATCCAGGAGCTAGAAATAGGGAGGCAGAAGTTAAGAGCGTAAGGATCTGTATTATAAAACCACCATGCAATCATTCCAGCCCTGAAATGGGTGTAGCCCTCCTGTACGCAAGTGAGAGGGTGATGGGGGGTGGAGAAAGGGTAGTGAGGAGGTTCCCCCTCACCTCATATATTGCCCTGCTACTACAGGATGCTGTTGGATACCTAGCAACTTCATTCATGGCAGTTAAACCCCATTTACACAAAAGATAAAGTAAACAATGCATGCCATCCTCCCTCGGGGCACAGACAAGTGTTTGTTTTCACCTATGCATAAACATCTTGTTTGGTTGTAAAATAAGTCAGGTTGTCTTCTTTCAAGTGTCGCAAAAAGCTGCCTCATTCTGCACTGAAAGCCAATACTGCACCCGACATGAGCAGCAAGCTGCACTCTTATGGGAAAGGTGCTGTGCCACCCAGGAGCAAACATCCCACAGGGTTGAGTCCCTGTGCCTCTGGTGTGTTGCCATCTCTCATCCATCTCAAAAGTCTACAGCGTACACACCCCAGTCAGTCACAGCTCCTCAAATGTGTAGGCACTCAAGGGGCCGGACAACCCTCCTCCCCTTTCCCACCTGCCTCATTCTGGTGTTAAAAAATAGTCTGGCGCTGGCCTGGTAAGCGCACAAATTTCATGTCAAAACATGCAGGGAGCCCTGCGAGTCTTTGCACGGAAAGGTTTGGCACCAAAAAAAGTGCCCGATTGCTCTGTATTTGAGGGTTAGCTTTGCACGGAAAGATTTTGCACTGAGGTGAGGGACCCCAATCCACTCACCCCACCCTCCAGCACTGGCTGGGGAACCCCCCAGAACGAGCTCCCTCTGCTCCCTTTCCTCTCCTCATTCTGAAAACAGCACAGAGGCTGGGAGTGGGAGGGGCATTCCTAGGGGTGTTGGTAGGGAGAGTGGCTGCAGTCTCACAGTCGCTCTAAACAGCAGCTGGATTCACCAACCCCTAGGACCCAACAGCAAACTTCTGTTCGGTCCAGGGGATCGTTGTAACTTATCGTTGCTTCCTACGAAGTGCCATGAGTTACATGGGGAGCTGCTCTTCTGTCTGTATCTTCAGTGGATTTTGTAAGAGCTTGTACATTTCTGCCACATTCCTGTAGTTTTGGTTTAGAAATATTGGCAACTTTCATGACTTTTGATGTGAACTTTTCAGGTAAATATCGCTTTTATCACAGATTTATTTTTGCTGAATAAGATTAGTAAAGAAGCTGAAAGGGTGCAGAAACCTTTCCATCCCAGAGAGACAAAATCATATTGAATGTCTGTAATGTATTCACTTCTTCTTATTCTGAAGATAACAAATAATTTTGTAGATTGTGACAAATGCTTGTACTATCATTTATACCCTGTGAATGAGCCTATCGTTTGTCTGGCTGTTCGGTCCAAGTGTCCATTCTTTTTATAACCAGTCCCTTCTCTCTCCCAATCTGCGTGCACCGCGCTCGCATGCCACGACTTTGATGTTTTCCTGGTGCAGTTGGATTTCTGTGCGGTGCGTGCAGAACTGTCCGAAATTGAGACTGGTGGTCCATGAGCTAGCTGAGGGATCCTCCACCCCTACACCCTCACCCGGTCCTCCGGGGTGAGCATCCTTATCGCTCTCTCAAGCAGTCTCAGTCCTACGTCACCAGAGGTGTTGAGGAATAGTGTCCCCAACGCTTCTGGCCTTTGTATATAAAGTTCCGCCCATCTCCTCCACTCGGTCTGCTCCTATCCCTGTAGGCCCTCCTCTGCTCCCGTATAGCGGGGCCACCGCCTGGAGTCCATACGCCCTAGCAGGCACTGGGGTTCCATTCCGCCCTTCACCCACCGGATCCTGCGGCTCCTGCATGCCCCAGTCACCCGACTCACTGCCAGATTCCAGCCTCCTTGCCGTGCGTCCCGGTGTCGCCTTACTGCTGCTCCAGAACGTCCGGGCTCCACGCTGGGTGGCATGTATCCGCCCCTCCGCTCCCTTGCCGGCGGCTGGTGTCTGCCCCGGCAGCTCCGGTCCCGCTGCTCCGCGCTGGGCAGCGTGCATCCACCCCTCTGCTCCCTTGCCGGCAGCTGGAGTTCGCCCCAGCAGCTCCGGTCCCGCCGCTCTGCGCTGGGTGGTGTGGATCCACCCCTTCTCTCCTTTGCTGGTCACTAGCGTCCGTCCTGGCACTTTCGGTCCCGTCGCTCCCTGCTCTGGGTCTGATCCCGGGCTGTCTTTTAACTGTGCCGCCTTGTCTGGGTACCTGGATCGGGTAAGCATTCGCTCCGCCCCCTTCGTCTGGGGCAAAGGGGCTTCCCAGAGCCTCCTAGTCAGGGTATCTCCCGGACACACCCATACTTCCATGTTTACTCTAATGGAGTTCATCCCTCTAAGTGAATACAAGATTTAGCTCCAGATGCTCATGTTTAATAAAGGCAATCCAAAAAATGAAAACCAGCCTTGACTGCTATTAGGAAAAAGCAGTCTAACCAAATTTTATGTTTGGCTGATCACTGAATATACAGAGACATAGTTAGCCATGTTAATCTAAAGTCAAGCAGAAGGCAGAGTAGATTTACATCTTGTAGACTAACCGAAGTAGGTGTTTATAGCACAAGCTTTTATGGGCTGAAGCTTACTTAATCAGATGCTGTGAAAGAAGGTGCATAAAGTGGTGTATAAGAAAGAGAAATAAAATCGAATCAAAGGCAGAAGGGAGGGAAAAAGAGAGGGGGGAGGTAGGAGGTGGACATTGACTATATCTCAGGAAGCCTGCTAAAGTCTTGCTAATTCTTCATATGCAACCCGTTTCAGAAACTCACACTTTCTGAACTGTGATAAAACATGGCTAGTCTGTTCTCTAAAGATTAAGACTTATTTTTTGTTCTTGAGTGTGGTTATTTATTTCATTGATTTTTCCATGTCGCTGTTCTTTTCATAGTTAGCGGTAGATTTATTCCATAATGTCCAACCACAATATTTCAGTTTATGCCAGAGAGATCTATCAGGCAAAGAAATCTATCAAGGTCAGCATTTGTGCTCCTGCCTAGTGGATGGCTAGCCTTCCTATGAACCCCTTTTATAGAGCAGGAAGACTGGAAGCTCTACAGCAACGAGTGCCCTGGTTCTCCTCTTCATTATTGTGTTCCTAATCTATCCCTAAACATGCATAGGTATGATAGGAGGCTCCATGCTTCTATGCTCCACAATGCAAAAGGGCTGTTCCTGTATGCCTTGCCCTCTCCAAACTTCTGCATTAATTCCATTGCCAGGTGTGTAGATGGTCCCAGACACAGCTGCAAAAATGCTTCAAATGAAAGAGGTTTTAAGTGCCTCTGCAGGAGCATGTATTGGATGGGGCCAGATGTTTGATCTGCTATAGCAGACCCACAGACCCTTTTCCCCTGCAGAGGGCTGCACAAAATGTACAAAAGATACTACAAACCAGAAGCTTGAATAGCAGCTGCTCCTAAGCTTCAATGCTTCTCCAAAACTTCTGAGGATTATTCTATCTCATGTCTGTTCATAGAGATCCCTAACACCCAAGCTAGTCATAAAGATTTAACATTGAGAGGTGAATTTTGTCCTTTGTAATTGGGTTTGATACAACGTATTTTCTGTTTAAAATACTACTGTGCAAGCTCTGTGTTTTTAAAGTTTAATACCATCAAGTTTTTGCAGTTAAGCAGTAATTTGAGGCAACCCTTAAATATAGGCTATCAACATTTGTTCCAAATGTAGCTTTTGTGCCAAATTTCCAATTAGTGAATGTCATTTTATTAACTAGACCCATTTAGCTTTATCTGATAGGATAATGAAAACCCATTTTCCCCTCTTCCTCTTAATTTAATGGACACAATTTAGAGTCTTATTGAACTAGAAAAGACAGAACTTAATGGAAAAAACTTGATTTTGGAGAACACTTTAGCTCCTATTTTTCAAATCCTTGACTAGATATTTCTGTCATCCCTATGATATGTTTCGTATTAGCTAAAAGGTGAAGTGGTTTGTGATCTCTTAGGAAAACGATTAAATTATTAATGGAAATAATGGAATTTTGGTGCATTTGTATATATCAGATGTGTCAGACTTATTGGTTGTGGAGCCATGTCATGTGCCCTGTGTGGCTGGTAGAAGTACTGGGAAGCTGGGGTGGAATCTGCCAAGGAAATATGGGGCATGGAGCCCTTTGGGGCACATATGCCCATGAAAGGAGATAAGTGACAGCTTCGCTAATCTCCTCCACAGCTGCTCGCTCTGCTGCCACTGCTGCCTGCCTGGCTACCATGTCTAAGCCTATCCTGCTAAAAGCCCCACAATCCAAATCTGACCTGGGGAGGGAGGGGGTGAGTTTGACACCCCTGATATGTACTAAATTAAGTCAGTATTTTGGAAATGCAACATTTAGTTAAGACATAACTATTGTTACATCATTTGAGAGTCATCATCAGAAATATTTGGAAATCTTTCTCATTTAAGGCAATGGATTTCAAACATGGTTTTATTTCTCACTGTCTTTTAAAGGAGAGAGAAAATTTAGAAGTCCAGGAAAAAAATACTTTTTTCATAGGATGTAAATAATGATTTCATAGATTTTCATAGATTTCATAGACATTAGGGCTGAAAGGGACCTCGGGAGATCATCGAGTCCAGCCCCCTGCCCAAAGGGCAGGAAGTCAGCTGGGGTCATAGG
>NW_017728906.1:161658720-161664879 GCF_001723895.1 Crocodylus porosus
CTGACTTGAAGGTATCCAGCTTCTCAAGGTGTTCCTTCATGAGGTCAGCATTTATGGAGGGTAGTGGATCCCATCACCCGGATCTCCCTGTCCCATAGCATTGGACTCATAATTTAATATTACAATGATTGTCTTCTCTACAAAGCTCCAAAGACAGTAACCCTTATTCTTAAATGTAATATTTAGTTAATTTTTAGGTATTGTTACATCATTCCAGAAAATCTTCATTAGGAATATCAGCTCAACTGTGGATGTGAAGAAGTGAACATGTATGCAGTGTATTGGCTCACCTCAACTTGGAAAAGAGATGCAGGGCTAAGAGGGAGTGCACATAATGGGCGCTACCACATATCTTATTTAGATGGACTACACTAATCTATCCTTGTGGTATTGAGCAAAAATCCCATCAGGATGTGTGCCAATATGGATGAAGTGTTTTATAGCCATGCTCAGTGTTGGCTGCATTTAATCAACTTCATGGTTGGTTTCCATTGCTGAGTACATGTGGCTTTTGGCAGCAGTTTAATAGTATTTTATGAGATTTTTTGTATGCGATCAAAAGTTGTGGGGCTTTTTCCCCCAGACTGATGTGGGGTGGGGAAGGTGGAAACCTTGTCTTGTATCCAAGTAAATATGGTACTAAATAAGTAAATAAATGCGATTAGAGCCTAAACTATCTTTCTAAGCAACAAAGCATGATTTTCTGGTTAAGACATAACTCTTCTCTCACTCAGGTGTAATTGAGAGAAACTCCTTTAAGGGCAAGCCAGTTAGAGAGGCATAATGTTGGTGTTAAATAAGCATTTCTCTCAATACTTTTTCTGGCTCTGCCACACTGTGGGCACATCTATGTGAGACACTTACTGCAGAGCTGCCTAATTAGCTTTGCAGTAGTTTCTCTGACTACATGTGCAGCCCTATTTGGCTACAGGAAAGTAATTGACTTTACTGCAGGTTAGCACTCGCAAACACAAGTACTGTTCTATGGCAAAATTCTTTAGTGTGCAGCCATAGATGCATAGAAGCTGATGGAGTTGTCTGGGGCATGAGGGTGTTTCAGTTCATGAGCTGCCTACTGGCTGGTCCCATACTGGAGCACCCTTGTGCCTCAACCAGCCCCTCCACAGCACCTTGAGCCAGGATAGAGCAGCAGGCTGACCTCCCTCAGCCCTCTGCCAGCCAGGGCTGCTCCAACCCAGCTCAAGATGCTGTGGTCCCAGGCACACATGAAGACGCTGCTCCCAGGAGCAATAAACTCTGGCGCAATATGGACTGGAGTTTATTGTATCGCACAAATTTCATGTGTAGATGGGCTCTGTATTGTGTGACCATCAAGTCACCCTGGGCCAGACCCTATTCTATCTGTGGAACATTTAAAGTGGACTTAGGCACCTAAGTATGATTGTGTTCCACAGTGTTCAAATCCCTGAAGATCCATTAATGTATCTACTTTTGTAACATACCCTTAAATCTTACCTTTAAAATCAAATCTCTGAAAAGCAGCAGCAGACTTTCAGGGTCTCAGCAAGGTGGAGTAGAATAGCACTTGGGTGCCTGAGTTCACCTTTACACCTGTAAGATGTATTAGAATCTGGCCTTATCTTCTCTGTGTCCCAGTTTCTGGTTCCAAAAGAGGACATGATTCAACACAAGGATTTATCAAAGAGAGACTTGCCTAGCTCACCTAGGTGTTGCAAGGCTTAACTCTTTCATGTTTGTAAAGCACCTTAAGAGTTTTGGTAGGACAGTGTTCTAGAGTTGCAACGGATTATTAGTATTGGTGTGCACAGACTGTTAAAATCAACTAAATGAAATGATGTATATGTGAACATATTCATACTCTGTCAAAGTGAGATGACTGAAAAAAAAGTAGTTTGAGGGTAAAAATGGAACTCCATGCAAGGGCTGTCCTTAATAACAAAGAAATAACAAAAGAGTTGACTATACAAGTTGTTTTAATATGTAAAAAATGAAAGGGAAGGCAAGCAAGACAGAAAATGAGTAGGAAGTTAAGTGTTTTGATCATTCAGGCAGATTTCAAATTGATACATAGGAAAAAGCAGTAAGCCCTGAAGATAGCATACCTGTACAGTGAAAAAGAAAGTAAGGATTGTAGGGTGACCCCCAGTGTTATGAGCCTAGTGGAGAAAGAGAAATATCAATTTTATTTTCACGCAAATAAAGAAAGATAAAAATCAAAAGAGCTTAGGAAGGAAAAAATAAAGAGCTTGTTTATGAGCCTACTTAGCTTGAGCTGGTAGTGCTTGATGCAAGATGAAATGTTAAAGATAGATTTGGATATCAAGGAGTGGTTGGCTTGTGTTTAGTCAGGGAAAAGCATGTGTATAAATATCAGTGGGGTAGAGATAATAGCTGAAACTTTCTAAATGGAGGAGGTCACAAGAGGGTAGACAGGGTTGACCATCAGTAGACACAAAAAAAATTACAATTCATGAACAGCTTTTAATATTTTAAGAATTTCTGTATTTGGCTTTCTTTTAGACCCAGCCAGAAACAGGATCTGAGTGGTCAGACTCTATGTCATGTCTGATGAAGAAGCTGGAACAATTGAATTTAGATATTGAAGAGGCTCTCAGTGCTGGCTCTTCTCCTACCAATACTCCTTGTACAAAAAGGCGCAAAGAGACGGTAAGGTCTAACAGCAAGGGAGATACCTGTTTTCATTAGGAATAGAATTACTCTTTAGTGTTTATTTTAGTAGGATAGTAAAGTCGACATTGTATGTGTATTGGTATAAATATTGCTATGACATGTGGTAATCTTTTTCATAATTTCCTAAATTATTTTCTTAGTTTGGGAGCAAGTATTTAGTCTTGAGAAGCCATACTATATAGTTGGTACTTTCTGTTAGGCAAGAATTTGTTCTTTGCTACTTCTCTTTCAGAACTGGTAGATATACACAAAGAACTTACATTTGTACATATTTTTTAGTTTTTGTTTCTACTGTAGGTGCTTGTGTGCCTCATGTCTGTGAGATTAGTCTTTTTTTTTTTAAGTGTCCATTGGAGCTGTGCATGTGCCCTGTGCCTTCTCATGCTTCCATACAAAGGGTAAAAGCATCCATGACCTTCTCTCAGTTCTCACTGTAGGTGGCAGCAAGACACAACCCTGCACTGCCAGTCCTACTTCTTTTCAACATCCACTTATTTTTACTCATTTATCTGTGGACTTGGTAATTATCTATATCTGCATTCTGGTAGGAATCATTCTGTCCATTTTATTCAAATCTGACAGTGAGAAGGAAAATGCTTCTCATACACAGTCCCTTTGTATAAGCACAGCTAAGCACTCTTCTCTTCTGCTTCATGGGGAACTCCAAGCCTTCAGACTTGAAGTTATTACCACTGTGTGATAGCCTGATTCTACCATCAATCATAGCAACTACCTGTTTTGCTTGAGTGAAAGCCAAGCTAAACTCCACTTTGCTGGGGAAAGGACACTTCAGACCCTGAAGGACCAAATGCCAACTGCAATTACATACTAAAGAAATCAGTGTCCTCCAGTAGACACATGATGCACAAAAAGCTGACTCCAGTAGCTCCATGACAGCCAAAAGGAAGACATTGCTGAGGATCCCAGCACAGTCATCTAAAATGCTGATACCTTTTAATACTGAAGGTGGGTTACAAGAGTGGACGTTCTGAGCAAACAAGCCAAGACTGTTGATACCTCAAGCAAAACACACCTCTGAGGATAAGATTGCTTAGTCCTAAACAATAGAGAAGCTAATGATATGGCAGTCATCTTTGTGGTACAGACAGAACATACCATGGCACCTTAGTACTAATGACCACACAGGCACCATCAATCAACAGAGATCCTGATTTTCTCTGATTTAAAAAAAAAAATTACCAATTTTTGCATTTAAACAAGTAACCCAAAAAATTGGAGATTTTTTAATCAGAGAAAACCAGGATCCCTGATCATCAACCCTGTAAGAAAATACATATCGTTTTGAAGGAGTCAGCAGTGCAGAGAGATATCCCCAGCACTAAGACCACTGTAGGCACAAGAAGAGATCCCAGTACCCAGATCACTGTTTACCTCAACAGTTCTCTGGAGGAAACACACTGCTTGCCTTCTTCACCAGGTCACATCTTTTTAACGCCTTCAAACAAGAAGCATCCATCCTCTGGTCAGCAGGTAATCTACTGAACAGACCTGAAGGCTCATTGTTAAACAGAACATTACAGTTTCACTGTGACTGGCAATGAACTGACTGACGAGGAAACAAGCCACAACCGGCTCTAAACCTCTAGAGGTAGGCTCTACCTACTTGCCATCTCATTGAAAGAAATGGTGGTACTCACATTTTTTTGCTGTCACCTATGGCCAAACCAATGATATCAGACTGAGAGGAAGTCTGGCACCATTTATTGCAGAATGGGGAGAACAGCATCTCTCCCCCAAAAGAAGTGAATGTGTCAGTAACAGCACTAGGTGATTTTTAAAGCTTACCAATATCACCAATGAGAGAAACAAACACTTTAGATATCAGTAGACACAAGAAACTTGCACTGACTGTTCCATACCCTATTGGCATCAGGGCCTGTAAGAATTGCCCTTCCAATCAACAGGGGAATGCTTGACCTCTCTAAACTTGTGGCAGAAACCTCCATGATTTCAGCTGCAGTGAAAAGGGTCAAAAAACTGTAACATGGCCACCAGAAGGGGCTTAACTATGTCTACTCTTACTCTGATCTTTGGTTGTTAGTTGCTTGTTTCATCCAAGAGAAATCCAGATCCTTCAAAAGTGTACTTAGACAATAAGAAACCAGAGAAAATTGATCTGTTCATCAAGATAGCCTATTTGCAACTTTGCATTTCTAATTACTAACCTCCCTTGACTAAATATAATTTTCTAATGAGGCACTGGATGGTGCCGTTCCCAGTTAATCTATCACAACAATAAGGAAGAAATGGCCTTGGACATCTCAGACATGGGCAGATCCTTGTTTATTGTTGTAAAATAGGAAGAGCCTCGTGGCTACAGGTTTTGGCTATCCTCAAGGAAGTACAAACCACAAAAGAAAATCTTCTTTTCAAGAAAATGGAACTTTTGGGCAAACATATCAAACAAGGCTGTTCGACTTGCAGCCAGTGGGTTCCTGCCTGGCTGCTGTTTCCCTCCCATGCTCCTGATGCTGCTGGGGTCTCTAGGCTCCCCCTTCCTCCAGTAGCTTCTGTTTTCTGCTCCTGCCTCTGTGGGTGGGATAGCATAGCCCACGGGAGTCCAGGGAGTCCATGCAGCTTGCATGGTGGGGCAGCCTGCACAGCTCATGCAGCACGTGGCTCAGGGAATGCCCATGGCCCATGCAGCCTATGGCCTCTGACCACTCCGCAGTTGAACAACCCTGGTATAGACAATACTGTACATGCCCTGAAAGAATTTAGGGCCACCTTGAGCTTCTGGGAGACATAAACACCAACCCCATATAGCATGGCAAACTTCCATCAGCCACAGACAAGACGGAGTCCATTTTATTGGTTCAATAAGCTGGACTTCTCTCCAAAGAAGAAATGAACACACAATGGGAATCACTAATCTTCCTCCTTCTCTGCTATATACTTGTCAACCCTGCTCTAGAACACAGATTTGAGTGTACTTTCAGAAGGTACATAATAGTAAGTCCAGAATGTTAAAAAACTACCTTGTTCGTTTCTGCCTTGCTCCAGACTTCTCTTCCATCACATCCAACATGGTTACCAGTCCTGTTCCTTTTTCCATTGTAAAGTGATTTGAGATCTGCTGATGAAAAGTAGGGCTGTGTGAAGCTTTGGGTGCTGATTCAATTCAGAGGAGATTTGGCCCAATTCGGTTGCCAAATCTCCAAATCCGAATCAAATGGGGAGACCAGTTAACAGGTCCAAATTGATTGATTTGGAGACTTTTGGTGATTCGGGCAGTCCCTGCCTGCTGCAGCAGGGAGCTGGACCCTGACTCCAGGCTGGTCAATAGGAGACAGGGACAGGGGAGCTGGAGGGGAGGAGACAATGGAGGGAACCCTGCTAGGAAGACTGGAAGAAGGCCAGTGTGGTGCCAATCTTCAAGAAAGGGAGGAGAGTGGATCCGGCTAATTACAGGCCCATTAGCCTGACTTCTATCCTGGGGAAGATCTTAGAAAAGTTTATTAAGGA
>NW_017728906.1:161665844-161723669 GCF_001723895.1 Crocodylus porosus
TGACTTCCTGCCCTTTGGGCAGGGAGCTGGACTCGATCTCCTGAGGTCCCTTCCAGCCCTGATGTCTATGAAATCTATGAAATCAGGACCTACTGTTAGCCACTTACCTTTCACATCGCCTTTGAGGGACCCTTCACATGAGAATGTATTGATAAAAGGAGTGGCACCTTTTTCCTTTTTTTTTTGGGGGGTGTTGGGGGGGGTTTGCTTTGTTTAGGACTTTAGGTGACTCAGGTAGAATATTAGAGCACAGAAGAAAAGGCTTGTGATCTGTTACTTCCTGGATGAACAAGGAATAAAACCTGTGCTGTATCTTCAACCTGTAAAGATTGAGCAGGAAGAGCACTTTCATGTAACTGTCCACCCATCTCCCAGAGACTACATGAACTTCACGGTGACCAAATATTATCAGTGCAAAGTACTGCCATTCACACTCCCTACAGCAATGAGTCTTCATAAAAATAGAGTGATGGTGGCTGAGGGGAAAAGATGTCCACAACTGCTCCCTATGTGCTAAATCAGCATTTCTCAACCCATGGGTTGTGACCCAAAAGCGGGTCATAAGAATATATGAGAGGGTTGCCAACAAACTTTAAAAAATGGATTCTCCTTTAAAAGAGAAAAATGTAGGAAACTTTGGCTTTTCCTGTACAGGCTGCCAGAGTTCCAGCTTGCAAGGAGCTGCTTGTGGGCCCCTATTGCCTCACACAGTGGAGGGCTGGGGGTGGGTGCAGTGGGTCAGGAGTGAGGGGCACTGGGTCAGGACAGTGATGTTTACAAATGAGTCCTGGTACAAAAAAGGTCAAGAACCACTGTACTACATGATTGGCTGATCAAGGTGAGGTTCACGGGGTTTCTGACCATAACAGCCATTGAATAGGTTCATTTCTTGTTTGACCAGCTGAGACCACCACATGAACTGCAAAAAGTAGTCTCTTGCTTAATTACAAATGATAGCGTTCGTGGAAGCCATGATCAAAGCCCAGTCAATAACAGCATATTCCTGTGAGGACTGTTTTGTTTTCTTGTTTCTGTAACTAATATTGAATGGAATTAGATAAAATACAACTGTGATAGTGAGGACTTGCCTTAGACTATGGGGTCACAAATCAACAAGCAATATGACATTGCTTGTCAGACTTCACCTCTAGCCTATGAAGCTCTGGGTGGGGTCAGTCTACAGGCAGTCGTTGACTTTAAGATGTTTTGAGCTACACCAAACGGCACGTAGATGTTTATAAATTGACACCCTTTGACTTTCTGATGTCAATTTTGACTTTACAATGCTTGATCCGCTGCTACACCATGCCAGTAAACAAGTTCGCTGCGTTGCTCATCTCCCCTGGTGAACATCTGTCCAAACTTCCTTGGATACATTCTTTAAGAAAGCAGACAAAATTCCAGAAAATCCTGCAGTCAAGTCTTCTGAAAAGCCAAGAACCCTTCAAAAAGTCCAACCAAGAACCCTTCAAAAAGTCTAGCAAAGTCACCTCAAAGAAGTCCTTCCAAATCAATGATTGCTATTTACAATATAAATACATTAATGTAGCTATATTATTCATCTATGCTTGATTGAGTACAAAATTCTGGCTTATATTTTATGAAAATAGGGTATTGGGCCTCGATTCAGGAACCAATCCTCCACCTATAACATTGTTCCTATAGGAAAATCGATTCCGAGTTATGATGTTTCGACTTAAGACATGGTTTTCAGGAACCAATTGTTGTAAGTCCGAGGACTGCCTGTATTTTGTTTAGACACCAGATGAACAAGGTCAGGCTCCCTTGCCATGCCATTTAGGTTTTGTTTATGATGTTGCTTGGTCACCCGATGCTTTCTTGTGCAAGCAGTTCAGTTTATCTATATGCAAAAGAATCAACAGCTTCAGACAAACTTCTATGAAGAGATTTATATATTTTGGCAGGGAAGGTAGGCTTTAAACTAAAATAAAAGAGAAATTAACTTTTAAATATTCGCATCATGTGATTTGCAGTGAGCCCCAATAGGTGTAAGAAAATTTGGTGTTAAAGCTCAAAAATGTCAGTATTCCAGAGATGCCTGTCACAGGATCAAGGAGATGTCCTGTGACTAATATAGGGTTAAGGAGCTGCCAATCACCAGGGGCAGCTCAGGTGCTGGTTGCCGCAGCAACCAGACAGGTCAGGTGACCAGAAGGGGGCAGGGCCGGGCCTTTATAAACTGCCCAGGCTGGAGCCAGAGTAGCAGTTCCCCTCTGGCAGCTGCAGGAGCCGTAGCTCTGCGGGAGAGCTGAGCAGCAGAGTCAGTGGTGGCAATCTGACTGGCTGCAATGATGCAAGGGGAGAGAGAGAGCCTGGACAGATATATGGCTGAGAGTCAGCATTGTGTGGAGTTTGTATTATAAGCTTGGCGCTTATGTTATGTTGTAGCCGGCTGGCTGACTCTTTGGTTTACTTATGGTTACACCGGAGGACCGGGTGAGGCTGTAGGGGTGCGAGGAGGCCTCACGGGGGCTCCCCAGTAGCTTGGGGGTTCCCGGTGCCCAGCGGGGGCACAGTGAGTAGTGCCACAGTGGCACAGCGTGACGAGTGCTGGAGAGGCGCTCAGTGTGTGGGGGTCATAGCCCCAGCCGTGAAAGGCGCGGCATAGGCCCCAGAGGGGGCAATGGGCGCGGGAGGCGCGGCAAAGGCCCTAGAGGGGCGAGAAGCGCGGGAGGTGCGGCAAAGGCCCTAGAAGGGGGTGAGAGGCTCCAGAGGGCAAGGAGCGGGGAAAAAACTGCAAGATAGGCCCAGTGGGGTGAGGCCTGGGCACGGCAAGCCCAGAGGCGCCGGTAGCGGGGTGTAGGTTGCAGCAGCAGTCCAGGGGCGCCAGTAACAGGGTGCAGGTTGTTTAACCGGCCCAGAGGCGCTGGTAAAGGGGCGACAGACGCGTGACCAACCCAGGGGCGCCGGTAAAGGGGGCCAGTGGCGTGATAGGTCCAGGAGGTTCAGAGACGGGCGCCAGGGCGTGACAAGCCCCAGGGGCGCCAGGTGGGTGACAGGCCCGGGGGTGCCAGAGAGGGGCACCAGGGCAGGACAAGCCCAAGGGGTGCCAGAAAGGGCACCGGAGGGCAAGGGCAGAACAACATCCAGGAACAGCTGCGAGGTTTGGGGCGTGCTAAGGGGAGATAGGAGGCACGCATTGCCCATAGGGCTGGGGGTTTGGGAGCACCCCACTTGGAACGGAGGTAATACCAGCGCGGTGTCAAGGGGTGAAAGTAGGCAGTGTCCCTTACTGAACTTAATAAGAACAAAGACGTGGTGGGCAAGAAGGGGGTGCTGGATCACCTTAATGACATGGCACGGGGTGCTAGAGAGCTCACGGCCCCTCGCAGGCCCCACTCCGTGACAATGCCCCAATAGGGGGTGATTTTGAAAGCTAAATTTTCTGTAATAAGCAGGCTCACTCAATAAATTAGGTTGAATTTTAGTTTAGTTCTGAGGCAGAAAAGGTTCTTTGAGCAAATCCGATATCTTTTATTAGACCAATTCTAAATTATTTAAGCAAATATATGAAAACTGCCTGCTTCTGAGGGTAGAAGTCAGACCCTCTGATTATGTGAGGATGCTACAACTTTTCTTCTGACTTAATCGTTAGTTAAAATAGAAGTAATTTTTCTGAAGTGAAACACAAAGCCCTCTTTGGATTTCATAATGGATTGCTATAATGAGAAGCATCACAGGACGAGCATCTTGCAGCTATCTGGGAGCCTGGGAAGCATAACTAGCAGATTTTTAGTAAGCATACTTCTTTTTATGAAAGATAACAAAAGAATTAACTATACAATTTTTTTTTAATGTAATATGTAAAAAATAAAAGGATGTCAGGTATAAAAGTTATAAGTATACGGCAGAACCAAAGCAGCATGCAGCATATGCATTATAAGGAAATATGCTGCTATATTGGTGCATTATTTAAAAAACATTTTTTTTTTTAACATTTTGTCCTATTTTGACCTTATTTCTTAAAAGACAGTCTTTATATTAGTAAAGGTAGTAATTAGTTCTGTGTCCATTAAATATTTTATTATTGTCATCCACACTAACATGGACAAAGTTCTTTCCAACTGATATACTTCCTTCTAATTGCAACTTGCATGATCTTTTACTTAAGATATGGGTATTGTGATTAATCAGTCCATACATTTCACTCTTAATTTCTTTGCATAAACTGTAATTGAGGCAAGTAGTTTCAAAAGAGTTTTTGACATAAATAAGTTCAGATAATGTGATAAGTCACAGGTATAAGATTTCAGTCATAGGTCACTTTGCCATATATATGAAAAACATGTTTGGAGCTTCCACTTGAAGATAAATCACATGAAGATGCGAAAATATTTTTAATTGATGATAGAATATTTTTTTGTGCAGCAGATACTGAATCTCAGGAGGATAGACTATAATTTAATCACTTGGTTGAACTGGTCCACTTTCTTGTGAAGGGTTTTTTTAATCTGCTAATTGAACTCTTTGAAGATTCTCTAGGTTTTTTCTCACATTTTTTATGACTCATTCTCTACTGGATACAAATTTTACATGGAAGAGTAAAACTAAATATTTACCTTGGAGTGACAGGAATTCATATTGTTAATGAAATGCATGTAAAATCATGGAGGGAGGAGTTAGTACATTTTTAAGTGAACAGTATTTAAGACATGACTTATTTATCAGCAATGTTCTGCAATTTTAAATAATTAAAAAAAATCATTTGCCACTCCTCTTTTTGCATTTCTACAAGTTTCAAGATGCTGCCATTTAGTTTTACATTGGGAAATAGGACACAGCGGATGATTAAATGCCTGGTCAAGAGAAAGCAGAAAGCAGTCTACCTGGCATGAAGTTATTTTCTGAAAAAGTCACCAAAATTATTCTGACGTATTAAGCATCACTACCCAAAAAAGGTTCCCCTTTCATTTGAAAGTAATAATAGAACTATCTCACTAGTTTTTAAAAACAGTAATTTAGTAGAACAGTTCATCTAAAATGTCCCTTGGAAAAATATTTCTCAGAAATTATTATATTCATACTTTATACATGAAATACTTTGCAGCATGAAAATGTCTTGCTGTGCACAGTATCTTCCACTTACATAGAAACCATTTGTCTAGTTTCCATTTTATTTACAAATTTCTACTGTGGGTAATAGAAAAAATAAAAGATTTGAGAACTGAGTTTGTCTAATTGCATCAGTCAGCAATACAGTACTGATTAAAGAAAAACAGAAATAATATTTAAATAGCACTATGATTTTTATATCAAAGAGATAATTTTCAATAAAACAGAGCTGTACCTTCAGATTATATATTTTTTCTTATTATTTCCTTTGAAATATTCTTAATTCTTCTCAAATCATCCATAGGCCATGCCCAAGTCTTATTGTTTGTCAAACTCAAACACTGGATGATCTACACAAGATGCTATTGTGTGTTCTCATTACTGCACATTTATTTACTACTTGTCTTATCAGGTACTAAATGCATGTACAATAACGAGTTACTGCACAGTAGTGCCTGCAAATGGACTGTAACAAGCCGCTGTCCCAGGGGAGGGAAGGGGAAGTGATTAATGCCCCCTGGTGGCTGTCCAGCTCCAGCTCAGTTTCCTCTTCTGAGGGTATCTCCTGTCTCTTGCCTGCTGTGACTAGATATTGTGTTCTGTATCTGACATAGACTGCCTCAGAGGTTCCCAAACTAGGTCCCAGCCCTTTGTTAGTGAGCTAGCTAAAGTCTGGAGCACTCGGATGTGTTTGTCAGAACTTGGCCCTTCCGGCCTCAGTCTCTCTTTCTCTCAGCTGTATCCCATGGCCTAGGCTTACTGTGCTGGGATGGCTTTGGTTTCAAGCCTTATCTCCTCCTGCTGCAGGCTTCTCTGCCCTGCTCCAAGCTCACTGCCCCCCACACTGTGCCCTGCTCTGAGCCCTGGGTTTGCTGGTCCCCACATGCCCTGCTCTGGGCTTGCTACTTTCTCACAATGCCTTGAGCCTGCCCTCAGCAGTGCTCAGGGCTGATATGTGTCCTTCCGGCACCAGTGGGACTTCCAAACCAGCCCTTTAATCGCAAACCCAAGCCACCGGTTGCAAACCCTAACCAAAAGAAAAGCCCCCTGGCTATAACCAAAACTCTCTCCTCCTGGGTAATCGAATGACACTAAATAGAAAAAATAGGATACTATTCCTTTAACCTAAAGGGGTAGCTTCCCCCCATCAAGGGGCAGGCAGGCAAGCACCCAGGGCAGCCACCTCTCAGGTTTGACCCTCCTTACGACTCTCAGTCTGGCCAGTAGCTCCCAGCAGTTATTCAGGTACTCCTTGACTGCTTCTCAGCAAGGAGCTTGTTTGCCATGCAGCCTGCAGGGCCTGTGTTTATAGGGCTCTCTGTCTCCTCCTCCTGCTGGTCACCTGCCTCCCGGGGCTGCCTGCTCTGACCAATATCAGGCAGCTACAGAGCTCCTTGTCACTGCTGCTGGCTCTGGTTGTAACTGCTTGTTTCAGTCTTTCCCCCTCTTTTTGACCTGTGCCTGGGCTTGTCGGACCTGCTGGCCCCCTGGGCTCTGCCCTCCCTTCTCAGTAACAGAGTAGGGGCCCCGTTTTGGTGCTGCTGTTGTGCAGTAGCCTAATAATACTAACACTTTCCATCCTGCAACATAGTACTGCACAGTATTTTTCAGCTACTGCTCAGTCAGTGTCTCATGTAGATGCGCCCACTGTCTTATAGCTTCCAAAATGTGTCAGGGGAAATACCGTCTTCTCGTATACATCACACTCCCAAATAAGATACTTACCTGAGGTATGCACCTTTTTTTTTTAACGGCAGAATGAAGAAAACAAGACCTGTCTTTGAAAATACTGGTAAGTAGCAGTAAATAAATGAGTAGCGGCTTTTGAAGCATGAGCCTCTGCCAAAGGAAAGAGAAAGCCAGCAGTTAGGGAGCCTCGTGTTCATTGCACTGCCCCCTGTGCAGCATGTGCAGCTTTATTTTTCCTTTCCACCAGCAGAGGCAGAAAATGGTATTACTATATTTATTTGCTTATATTACTCCCAATTTTCAGCAGCTGAATTTTACGGAAAAGGTATGTGTTATATGTGAGAAAATACAGTAATGCATTACTGGCCTGCAGCAGATTAAACCACCCTTCATTGAGGAAGACAGCCAGAGAATGAGCTAAGGTTCTTAGGACAGAATCCTATTTCCCTTTACATGCCTACATGGCAGTTTTCCAGCCATGTGCCTCCCATATTTTGGTACTTACATGAAGTCCTAGTCTACCTGCAGCATGGATATGTAAGTGTCCACACAGCGATTGAGCATGCATAGGAGGCTGTACTCAGACCAGGCTGGTTTTTGGCATGTAAGGCCCAAGATGAGGAGAACTCTTCCAGGCTTCATGCCAATAGTTTAGTGATGAGGGCACTCAAACCTGGACCCCCCTGACTTTCTACAGTAATATTTTCAACACTGGGCCACAGCTTAGGCATTATGCTGTAACCTTTTTGCTTCCCCTTTTAAAGCTGAGCCACTGCACTTTGTATTTAGTAATCACTGAATAAAATGGATGGAGAGCATTGGGAAAGCTTCTGCAAGGGTGCACAGTGGAGCCTTCTCTCTTCTTAAGAGGCAGCTGTCTCAATGAGCCACAGACCTGCCAACTTTATTTCTTCCTCTGGCCTCACATATCCTCCTATTGGCTGCCTAGGGGGCCAGCTTCAACAAGAGGCTGTACAGGACACTGACTGTCTTGTCAGTCTGTCTTGTCTGACAGAGCACTCTGCTGAAAGGTCAGAAAGATGCAGGGTCACATCTTCCCTGTGTAACAGTGGACATGTCTACATGAAACACCTAATGTGAAGAAAACTAATTCTGCACATTAGCACAGCATGCAAAGCCTGTGCTAATGTGCAGTAGATTTAGTCTAATGATGTCTTTGACATCATAAAAAAAAATCATCTGGACTAATACACAGTAGCGCCAATTATAGCGCATTAAGTTAGTACCTGTCTTTACAGGTACTACACTTAATGTGCCGTAATTACAGCACATTAATGAACCTGTAGATGCACCAAGTGAATCTTGAATGTGGGTCTTTTGGTATCTGGGGAAATGCCCTAATCACTCTTGTATTGAGGTTAAAATAACGGAGTTTTTTGCTGTCTACTGACATCTACTACCTGCTAGTCACAGGCTAGTCAGGTAGAACATTATGGTTTATGCTTGCCCACGGTATGTGTGTATAGACTCACAAATTTGTCTGGCTAATGTGCAGTGCACCATGCTACCCTTAGAAACAATACTGCAATGGTGGGTAAGTGCACAAATGGCAGGTACATGACGAGGTAAGTGCCATTTGGGCATGTAAAGTGTAATAGAATTCTGTGCCAGCTTTCCTTTTGGGGTAGCATAGCTACATGCTGATCCTTATCAGCAGACGAGTAAATTTTCCATGTAGCCATTAATAAATGCAAGATCAAGGATGCATAGTTAAAACTATAAATGAACAAGAAATGCAATTCCAAGAAGCCATGTGAGTCCATACTGTGTTTTTTAAGGTAGACATTTTTCAACATAACCAGAAATATATTGAGCTGCACATGCAATCAGGAAAAAGAAGAAAAAAAGTACTGTGTATTTAGAATGTGACTGAATTTACATTAATCATTCAGAGGCCACGCTCAAGTCCTATTGCTTGTCAAACTCTACAACACTGGGCACATCTCCATGAGCAGTCATTACAGGATGCAAGGAAGTGGATTTGGCTGCATTCTCAGCTTTTAATTTGAAGTGTCATGGATGTTGTTCTAATAAAATCATTTACTATTCTCAGATAATGGGGTTTTTCTTGTTTGGCATTTATGTTGTTTTATGGTATTCCTACTCATGCCATAGTTGTCTACATGCCTCTATGGACAAGGCTTGAATTTCTAATATGGAAATAGAAACAGATAAAAAAAATTAAATACAAAAAAATTGCAGCCCTAATTTATATTTCACATTGTAGAACTCTTAAAAAGGACACAAACCCAATTGTTGCGTGATTTTTGTGGTTCCCATTCTTAAAAGTTTTATTGCTTTTCTTTATTAAGTATGAATTTATTCTTTACAGTGTGCTATTAAAGTGGAGACAGACCCTCACAGAGATCATCAGAGAAAGGGAATCTGTACAAGTAAGAAGGCAGGCTACCAAGAGCTAGATGGTTTGCCATGTCCAGTGTCATCTGGAGCACGACCAAAAACTGATGTAAGTAACCATTGTATATTTAAAATTTTCTTGTTATAAAATGTAACTATCGCATGATTTAATATGTATCAACCACATTTTATTATATTTATTTTAAAATAGTCTGTGAGTACAATATATCACAACTGAGGATCTTTTTTCATAGGGTGGGGGGGTATACAGGTGTGTATGCAAAGTAAATAAACCTTGAATCAGTAGCTTTAAATCCTATATCATCTAAAGGATATATATAGGTTTGGCTTCATTGAGATCTGTAAGAAGCTTTTTTCATTCTTACACATGTGTTTAGATCTTACTGTATTTCCTTGCCTATTACATGCACCTGTTCCTCCCAGAAAAACAGTCCTCAAAATCAGGGTACATGTCTTAAGAGGATTTTCTTCACTAGAATAAAAGCATGGAGGAGTTTAAACATGAAAACACTGCTGCCAAAAAATAAGCAGCTAAAAACTGTTGGCAATTTGAGAATGGCTGTGAAATGGTTGATACTGGATGCCATCCCTCCTACTTTTTGTCCAGGAAAGAAGCTGGCAGCCATCTTTCAGCAGTGCCTCTCTCTGACAAAATCAGCTTTAGATCATGACTTTGGAAAAAATCCATAAACAAGGTGCATGTCTTATTTGGAGGTGTGGGGGTGTGTGAAAATATGGAATTTTCACCAGTATAACTAAATGGCTGCATCCAGATGAGAGAGGGTGTGCAGTTTGTGGCACCACCGACTCTTTGTGGTGTCACAAACTGCGTACATGGAATGTTAAAACATGTGCCTGGCTGCAGATTGGCAGTGCCGGGTATAAAATTTCCTACCGGGATTTTCCAGTAGCAAAGAACAGCACTGGGGGGAAAAAGAGCCTTGGTCCTCCGGTGAGACACTCTGACTGCTGGCCAGAGCATCTCTATGTTCCATTTCTGCCCCGGTTCCCCATCATGCCAGGAGCCAAAAGGAGCTGGGCAAGGGCAGTTTGCCCACAGTGAGACAGTTTGTCCTGCAACAAAGCACACATGCAGGGCCGTGTACTGCGGCACAAAGTGGTGGCACAGATTTGTGCCAGTGCCAGTACTATTTGTGCTGTTACAAGCACACACCCCTGCTCATCTGATCTTTCTAAGCATATGTAGAAAGGATTGGCAACAGTCACCTTCATTCTGTGATGATCCTATTCTGTCCAGGAAAGCACATAACTGCAAGTATGTTCCTGAAAGTGTTGTCAAGGGAAAAAATTTGAGTGGTTGTTTGATCAGGGAGGGTACTCCCGCCTTTTAAATCCAAGAGCTTGGTGATTAAAGCATTTGCCCAGGGAAAGGGCCACCAATATTTCAGGTCCCCTTCAATCTACAAGAGTTTGAATGCATTTCTCCCTCTTCCCAGCTAAGTGCCTTAACCAATAAGGTATTCAGGGCAGCCACTATGTAGAGTTAAGAACACCTTTCACCCCTCATTTTGGTGGGGGTCCAGAGTGCAGCCAAAAAGGGAAAATATGTGGGGTTAGAAGCATAGTGCACCAGACAGAGCCTGCCTCTGTGGCTTAGTGAGATAGGCACTGCCCTAGAGAGGAAATATACTTAGGTTGTCTTTTGCTTGCAGTGATGTTCCCCTCTGGCTCTCTCTGGCTTGCTGTGGTAGGAGATAAAAAATTTCAGGGGGTAAACACACAAATACTTTAATATGTTCTTGTTATAATCCACTGCAGAACTCACTAAAGAAAGTGATATATTTGACTACACTTAACTTCACTTTTAGCTTAGTCAAATGTTCAGACAAGTACTAACATCTTTGCTTATGGTTCCTCCCCACCAGTAAAATCAAGATCACTTTGAAGAAATGTTCTAATAAATATGTTATTTGGCTAAAAGCATGTGTTGGTGGGAGGGAGCAGAAAAGGAATATCAGTGAATTTATCATTTCTTCTTCTCTGATCTCTATAATCCTTCCAAGCTCTGAACTTCAAGCAAAGTTAGTATTATAATATGAAACTCATAAATCTTCACTGATATGGGTACCACTGATATACATTATATATAGCTTTCTAAATTATAACATGGTAACAAAAATGTAAGGTAGAGTATACTTATACTTGGATACAGTAAAATCCTGAAGTTTAGAAACTAAGAAGACTTATTAGATGACACTGTCCACATTTCAGAGGGTAAAGTAACATTGGTTCCTACAGCACATTTTCCAGCACTTGATCAGAATGAAAGTTCTGAAACAGCTAGCTATGTATGGGCTTATCATTTGATTTCTTTGACTTTAGATCATTTGATTGTTTTTCAAGCAAATAGGACTAGTTTGTCTAGTTTCAGATATTATTACATCTCCATGTAATATTTTTAATAACTGATTTTTCCCTGCCAGTTTTATTCGTATGTGTAACTACACTAATTTCAAAGGAATTGTACAGACTTAAACCTGGAGCAGTGCAGTGATGAATCAGACATAACATGTTAGTGCTGCAGTATTGTTTCATCTCTCCAGGTTTGAGTTCAATTCTTGGTCTGAGTCAAAAAAATTATCTGTCTCAGCCTTGCTCCCATGTATTTACATATACATGCAGGAATAAGCCTGGCACAATTTTTCCAGATCAGCAAACTCAGTTCGGAAAACCAATATTGGAAATAATACTGTTCCAATTCAGGAATTAAATTTGGCATAGCTCTGTGGAGACATACTTGTTCACTATCTGATGCAAGCCAGTGTTATTTGCTTATTTTCACAGATACGAAAGGTATATTTGTTCAGACATTGGCAACCTTTTAATAATGAGAAATTGCTGTTTATAACTCAGCTGCCTCCACAAGCCTCTAATCCCCCCTTGCTGTGTGATCTTCCTTCCTATTCCACAGTCAGTACAGCACCAAAAGAGGTGTAACCCTAGTTCCCTGCCCATTGTGAGAGACACCGTTGCTTCTGGGAGAGATGATGGCACAGCCAGCATTCCTGGGGTTAACACAGCAGTTGCCAAATAGCATGAGGCTGATGAGGAAACTAGGCCTACTCGGATGTGACCCCCACAAGTCCCCAGCTGTCCCACTAGCTGTGGGAGGCTCTGCCTTGAGCTGGATCAGACCTTCATGAGTCATATCCAATGTCTTCATGGGCCAGATATGGCCCCTGGGCCATAGTTCGCCAACCTGTAGTTTAAGACATAAAACTAGAAGAAAATGACTGACAAACTCAGAGCACAGTTACTATTTTGCTATTTTGTTACTATTTGAAGAAGGGACACAAATGTCTTGCAACATTTTAGACAGAATACCTTTGAAACCATTTTAATGTTTATACAGCGTGTTCAACAGAAGAGAGCATGAGGGTTATTTTTACAGACCTTTTATAGAAATGTGAATAACTGATAGCTATACTTTGCCACGAAGATGAATATGCCAAGAAGACAGGCAGATTTTAGTAAAATCCCCTCTACAGGAGGAAGTCACTGCATGTTTGTGAGATATTCAGTGTGTTGCTTGCTCTGGCAGTTAATACGATACCTTGCATTCACTCCATAAATCAGTAAGAAAATAAAATGTATACTGATATATACTAATGTATACTCATGCAACATTTTCCTTATCATACATAAAGAAGAGTACTTTGTACTAAAAATCTTGTCTAAAATCTTTCCTAACCATGCAATTGGTCCAGTAAAAAACATCACCCCTTAAAGATATCCTTGCCTCTTGCATATTTCCTGCATTTATCATGGCTACAACATCCCTCCAACACTGCATTTACTCATACCAATTTGCTTCCTGCAGCTGCAAATTCTGAGGAAGTGGGTGTACTAGCCAGTAAAATGGTTAATACTAGCACTTAGAAGAGTTATAGCTATCATTTTGAAATGGCATTGACTTAATGCTTGGTTAGCTTGAACCACTTGCCTCAGAAAAAGGAAAACAAAAATTGTGTCTAGTAAAATTGTGTCTGCAGGACATTTTTATCTCTTTAAGCAATTATCCTTACTGATTTTTCTTTTGAGAGATGCTAGTTACGTGCTGTAAAAAACAAAACTGTTTACTCAGTGAGTATAGAGATAGCTGATCTCATCTACCATTATGCAGTGATGTGTAACTAATTATATTATAACCCATTAGTGAGTACGTTACAGGTCATTATGTGTAACATAATGAGTACATGTTACAGGTCATTATGTGGTGGCCCATTTTACAGCCAACACAGTATTTTCTCATACGTAAACCCTTGAGGGGATCCAGAGGAGGTCAGGGGGCAGTGGGGCAGGCCCTATGAAGATAGACTAAAGGGCCTGAATCTATTCAGCCTCCACAAGACAAGACTGAGAGGGGATCTGGTGGCTGTCTATAAACTCACCAGGGGGGACCAGCAGAAAATAGATGAGGCTCTGTTCCCTCGGGCACCACCTGGGATAACAAGGAATAACAGCCATGAATTGATTGAGAGCAGGTTCAGGCTTGATATCAGGAGGCATCACTTTACAGTTAGGGCTGCCAGGCTCTGGAATGGGCTCCGAAAGGAGGTGGTGCTCTCCCCTCCCTTGGGGATCTTCAAGAGGAGGTTGGATAGATATCTGGCTGGGGTTTTATGATCCCAGCACTTGTTCCTGCCCATGGCAGGGGGTCAGACTTCATTATCTGTTCAGGTCCCTTTGGACCCTAGAAACTATGAAACTGTATGATATATAAAGCTTCTGAGTATTTTGAGGTGATTGCAAACATTGAGTTGACCTTTACCATTTGGTGTTTCACCTTAATCATGGAAAAATGTGGATTTTGGGGAAGGGTTTATATCCAAAAATGGGGGATTTTTTTAATAAGAGAAAACCAAGATCCTTGGTCATGACTGAATAGTGCCCTGGTACAACTTGGAATAGTTCAAGGCTTGCTCTACATTATGTCCTTCGGTGACAGGGTGCTTAGTATGCTCCTGTCATTTTAAGAAGAGAGAGGGCTCTAGAAACAGCTCAGAAAGCAATCAGGGGAGACGCCGAACTGGAAGGGGGTTGAGCTTGAGGTATATATAAGCCCAGGGCTAAGGTAGGTAGGGAGTCTCACTCAGATAGCTGACAGAAGATGCTCCTGAGCAGGCTGCTGGGAGGGTGACTATGACTCACATTAGGTATGTCTGTGGGTATGCAGCCTTAGTGTTGCGGAGCATCTAGTGGTTTGTGGAAAGGACTAAGGGGAAGTAAGGAGGTCCTAGCAAGCTCAGGGAGAGAGGACCCAAAAGGAGGGTAGAGGGCCTGGGGAGCAGGTAGGGCCAGGGTTTTTATAGCTCTCACTGGCCTAGGAGTAGAGACAAGGCTTAGGCAGATTGAAGGCCAAAAAGAGCCACAGCTGGGCAGGAGAGCCCATGGGTCCTAACTGACCTAGGAGCAGGGCCAAGGTCTAAGGAGAAGGACCAAAGGCCAGGAGGGCCACAGCTGGAGACCAAGGAGGCCAGGATGCCTATAGCTCAGAACAAAACCAGGACCCTGTAGGGGTGGTTGTGATTTATTAGTATGTGTGACATCTTCAAGGCATAGATGTGGGTACTGTGGGGATAGAGCCCATGTAATTAGCTCTTAAGGTAATGCACATGAACACCTGGATGGGGCCTGGAGCCAGAAGATGGGCTTAGTAGGCCCAGGGATGGGGCTGGGAGCCCAGTATACATAGAGATGATGATGAGGCTGGGTGTTAGGCCAAGAAACATCTGCAAGGCATGGAACACATCAAGGGGAGGTTAGAGGGTGTACAGCGGCCCTTGTCAAAGGGCAGCCTCCTGCCTAATTAACATCTTACAATCGGGAACATCAACACATGGCAGGTGAGATGGATGGGTGGCTAGCTCGTAAACAAGTGGGTGGGCCTATGTTGAAATCAACCCCAGGACGCCCGCTTGTTACTCTATTAAACAGCAATGAAAAGTTCCTCTTCCAGTGGAGATGGAGGTGGGAGAAAGAAAAGACTGTTGTTCTTATTTATAAGGTGGGAAGCTGAAGCAGAGAGAATGTAAGTTATTTGCTCAGGGAGTCGATGACAAGGATTGTACCAAGGCTTTCCAGGTTTCAACCTAGTTCTTAGGCTGCCTGTCTCCCATACAAATTTCTAACCTGCTTATGCATATTTAGAGCAGAGCATATGCAGATACATTTATGTAGATTGTCCTGGGAAATAACATAACGAGGTATACTCACTGGCAGTCCAGAGCGCACCGAGGGGTGGAAGGAAGAGCCTGTGCGGTTCGTCAGCTGACTGTTTATCCAGCTGCAGCCAGCCAGTGAAGTCAGCGTCAAACACCAGCCGGCAAGAATAAAAATGGTGGCACATGCTGCAGAGGCAGAGGAGGGTCAGGAAGGAGAACTGCTGCTGATGCCAGAGTGACCCAGGGAGACGGAGCGGACTGCAGGTGGGAGTGCGGGGATGATGAATCACCAAGGAAGTCCTGCCAGGGAGAAGAGGACCCCGGAAGATCCCCAGGGGGGTTACTGTCAAGGCGGGTATCGCCGTCACATCTGGATGGGTCATTGAACAGGCTAGAGAACAGATGCTGAGGCGACAGGGAGGGAGAAGATAACCCGTTCTCTTAGAGACCCAGGAAAGGCAGAAGGGAAAATCAAAGGGGCAGGTTGTCCAGTGATTTTCTTGAGGCATTTTTTTTGGTTGTTTTCCCAGATTACAGGTATACAGGAGGGGAATGGGTCCCCAAGTAGTGAGGCTGAGAAGGAGGCTCAGAGGTTTTGGTCCTGTCCCTAGGTATTCCCTCGAGGGAAGGGTGGCAGCTAGGCAAGCCTAAGGGCGTGAGCACGAGGCTCAAGTCGTGGGTGCCCCTCCACAGAAGAAGGAGGTAGTTAGATGGACACCACTCCACAGGAGACATGAGGCTGGGGTGTAGGGGTGGCAGAGCCCCGTGAGTAACAGCTGGGCGAACCACAGGCCAACGAGCGCACACGAAGAACAACCCTGCACACTGAGGTCCAAGAAGTCGTGGCAGCTGAGCACAGGGTTGAAGACTCAGCGGAAGACAGCGGCTCAGGCGAGACGCGATCCCGTGAGGCATTTGACATCTACCACTCGAGCGAAAGCCGCCCGGGAGCGACTGTTCAAGACCTGGTGGCTACATAGATCATACCCAAAGTGTCTTTTTGAGTTGTATAGGAAGTCTGTGGCACAGCTGAGAATAGGACCTAACCCTCAATTCTGTCTCATGTTTTAATCACAAAACCATCCCTTCATCCACTCATCCTGAATGGTTAGGGCATTCACCCAAGAAGCAGGTTCCTAGGACCTACTGTTTGCGATTTGGTTTGTCACTGAATATTCAACACAAGATGTAATGGCTTAGCTTCAAGAGGAGGGCTGGAGCTGGGACCACCTACCTGTGGTCTAATGACTGGACCACTATGTTGGAAAGTCAAGATGATGTAGGTTCAAGCCTCCTTCTTGGTGAGGAAGATCCAGAATCTGGGTCATCTGTTTCCTGGGCAAGGGCTTTGGCTATCAGATTATTGGCCTAAACCTAGGAGGGCCTTTCTCTTCTGCCTTTATCAGCTTACAATTTCAGGATTTGCATGCAAGTATACACTGACAGAGCATGAAAACAGTACAGCCTACAGTACAAGCTAAGTTGTGCTGTTATATATCTGTGCTGCATGTGCAAGAGATTTCAAACTCTACTAAGCGCCCAAAAATGGTAGTTATGTGGCTGGGTATGTTCCATTTGGGCACATAAAAGGAAATAGGGTTATGCCCCAAGTACTTAAAGCAGAGCTGTACAGCTAGCAGCCTTTAGGCCTGCAAGAGGTTAAACTGCAGTCCTGGAGTTTCTGCCCACCTGCTGCTCTCCTCATTGCTTTACCTGGAACAGCAGTTGGAGTCTCTGGACTCCCCCTCCCTCCTCTGGCTATCAATCCCTGAGGGTGGCAGGCAGCGAGGCATGGCTGAGGGAGTTGAGAGTGACTCTAGCACTTTTCAGTACAGGGGTCGGGGTCAGCCAAGAAGGCTTTTTGGCTCTTCTTTAGCTCTCTTGCCTCCCTTTACATGTACTGGGATGGTGTCCCTCTGTACCTGTAAGATCCCTTAAGGAACTCCCACCCTCCTTGGACTCCCATCTCACAGATGTGATTACCCCTCAGTCCCACCCTAACCAATCTCCTGAGCTTGTTAAAGCTGGCCTTCCAGAGGTCTAGAAGGCTGAACCCCATATGGTGGCACTAGCTCCAAAGCTGTGAGTTGACCTCCTTGATGCAGTTGCTGTGATGCTGGCCACGGCCGCTGACTGGGAGGACAGATGAGAAGACTACTTGTGCCCCTGAGCCTCTAAGCCTATCTCCCAGAGCCACGTAGTCAGTCATGACCCATCCTAGACTACTCTGGGCCACATCGTTCGTTCCAACATGGATGAGGACCATGGGGTAGTAGTCAGTGGGCCTAATTAGGTCTGGAAGCCTCGCTGTACACATCCCAAATCCTAGCTCAGGGCAGTCAACATACCTCCTGTACTGCAGGATCTGGGTGGCAGATAGCTCCCTCCATTCTCCTCAGGAGAGAGTTGCCCACCACAATGACTCGATGCCTTCTCCTTTGGCTGCCCAGTTGTCTCTCAGCCTGTCTGGTGGTATCTGTGGATGTGGCCTCCGTTGCTGTACTCTCTCCCAGTGATGCTAGAGCATCATACCTGTTTCCTAGCTACACTGGGGGAGTTGTTTCAGTAGTGCAATGTCTAGTTTTGCGATGTCTGGATCTGGAGGTGACCATCTTCCATCTTTCTGCATTGACCGCCTCCTGTGACGCCTTCCCTCCAGGTGTGTGGTCCTGCAGAGAATAGAAGTACCCGTCAATCTCTTCCTCAGCCACCCTGATCCCCCACAGCCTGCTGACCTCCACCTAGAGTTCCCTTACCTGCCCCTTCAGGGCCTCAAGTTGGGCACATTTGGGACAGGTGAGGGGACTGCTGGTTCACCCAGGCCCCAGAGCCCCTGCCAGGCAGCTGCCACAGACAGGTGCCTGGGGTTTTGCCAACCCCTCCAAAGGCCCCATTTGGGTGCTAGCCCCACAGGAGCTCCGAGCCGGAGGCAACACAAAGGCTGGGTCCCCAGCTGCGCTCCATGTCTCCACCGCCATCGCTGCCCCCCTCCTCATTCACTTACCTAAAGTCTTGGTCAGGAGTTCTCTGTGGCAGGGGATCCTGACATGTGGAGTCTCAGGCCCCCCTGCTGCTCTCCCCCGTGTGCGAACTCCCTCACAAACTCTGGCACGCTCCTGAAAAGCGCGCCTGTTTGCCCGGCCTGGTCACCCAGCTCAGGAGTGTGGCTCCAGGCCAACGCTGCTAAATAGGGATGGGAGGGGGAAAAAAAACCCTCCCGATTCCCTACAGCTGGCCCGGCTCCTCCTCGCCCTTCCCCCCGCTTGTCCTGATCTAAAGCTTATGTGCACTGAACATCTGTTACAGGTTTAAACCAGTTTCTGATCACTTAATGTAATCACTAAACTCTGATCAGGTTTATGTGTAATGTTTGTCCCTAGCCCAGATATGCAGCCTCTACTGGTGCAGTCTGCAGGGCCTTTGGCCTGCAGCTGCATAGAAGTTGGACAGCCCTGATCTAAAGTTTCACTAGAAAATGACAGTGCAGTTAATATAGAAATAATCATAGGATCATAGAAAATTAGGCTTGGAAGGGACCTCAGGAAGTCATTTAGTCCAACCCTGTCATGGGTGTCTGGTGCCCCCCCCCAACACCAGTCAGCAACCGGGGGGGCTCCCTTGGCATCCAGTCCCACTGGCTGGGGGGGGTCCCCTGGTGTCCACCAATCCCGCTTGCTGTGGAGGGATCCCCTGGCGACCGATCCCCCTGGCTGGGGGCTGGTTCCCCGGCGGCCAATCCTGCTGGCCGCAAGGGTGCTGATGTTGCTCACCGTAAAAGCCGCTGCACTACTTCTGGAGCTCCCACAGCCACTTCCGGAAGCAATGCAGCAGCTTTTGCTGGCAGCCCTGCTCCCTGGCCACCACTTGCGGGGCGGGGGGGCACTGGTGCTCCCACCTGTCCACCAGCTACACAGGGAGCACGGCCTAACAGGGGGTACACCAGTGCTCTCAGAGGTTGCACATGCACCCCCATCCACCCTGAACCCCGTGCTCCAATCAGAACCATCTCCAACTGTATCAACTCAGGCAAGGCTTTGTCTATCTGGGTCTTAATAAGCTTCTCTGGGTGGCCTGTTCTAGAGCTATACTACCATCTGAGTGAGAGAGGTTTTTTAAGAAAATATCTAACCTCAGGTTTCCTTGCTGCAACTTGAGACTATTGTTCCTTGTTCCGTTATCAGCCGCCACTGAGAGCAGTCCAGCTCCATCCTCTTTGGAACCACCCTGAAAGTAATTAAAGGCTGCTGTTAAATCCCCCCTCAGTCTTCGCCACACTAAAAATCCCCAGTTCCCTCAGGTTTTCACAGAACAATATTCTCCAGCCCTCTAAACATTTTTGTTGCCCTTCATTGGACTCTCTCCAACTTGGTCATGTCCTTTCTGTAATGGGAGGTCCAAAACTAGACATGATACTCTAATGTGGTTTCACCAGTGCCAAATAGAAGGGAAGAATCACTTTCTTTGATCTGCTGTCAATGCTCTTACTAATGCAGCCCAGTATGCTATTAGCCTTCTTTCACACTTCTCTTTTTCTTCATTACTTACCCAACATTTCATAAACTATTTTTTCAGCGTAAAGAGAGAAATTGAATTTTAGGTCTACAGTTTTCTGTCTTTACTGAGCCTCAGTAAGGACAAAAATTGGATATTAATTTTACAGTAATTAAATGTTCTTAGGTAGAGATGGACCAGCCTGGTTTACATCTCTTATTTAAAAGAATCAAAAATAAAACAGAAATGTGTCCTCATTCCACCTCTACAGGAGTGGTTTGTTTATTATGCTTCAAAAATACACACAAACTTTTGAGAAAAATCTGAAGCCGAAATCTGTGTTTGGAGAGGGGATCAAATGACGATGTGTTGGCTAGGTTATATGTCAGTGATATCTGTATTATTTAAGGTGCTATGGTTTTTATTTCTAAATACTAGACTGGATATACCTCACGTGGAGCTGGGAACAGCTGTAAAATAAAGGTGACTCATTCATGTGCAGAGTGTAGGATAGTTAACAGTTCCAACAGTGATTCTGCTGTAACAGAGAAACCTTAAAATGAGCTGTAGCTCCATGGGGTCCTGGCCAAAATGGACCACGCTGGAAATGCTCTAAATCTATCCCAGTTCCTTGCTCAGCTAGCCCAGCTTCACGAGTTCTTCTGACCCATTGGTGGAACAGGATTTGAGGACAGGTTTAGGCTAATAAAGAACCATATCCAGTTAAACCTTACTGCAGCTATAGGTTTTACAGTTACTCCCAGTATGTACTGGGAGGGAATTCCCAATAATCATTAACAATTTTATTTGTAATTACTGGTATGCTAATTTCCAGTACGCTCATTCGGATTTTATGCCAAAGTCAGGACAAGACCTGTATATCTCAGGGTACTAGAACTCCTTATATCAGGCAATTTTTGTTGTTGGATTTTTCATGAAATTGATTTTCCACAAGACTGTAATGTCATGTACTGTTAATAACAGAAACACTGAAATTACTGAGTTACGTTTCTGCCTTACGTTTTTGGTCAGTCTTGGAAAGGTATTATTTAGAAGGCCAACTAAAATTTCCAGACTATATCAGCTGACTTAGAGTGCAAGTTGTCAGCTTACATTCTTTATAAATCCAGAGCAAAAGGAAGTCTGGAACTGTACTGATAAATAATAGAATACATATGTAAACAAGACGGATAACTTCATTTCGCTATAGCTGACTATATACTCAATCGGTGATGAAAGGAAACAATTTATCTCCCTTTTCTTCTACTCTTATACTGTACGCAAGCAGTTGAGCACATGCATCTTTAGATTCAACACACTGGGCTTTAACTGGGTGACAAATACAATTCTGTTGTTTTGTAGCTGTCAGAAATAATAAATAGATTGTGGGCTTTCACTGCAAAGTATTGCACACACATCTTGTATTGCTGAGAAGTGAAGGTCTAAACACTGTCCTCATTAGTGGGTTCCAAAGATGACTGCTGACTGCTCAGTTTCCTTTTGGGCAAAATAACTAGAGGTGGTGATTCATCTGGCTACCTAGGAATTTTTCACTTCCTATTGTTCTGTCTCTGTAATGTATTTGTTATCCCAAAGTGAGAAAATGAGCAATGAGAATTGTCTATCTGTACATGCAGTATAATCAAAGTTCCCAAATTACTGAAACCATTAATCATTTCTACAACAGGAGGCACTATTTGGGGCCCAATCCTATCATCTTCATTCATGTTCCTTGATTGCATGAACCTTCATTCAAGCTATGGGCATGAGTAAGGGCTAGGCCCTTTGACTTTTACAATAGCCATTATTTGGGGAAAGAGAACAGAGGAGAGATCTAAATGAATACAGAGAATGGTTTATAGTAGAACCTGAATTCTTCACAGACTTAGGTTTTTAACTCCCCTGTGAATAGAGTTTGTGAATTGATCAGAGCAGTACAGTTGCATAAGACTGCTGAGATTCTTTAGCTGTTTGCTGTAGCTTTTATTTCAGAAGGCCCCATTGCTCTGATCAGCTGTGTAGGAACTTAGACAACCTCCAGCTGGGTGGAGAAGTGGTACCTTTGAAATAACTGCAGCAAACAACCAAGTGGTACATCCTTAATTTGGCAATCTGCTGCTCGCTAAGGGAGTTGTGAATCATCTGGATACAAATGACCCAGGTTCTATCTTTTAAAAACAATTGTTTGGGCCACTGTGATGGTCCTTGCAGGACTGTGTGAGTGGCTGGGATGCACAAGAAGCCTTTTCTATCTTGTGCACATGGGCAAGACCCTTTCATATCAGCAATGTCTATGTGGTCCAGGAGATACAGGGATCACTCACTCCTGCTCTCTACTCCTAGAAACACAAACAGACACTCCCCTCCACACCAGGCAAAAGAAACAGGCCAGCATACTGTCTGGTGGGAGCATATGTTCAATCTTAATGGACAGAGCGAACTGTACAACCTGTGCACATGGAATAGCACCTTAAAAGAGATTGCTTCTACCTGAAGCACAGTGAGTGTGTCTACACTGGTTACTGCACAGTTATTTAATACTTAGTTAAGCAAATACTAAATGACTACACAGTAAAAACGTCACAATCCTCTGCTCATGTATATGCCAGTGTCACTTGGTTCCTCTGAGTATGGTACACTTCTGCAGCAGTGCCACAATCAACTCTGGTACACATGTAATATCTAGCCATATTAAGTGACATCTTACAAGATTTTTGTGATAGTCTTACTAGTATTCGGATTTGCATAATTGCTCCTCAGTATTACAAAGCTGTATGTTTTACAGCAGCTGTATTTAAGCTCCATGGCTTGAAGTCTCAGAGGTTCATTACTATCATTTCTTGGTGATACACAGCAAAGAGGTCTCACAAACTCTAGAGAGGAAAGAGCTCTCTGCCACCATTTCTTGGTGATCAGCAGGAATCCTGGTTTTCTCTGATTAAAAAAAAATTGGATATAACCCCCCCCAAAAAATCCATATTTTCCGTTATTAGAATGAAACATCAATAATATATATACAGTAAAAGCTGAGTTATCTGGCACCTTACAAGCCAGCAAATTCTGTTAACCGGCATGCCGGCTTGTAAGGGCGTGCAAGGGAAAAATGAAACCAGAAGTGCCCACTGTGGCTGTTGAGCCCCCATGGCCCAGGGCATAGCAGCCTGCACAGGTCCCCACTCCCTGTCCCTTGGGGCCCGTGGGAGGTGCAGCAGGAGTGGTGACAACACAGCAGAAGGGGAGGCAACACCCCAGACGTGGTGGGACAGTGGTGGCCCGAACAAGGAAAGACTCCTGTTCAGGCTGCTCAGTTAACTGGCATATTTTGTTATCTAGCACCCTCCATTCCCTGTGGCTGCCAGATAACAAAGCTTTTACCGTGTGTGTGTGTGTGTGTGTGTGTGTGAGAGAGAGAAATGTTGGGTAAGTAATGAAGAAAAAACAAGTGTGAAATAATTTATTTAAGGATCATTGTGGAATTCATTAGAATTACTTGATGAATATCTTTCAATGAATTCTAGTAGGGAATGAAGCAAGCACATCAACATTGACTTTTTATATGAATCCAAGTAACCCTAATGCTTGGAACTGATGATAAATATTCAAGATTCATGTAACCACGTGATATCTTTAGCCCAGGGGCAATTTAAAAGTTACCACTTTAGGAAGCAAAATCACCACTTCCAGCTCTCTATGTAACATACCAGTCGCTAAATTATAGCATTAGAAGGTGCTAAATCTAAAATCCTTGGGGTCACATTCAGAAGGTTAATTCAGTATTAGTGGTGTTTCATTTTAATCATGGAGTTTTAAATATGGGGGTTTTGGGGTTGGGGTTATATCTGAAAATTTGGGTTTGTTTTTTTTTAAATCAGAGAAAATCAGGATCCCTGGTGATCACGTGAAAGTACAGCTTCAGAAAGTTTATTTGCATTACACTTTGACATAGAAGTTCTTAAGGAGACACCATGTGGAGTCATCCAAACCTAACACACATTCCTGGCTGTACAGTCATGCAGCGTCGTGGACATATCCTTCTTTCAGTCAACCACCCTGTGGGAGAAGCAGCTAGGGGCTATATTTTTTAAGACCCCAAAACAAGTAATAATTCTCTCCCTTCCTATTTTTCCCTGCTCAGCAGCACATCTTCTCCTCCCCCATTCCCTTCCCTGCCCTCTACCCCATCCACTGCCTCCACTATCTCCAGTGGAGGCAGGGAGAGGTGCAGAGCTGCTTCACCCCACTCCAGCCAGACTCCATGCAGAACTGGACTCAGTCAAGGACAGTAGCAGCAGTGGACAGGTATTTCCTCCCTGCCTGATCTGCCTGGTGTTTCCTGTCAGCTTAGGAGCAAGCATAGGGGAAAGGAACCTGTCTGCTGCCACTGCTGTCTCTCGCCAAGTCTGGCTTAATGTGCAACCTGGCTGCAGCAAGGTAGGGGTGGCTTTGGAGCCTCCTGGCTCCTCTGGGGACACCAGTAGAAGCAGTAATGGAGAGGGGACAGGAATGGGAAGGGAGGTGAGTGAAGGAAACATGCAGCTGAGCATAGAGGGGAAGAGGAGGAGGACAGAAGGTTCTTACCTGCTTTAGGAACTTAAAGTCCCCCTGATGCTGCTGTTGCAGTGTTGGGCAGGGGGGAAGTTGAAAGCCAGGGCCCAGCCACCCCTACAGCACAGGTCACTGTTCCCACAACCTTTTTCCTGAAATCCTGGATGTATTTCTACTTGACTGGAAGGATAATGAGAGTGCAGTAAGAGTGAAGGACAGGGGAAAGAAGCACCCCTTTGTCCCAAAGAATGCATTTTCTCTGGCAATGATTTGCTGGCAATGATTCTGATCTTTCTTTGCTTAAGTCTCTACAAAGAGTAAAAAAAAAAAGGTGCTGAGAACTAGTGCTAATGCAGCTCTTTACTGAAGCATCAGCAGTCAGCTATGAAACTGAACAACACCTGAAACCTAGTATCAGCAAAGCTGGAATAAATGTAACAAGTTTTGGTAGTAAAGCTTTATGACAAAACCAGGTGGCAATTTCATTCCGGCAGTGGCAGAGGCAGTCTTCTTACAGCAACATATATTTGAAATAAAGACAAAAACCAGAGAAAGGATTGGATAACCAAACTGAGACTAAGCCAGAGACTCCTCCTTTGCTTATTAGCTGCTTCTGCATGATCAGGTTGCAATAGCTATGAGTTCTACATTAGAGGTAAATAGCACAGTGGATCTGATGGTCTGCACATATTTTATCATAGAATAGTGGAGCCATGTCATGTGTGGAGCCATGTCATCTGTCCCACAGGGTCCCCACATGTCCAGAAATTTTACAGTGGGGGAACAGTAGCAATTAACACACCCACTACTCCACCCACTGCCAAATTTCCATACCCTGTGAGCCAAATGACATGGCTCCACATGTCATCCAGATTGGGCCAGGGTAATAGGGCTGACCTGGTGCGTGTGGGGGACCTGAACAGTGAGCCTGACCAGGGCAGAGGGCCTAATCCAGCACCTAGGGCTGGAGCAGCAGGGCCAGTTGGGTACATGGGGGCTAGGGAAGTGGGCCTGATCCACTGCACAGGCCTGGAGCCACACTCCAGATCACATTCCCTGCTGGATTGGGCCCGTGGATCCAATCCAATCTTTCTTCTAGCCTGCACCCCAGAAAGGTTGGCCACCACTGTTCTGGAACATAGTTGATCCTGAATTGACCAGACTCAATCATGCATTTATGAAAATACTGACTGTAGAGTGGCGTATTATTTGTACAAATAATTGTTTGTTACAGGAGGAGGGCTACAGGGGGTGGCTATGGGGTGGGGGGGTTGCAGCCTCCCCAAATTTCACTGCAGCCCCCCCCAGAACCCCTTTTCCAGTGCCACTGCTGCATGCCCCAAGTGCAGCCTGGCCCAGACCACCCCCCCCAATGTGCCAAGAAGAGCCTGGCACAGCCCTGGCCCTAGCCCCTGGGTGGTAGCCTCCCCTGGCCCCCCCAGCGCAGATCCAGAGGCAAAAGCCCCACTGTGCCTTCCTGGGGTGCACACAGTAGTGGGAACCACCCCCCAGCCTGTGCCCCCTGAACATGCTGCAGCTCCATCCCACACCCTGCCACGCCCTGGCTGAGCAGTGCCTGTCCCAGCCCCATCCCTCCCTCACCAGGAGGTGTTGATCTGTTTCCAACACACCTTCCCTCCCCGCTCCTCTTCCACCACACCAAACTTACCAGCTGCACGCAGTTCTCCAAGCTGCTGGGTTGCACTCCTTGCTGTGTACATGCTGCATTGTGGTTGAGTGCATGCACAAGCATTTATTGGCCAAATGAATGGCCACATCAGGCTGATTTCCGATACAATCAATTTTCTTTATATTGGTGCCGATCTGATATCGGACTCAGCACCTCTACTAGTCTTCTTTAGTTCTTACAATATAGCAGGTAAGGTTTGTTGACGGCAAGCACATTGGCAAGTGTAGCTAAGCCTCTCTGAGCAGGTGAAATAATCTATAGGATGAACAGAATCAAGGACAGTCAGTTGGACTGGACACCTCCAAGGAAAATCCAAGGCTACAGAAAGCATAGCTGATAACTCAGTAGGTGGCACTCTTCCCTCTGCATCAGTGGTGAAACAGATTCTCAGAAAAATAAAAGACAGCACAGTGCTGTGAGAACTGCTGACTTGTCGATAAGAGGCAAAATCCAATCCTTGATCACTTTTAATAATTCATTTTCAAAGAAATAAGCCTCAATTCAAATTTAAGAGCAGTTAACCCCATGGTTCTTGCCAACTCTGATTTGCTCACCCACAATTCTACCTATAGCTTCAGTTGGGCTAATTATTCTTAATTTCTTGTTCTAACAAGGCTGTCCTGTGGCTATTTTGCTTTAATCTCTGAGACAACTGGCTTTCCATGTTGGGTAAAGTGATTCTTGTATATAGTCTTTTGAGTATTTTGAGGTGCAAGTTCCTACATAAACTTGAGTTGTTTTTTGTAGTGTTACCAAAGATCACCAGTCCTTTAGTCTGTCCACAGACTAAACATATGTAGAATTTTGCCCTTTTTTTTTTTAATTGAGAGGAGTCAGTTTCCTTGCAATGTTTGACTGCTGTTTTTAACCCCTTTTGAAACCTCTGTTTTTTGATATAAATATGTTTTTAACATATATATAGTTTATGGTTTACCAATACTGTAAATGGTTTGTAATACCACTGTCACAAGAGAAGTGATTCTTCCACTCTATTCAGGCCACACCTGGAGTACTGTGTCCAGTTTTGGGCCCCACAGTTCAAAAAGGATGTAGACAAATTGGAAAGAGTCCAGTGCAGAGCAACAGAAATTATTAAGGGCCTGGGAACTGTATGGTTTGTGAGGAAAGGCTGAAAGAACTAGGGTTGGTTAATGTGGAAAAGAGAAGACTAACTAGCAGAAAACTCCTCACCACCAAAAATCCCTTTAGAGAGAGACTTATTTGCTAAAAAATTAACATATTTTTAAAAATGTGATTTGGTTTTTCATAAGACATGGAAACCATGAACCCAAATTAAAATTTTACATAAAAATTTTGTTTACAATAAAACATCATTATTGCAGAGATAATATTTCTATGATAAACTTGTCATTGACATGTGCCCCAGTGGTATGATTGATCAGCACATATTACTTCTAGAACAGTACTGTTAATATGCCGCTAACATTGTGTTTGGTCCTTCCCTAGAACCTTGTCTCTTTAGCAACAAAGATGACTAGAGGCAGATAGAAAACTGACTGGAGCACTGGGCTCAGACAATAATCAATGGCTCGATTACTAGTTGGCAGCTGGTATCAAGTGGAGTGCCCCAGGGGTTGGTCGCTCCTGGGGCTGGTTTTGTTCAATGTCTTCATCAGTGACCTGGAAGATGACACAGAGGGCACCCTCAGCGAATTTGCAGATGACACAAAGCCTGCGGGGAAGAAGTAGATATGCTGAATGGCAGGGCTGGCTTCAGAGTGACTAAACAAATTGGAGGATTGGGCCAAAAATGAATCTCATGAGGTTCAACAAGGACAAGTGCAGAGTCCTGTACTTAGGACGGAACAATCCCATGCACCAGTACAGGCTGGGGGCTGACTGGCTGGGCAGCAGCTCTGCAGAAAAGGACCTGGGGGGTTACAGTGAAATATGAGCCAGCAGTGTGCTCTTGCTGCCAAGAAGGTTTATGACATACTGGGCTGCATTGGTAGGTGTATTGCTAGTAGGTCAAGGGAAATAATTATTCCCTTTTATTCAGCCTTGGTGAGGCCACACCTAGAGTATTGTGTTCAGTTTCGGGTGCTCCACAACAGAAAGGATGTGGACAAATTGGAGAGAGTCCAGCAAAGGGTGACAAAAATGCTGAGGGGGTTGGGAGACATGAATTATGAGGAAAAACTGGGGGGAACTGAGCTTGTTTAGTTTAGAGAAGAGGAGACTGAGAGGAGATTTAATAGCAGTCTTCAGCTACCTGAAGCAGGGTTCAAAAGAGGGTGAAGCTAGGCTTTTCTCTGTGGTGGCAGATGACAGGACAAGGAGCAACGGTCTCAAGTTGCAGCAAGGGAAGTTTAGGTTAGCTATAAGGAAGAATATTCTCACTAGCATGGTAGTAAAACACTGGAACAGGAACAGAGGTAGTAGAAGCTCCATCCTTAGGGTTTTTCAAAACCCAGCTAGACAAAGCTTTGGCTGGGATGATCTAGGTGGGGCTGGTCCTGCTTTGAGCAGGGGGTTGGACCAGATGACCATGACCTCCTGAGATCCCTTCCAACCCTAACTTGCTATGATTCCATGATTCTAAGACTGAAGGGGGAATTGATAATAATCTTCAAATACCTGAGGGACTATTATAAAGAGGAAAGAGATAGACTATTCTCTGTGGCTATAGGGGATAGGACTAAGAACAATGGCCTCAAACTGCCGCAGAGGAGATTTAGGTAGGGGATTAGGAGAAAAGTTCTGACTGGGAGAGTGGTCAAGCATTAGAATAGGCTACCTAGAGAAATTGTGGAATCTCCATCCTTGGAAATGTTCAAAGCAGATTGGACAGACGCTAGACCATGATGGTTTAGTCAGGGACAATTCTGCCTTGATCAACAGAATGGACTGTATGACCACATGAGACCCCATCTAGACCTACATTCCTATAATAATAAATATATTTAAGTTGCTCCAATTCTAAGGTTGATTACTAAAGAATATATACAAAAACATCAAAGTCCTGAAGCTTTTCTATGACCAGATGGCTGCTACTGTTATTTGTAGAGATCCATTTGTCATCCATACTGGGGTCAAGGAAGGATCCGTCATCACCTCAATTTTGTTCTCTACTCTTTTAACTGTTATCCTAGTCCTTGTTAAGGACTACCTCCCTTCCAGAATTGACACTGAGTACCAAATGGATGGAGGACTCTTCAATCTGGAATGTTTTCACTCAAAGACCAAAGTATTCAAAACTACCATCCTTGACTTTGATGACTGCATCATCTTTCACACTCTGAGGAAAATCTCCAGACCACGCGCATCTCTTTGTAAATGCCTACCAAACTTTGGGCCTCTCTCAACACTGAGAAAACTGAAGTGCTCTATCCACCTGCCCCAGGCCATGAATGTGACCCCCTCCCCAAATTACCTTAGAGGGAAGCTGAGTACTTCCCTTACCTCAGTAGCCACCTCTCTGAGAGAGTGAACATTTATGAGATTCACCATAGGATCTGGTGTGCAAGTGCTTCTTTCAGGAAATTGGTCTGGCATATTTTTATTGATTGTGATCTTTAGAAAGAGACCAAGATGCAGGTCTACAATACACTTGTAATCCTCACTCTCCTCTATGGATGTGAAACATGGGTGACCCACCAACTACTATCTTAAGAGCCTGGAGAGAGATTGCCAGTGATTCCTCCAGAAAATCTTCCACCTCAAATGGGAAGGTCATCACGTAAATGCCAGCATCCTTGCTGAAGCTAGTGCTTCCAGCATTGAGTCCATGATTTTCAAGCACCTACTTCGCTGGACATTGTATGTGAATTCCTGACTCTCAGTGTCCAAGCCAAGTGCTCTGCTCCCAACTTACTTGCAGTCTGAAGTCTCATGATGGTCAGGGAAAATGCTACAAGGACACATTGAAGACATACCTCGAGAAAACATGCTGACATCAAGAACTAGGAGGAGCTGGCTGCTAATCAGTTCCAGTGGCACTCAGATTGAGGGACTGCTGCTGCCACCACCAGTAAAGATATATTTCTTGAGATGAAGCTATTATTAGTGAATTAATAATATTTTTCTCTTACTTGAATTACATGTACAACTTTGAAACATCTCTAGAACATTGTTACCAATTTTTTGCTGTGGTCACTTATTTTCTTAACCAGTAACAGATAAATAATGTTTTCCCTGGCTTTGGAATGATTTAATGCACCTAGAGGTAAAGAAGTGTACCTCTTCTGGTGGCAGCTGCGAGATGTGGAGTGGTGGGGAGGGGAGCTTGCACACAGTGGCCACCGCCTCTACTTACCATGCCGCCACTGCTGCCACACCCTGCTTTCCCATGGCCACTTGCACATGTGGCTCCATGGGTTGCTGACAGGTTTTGCACCTGGCCAATCATGCACCACCCATCAGCAGCCCATGAAGCCACATGTGCAACCAGCCGTGGGAAAGCAGTGTGGGCAGTGGCAGTGTGGGGTGGTAGATGGCTGCAGCTGCCCCTGTGTGCAGGCTTTCCCCCCTCCCCCCGCATCTGGCCAGCCAGCTGATGCCTGTGTGGCCCACAGAGAGGCACCGCTGCCCTTGCCCCCTCCCCCCACAGCTCTTCTCCTGGGAGGTGGTAGTGCAGGGTGGTAGGTGTCAGCGCTCCGTCCATGCCCACCCATACATACCCCCTAGGACTTTTCCGAGTACTCCTAGGGGTACATGTAGCCGTGATTTTGTGGTGTTAAATATTAGTACATGTTCTCTAGCCCAGGAGACTTGTGAGACATAACATAGGAATGAAATTATGTACCATATAGCAAGTTTAAAATACTGAATATTTTAAATAAGCTGGTGTTTGGAGAAAACAATTTTTGCAGTAAACCATCCTGTAAGTCTTTTGAGGCTTCTGAAAATCTTTTTGGATGGGGAAAGGAGACAGAGAATTAGAATGTATTTTGTCCACTCCTTATTCTCAATAGAAACTTTGTTAAATAGAACCTATAATTTTTCTTTGTGCAACAGCAGGTGCCAGGGCATTTTTTAAACTATAGACTCTAATAATACTTGGCATTTGTACAGGACTATCAAAGCAGGTATCTGCAAGTACTATACAAATATTTTTAAAGGTTTTTAGGAGTGAAGTTCTGAATTGGCCTTCTGAAAAGTGATCAGGTAATGAACCTGAATTGCTTCAAGATGGAGTTCAACCAATAGATTGGGGGCATTCTTGATGAATCTGAATGTCATATCTGGATTTGAATATTTGGCATTTCATGAAAGGATTGAAAGGAAACTAGATCTCAGTATGGGAGGTGTCTGAGAATCCTATGTTCAGGCGTTTTGCTGGCGGCTTGCAGGGCCCAGAACTAAATTATTTCCCCATTAATTCAGTACTAGTTTCTAGAGATTATTTTGGGTTGTTGTTGTTGGGTTTTTCTTTTCTTTTTTTTTTTTCTTTTTTTTGCTGATGGCTCGACCAGCTGTTTCAGCAGGAGCCACTGCCTCAGGACTCCACTTCACAAAAGTAACTTCTGCTGCTTGAGCCTCTGTTGGGGGAAAGAGAAGGTGTCTATAGCCAGAAGCTAAGGAGTCCCATGGATTCACTATGCTTCCCCCCTTCGTGCATGTGCATTGTTCCTTTCTCTTTCCCTCAGCAGACAATTGAGCTACAGAAGTTGCTTCTTCTAAAGTGGAGGGGTGTAACAGGTAGGATTACCATATATCTAAGTTTTCCCAGACACGTCCTCTTTTTGGGCCGTCTGATCTCCAGTTTTTTTAAATATGAACACGTCTGGGATTTTGCTCTGCTAATCCTTTTTCAACATGGATGCTGGTAGAACTGCATTTCCCAGCTTGCTCTAGTGGTGTGCATTGGGGGAAAATGTGGATTTTCCTTTTTAAAGGAGGAAACCATATGTTTCCCCTTGAAGGCTGGCAGCCTTCTAGCCTGTAAGAAGCTGCTTGGGGTGATTGGAGCCAGGGGGCAACACATGCATCTGCACCTACACATGAATGTGGCTGGCATACAGCCAGGTAGGTGGTGGAACCAGCCCCGGCAGCTCAATGCAGGTAAGTCTGTGTGGAGCAGGGGTTGGAGGGCCATGGCTTGGGGACTGTCCAGGGCAATGTGTGTGTGTATGTGGCAGGGGTGTATGGAGATGGATGGGTATGTGAGGTGGGGCGGGTGCCTGCCAGCACTAGGGAAAGATGTCTGGGTGCTGGGGTTGGAGTAGGGCAGGGGGGCCAGGGGAAGGGAGTGTGGGGGGCCCTTTGGGGGTGGCATGGAGCTGCATGGCTGGGCTGGTGGCACTGGAGCTGGTGCCTGTGCTCACAGGGGTGGGGCAGTCAGGAAAAGCTGCCTGGGGAGCGGGGGACATGGCCAGGTTGCATGGCATGGTCCACGATGCGGAAGCCTAAGCCCGCAGGTGCCACAGGCCTCCCCTCCTCTCTGAAGCTTGTGCTGGGGCTAGACTCACTCTGTCACTGCCCACAAGAGACAGAGCCACCAGATCTGTCATGCTTCAGCGTGGTCAGGACGGGGACAGCTGGGGGCCCCCTCCAGCAGGGCTGGGGGGAGCATTGGGCTGTAGGTTTGGAGTGAGAGGGACACCAACAGAGCTGTGGGGGCTGTAGCTTGGGAGTGAGGAGCACTATAGGGGGTCAGGGGGCTGTGGGTCAGGAGTGTGTGGCACCGCCAGGGATGGAGGAGGGGATGAGGGTTGGGTATGAGAGGCACCAGCATAGCTCAAGGGTTGGGGTACTGTGGGTTGGGAGGTGTGGGGCACTGGCAGGGCTATGGGTGTGCAGGTCAGGAATGAGGGGTACTAGCAGGGATAAGAGTGATGGGGAAGTGTGGGTTGGGAGTTAGGGGCACTGGCAGGGCTTGGGTGGGCTGTGGCTTTATTTTTGTTTTACATTTAATTTATGAGGCACTTGTTATTTATTGGAACAGTTAGAAACTGTGTGTGTCATCCCCCATCCCCTGCCCCCTTCCCACAACAGGTGTCCTCTTTTTTGGAACTGGAAATCTGGTAACTCTAAGCTCAGGCTTCTGCTGAAATGGCTGGGTGGGCCTACAGCTCACTCCACAGGTGTTGCTGGCTGGGATTGGGCCCTAAGTTGACCTGGCAGGTAGAGCTGGCTGCCTGCCAGCTCAGCTCAAGAACAGAAGAGGGGTCAGGCAATTTGGGTGAGCCCTCAGCCACTGCAGCCCTGCAAGTAAATGCTGGAGCAGCCAAAAACTTTTTCACCTGCTGTGCTACTCCTGGCTAGCCAGCATGGCTCCTCTCCTGAGCCCAGCCCTCTATGAACAGCTAGCTGTCAACAGCAGCAGGTGGGGAGGGGAAGACAGAGGCTTCCACTGTGTGGATCTGGCCTCTGCAGATCCAAGCCAGCACATCTAGGGGTCCCACATGGTCAGGGCTTCTCCCCCTCACTTCCGTGCCTGTTTGGCCAGCATGTCCCCTAAGCCCTGTCTTTTTCCACCAGTGGCCAGATGTCAATGGTGGTAGAGGGGAGGGAGGGAGCGGAGATCCCCACCATGTGGGCTGCCCTAACTATGCAGGCTTAGGCCTGGGGTATCAGGTCTGCTAGCCAGCATGGCTCCTCATCCCAGTTCCATCCCCCTGGCCACCACCTTATGGACCTGGCTTCTCCAGACCCAAGCCCCCTCACTGCCTGGTCTAGCCCAGCCCCACCCCTCTCACCAGCAGCCAGCTGTCAGTGGTGACTGGGGGTAGGGAGGAGTGGAGGCCCATGCCATGTGGGCCTCCCTCCTACCCAACTGCCCATACCAGCTGGCCATGAGCAGTCAGCTGCTGGTGGGAGCTGAAGCTGGGAAGAAGGACTGCACTGGCCAGTCAGGGGTGGCTAGCAGCTCAGATGGGCTTGGCATGTTCTGGCAGCCTGCTGAGAGGTGTGTGGGAGCTCCCCCAGCCTGCTGGCTCAGCTAGTGCTATCAGCCTGTGTGCCCCTACCTAACCTCCCTGAAAGCCAAATGTTTGTTTTATTTGCTCCCAACATAAACTAGGGCACATAGAATAAAGTACAAAATTAAATCACTTTTGCCTCAGTCTTTTTGAACATCTGTACTTAGCCTTGATCGTTAATCCTGAGCATCCCTTCTTTTGGATGGACTCCCATCTTGCAAAAGGCCGTTGCAGCAGCACTGTGCGCTCTGTTCCTTCAGAGCTAGCTTAGAATATAGAATATATCAAATTAGTTTATTCTTTCTCATGCCATTCCTGCTTTAGGCAAGTTACTACTAACATATTCTGCAGCACCAGATATTCAAGTGCATCTACAGTTAATTTATGTGAAGTTCTTGTTCTTTTCTTCTTTCTCCATCCTCTTGAGAATCTGAAGAGTCTGCCAGTTCTAAGAAAAGCAAATTGGCAACCCCCAAATGTGACCACTGGGACCCATACATTTGGTTACACAGATTAAGCATCTGCTGTGCATTTTGTACCTTCACTGCTCATTATATTTAGTGTAAGAATATTTATTCTATCAATTACTGGTTATTTGCTGTTCATGTACTTTCAGTGGCTAGTAAAAGTGTTCAGTTGTTCCTCTTAGGTATATGAAATAGAGCCTGCTAAGTTATTCAGAGTTTAGATTTCCCTTTAGGGCAACTATACCTACACAATTAGATATTGCTTCTTCTGACCTGGATTTCCAGTGCTCTCTGCACAAGGCAGAATGACTGGCTGGGGATGATGACAGTCTCCTTTCCAGTTCCATAAAGCCTACAGAGGTTGCTCTGTAGGTTCATAGCTTACCTGAGAGAAATGACAAAACCATTTGGGATGGAATTCTATTTCCCTTTATGCTTCTAAATGTTAACTTTCTATCTGTAAGTGGCATTTTTGATGCTTACACACAGGTATTGATTCTATTTCCCCTACAGTGTGGATGTGTAAGTGTGTGAATATAAATTAAGCATGCACAATAGACTATGTACTGGCTAGTCACATAGGCAGGTATATAGGGATGGCTATTCCAGATGCATACATGCACTAAAATTATGAAATTGTAGTCCACCAGAAGCCCATGATTAATTAACATCAGACTTCAGAAAAGGAGGATACTGTTGATGGCTAGAAAAATAGTATTTAGAGGTTTGCTTTTTGGAATTTGCTTATAGGTAGTATATATATGCATTAGGACAATAGTCCAGGGTGGCAGCAAAGGTTAATTGATTTCTAAAGGCCTGGTCACACAGTCCCACAGTTCTCATAGCCTTTAAGGTGTGTAACACATAGTCTGGGAAATTGTGGGCATACACTAAACTGTTCCATAACATGAGATAAGGTGGCACCAGCTCACAAGGCCCAAGAGAGTATGGGGCCTGACAGTTCTGGTTTTGGGGGAACAGACCAAATTAGGAGAAGACCCGGAAAGCCCAAATTAGGATGTGTGCATGTGACGGGGTTGTGAAACAAAGTAATATGTTGATAGGACAATGTGGACAATATGACAACCACAGAAAGACCAATCAGCAATAGCCATGGATGAAGAGTCATCAGGAGGGGAAAAGAATACAAAAGCAGAGACTTCAGAGCAACAAAGGGCCCCCTTCCCCAAGGCCACCATGGACAGAAGGCATACCACCAGCCCATTTCATCCACCCCACCTCCAACCTCCAGGTTGCTGACATCCGACATTCAAGAGAGGACCTCAGAGTGAAGCTTGTGTCCTGGCCAGATGCATCTTGACTCTGATGACAGCCCTAAGATTGGTAGTTATAGAATTGCTTATAATATCCTTTTCTATTATCTAGTATCAATAAATTTGCCTATTATCAAACAGAAAGGTTGTGGCCAGTCTGAGGATTGGGTTCCTCCCAGAACAAGGTATCTGGGTCATAAATCCAGTGCCAACAACTGTAGTCCCTTGTATACCACATGCCCCTAAATAATACATGCAACCTGCTTTGGAAAGGAAGAATGAAAAAATTTTTTCCCCATAGTCTTAGCTTCTGCCATTTGGGCTCAGTGGGTGTTTCTACATGTTCATTAATGCACCTTAGATGCTGTGCATTTATTTTAGTACTTCCTTAATAAAGTACTAACTAAAGTTACAGCACTGTAGCACCAGCACATGATTATTTAGTGACACTTACTACACATTAGCCTAATAACACTGCACAGTAGGCTATTAGCATGGTTTTTGCCATGGCACGCTACTGCACAGTGTTATTAGGCCAATGGGCAATAAGCGTCTCATGTAGATGTGCCCAGTATGACTGAATGCTGGTGTAGACAGGAGAGTTGGAGCCCACTACAACATCGTATGACCCTCCAGCAGAAAATCTGCAATAACCAGTATGCCACCATCATCAGTCCATACAGTATAGCGTGACAAACATAAGACCACATGGGGATACCCTCACTCTAAGCACTAGCACCTCCTCAAATATGTTATCATTAGAGTCCATGATTGAATGAACATCTGTATCACATGAACCATGTGAGGAACTGATGACTGCTGGCAGATCACTGGCTTGTCAGATCCATTATGATCATCTGGCTTGATCTGAAATACCAAAAACAGCCAAAAGCAATGTAAAGGACTCTCAACACCAAATCTCTTGAAGATCTGAAGGTCTGTAAGGTTCTCCAACAGTGTCTCCATGAAAAGCTCTGTGCCCTGTCACAAAATAAGACAACATTGAAGAACTCTGGAAGGGCATTTAGAACTGCCATCCATGCGGCCTGTGCTGAATCTATTGGCTATCGCACCTGTTAACACAAAGACTGGTTCAGTGAGAACAACACTAAGATCCAAGCCCTCCTTGACTAGAAGAGAAGGGCTCATGTGGTTTGGAAAGATGATACCGCTTCTCAGCAGAGGAAAGAGATGTATCAGCTCATCAAAGCTAAAACTCAAAGTGAGATCCTGGAAATCAAAAATCGGTGGTCGCAAGATAAAGCAAAGAAAATTCAGCTCTTACTGACACACATGACATGCATAGCTTTTTCCAGGCAATGAAAGCTATCTATGGCCCACCTTCCCATGGTCCCACTTTCCTGCAATTGCAGGATGGCTTGGCAGTCCTCAAAGACAAAGTGTCTACCTTTTATCTCTTGCTGAGGAAGTCCTGCTGAAATCTCAAGGTGGTTTCAGACCATCCCACAGGTCAATTGACATGACCTTTGTGGCCAGCTTAGTCCAAGAAATGTGTTGGGAACAAAATTGGGACCTGTATATGGCCTGTATTGACCTCAAAAGGCCTTTAATTCCAACAATCACAAAGCCGTGTTGAAAGTACTGCCAGATTTGGATGCCCTTAAAAATATATCAAAGTTCTGAGGCTTTTCCATAACCAGATGACTGTGACCATTATTTGCAGTGGATTGGTGACAGATTCATTCATCATCTGAACTGGGGTCAAGCAAGGATGAGTAATTGCCCCAATTTTGATCTCCATTTTTGACAGTCATCCTGGTTCTCATTAAGAACCTTTTGGAATTGACATTGAATACTGAATGGATGGAGAGCTCTTCAACCTGGGACATTTTCACTGAAAACCCAAAGTACTCAAAACAACCACCCTTGACTATCAATATGCTGGCAACTCCACCATCCTTGCTTACACTAAGGAAAATCTCCAAATCATGATCTTTTCAGAGAACGCTACCAAACTTTGGGCCCCTCTCTCAACATCAAGAAGACTGAAGTGTTCTGTCAGCCTGCCCTAGGCCATGAGTTTGACCCCCTCCCCAAATTACCATTGAGGGAAGTCTACCTGGAGGTAGTCAAGAACTTCCCTTACCTAGTTAGCTACCTCTGCCCATGAAACTAGTGTTACCAGCATTGAGTCAGTGATCATCAAGCACCAATGTCACTGGACTGAACATTGTGTGCAGGCGCCTAACTTTTGATGCCCAAAACAAGTGCTGTACTCCCAGCTTAGTTATGGCCTGCTTAGTTATGGCCTCAGGGTAACCAGAGGAAACTCCAACAAGGAGCAGGGGCAAGAAACATTGAAAGCACACTACAAGAAAATAGATACTGACATCAAAAGTTGGGAGGATATGGCTGCTAACTAACCCCAATGGCACTGCAACCTCAACTAAGTGGCAGCCCATTTTGAGGTAATGTTTTGCCCTCAAAGCAAAGAGAGAGTGGAGCAAGGAAAAGGAGAGGAATACTTGTCTGTAGCCTACTCTCCCCAATGGAAAGACCTGAAAATTCTGCAGATAGATCTGTGGCTCAGGGATTAGACTCATAAATCCCCTTAAGACCCATGGTAGAGATTATTTTCAAATTGAGGGCTTGCCAATGACAGAGCACTGTGCTAGTAAGTGATAGAGATGCAAGGTCAAAGCGTCTTTGGGTGAGGGGGTCCCAGAACTTAGGTTTCTGGCTTCTTTACCAAATGTCTTAATCCCTCAGCTATTAGAGCTAAACCCTGGGATGGTCCTCCTTCTCCGTCACCCCCATTTTTCTAGGACTTATGCTCAAGTATGTGCACTTGTAGCCCTGTATGGGCATGCACCTTTTAATGTGAATTTGGTTAAGCCATCAGGCTCCTAATAAGCAGTGCTAATGCTACTGTAAATGGAAAAATATTGACAGGCCCTGCTTTACAAAAATCAGTGCTTGGATTCAGGCAGCACGTGATAATGCAGTGTGGTAACACTTTTTGCAAAATACTGATTTGTTCCAAGAATCTCAACTTTCACTTAAAACTTTCATGTCCTATGCTGCAAGGCTTAAGCCTTGCAGCATGAGCATTGAGCATTGCAGAAAGGAGTGGGCTACAAAGTGAGTGGTAGCAGTGTGGGCATCGTCCATGGAAGTTCAGCTCAGCTTCCAGGATCTAGATGGACTCCCACTGAAGGTCAAGAGTAAAGGTTTACAGTGTAGATGGTCAGCAAGTATCTATTTGAGGAGGACTTTGAGGCTGGTCATAGTGACCACTGTAGACAAAGCCTTTGAGAGCAGCATTATCATATTTTAAGCATTTTCATAATCTCCTCTGAGTGGCATCTCATTTTGATAACTCAGGGTTGAGTTTATATAACAGGCAGTATAAATCCTTTTTGTATAAAGTGCCATTTGTTAGACCTAACATCTGTAGGCACCCTAACAGCCTTAGCATAAATGAAGATCTGAAACAATGACTTGCTGAAAATGCCTAATTAAACAACCACAACTACAAGTAGAACTGGTCAGGAATTTTTTGGTGAAACATTTTTCACCAGAAAATGGTGACTTGTCAAAATGTATTGGTTTTTCCATTAAGGGACAGAATTTCTAGGGTCAGGGTGTTGGGAGGGGAAGATTCTCCATCTCAGAAAAAACATTAATCCAGAAATAGATTTAAACTGCTTCTTCACCATCTTTAGTTGTAGAAATATCCACAACTTAGGCACCTTGCCCAGGAGGGTTCAATTTGAACAGGTTTAGGTGCCTAGGATTCCCATACAATAAACAGGGAAACTTAGGCACCTCTTCAAGACCATTCAGGATTAGAGACTTAGGGTGTGCATAGACGAAATGGGGGCCCTAAATTGAAGTGGTGGGTTTTTAAAAATGCCGCTTCAATTTCAGGCCAATTAACCCCCCCGTCGTGCACACACCCAACTTACCTGCCTCTCCAGTGGCAGAGAGGGGAGGGCGAGCTGCTGGCGGGCAGAGTGATCCTGGGCTTCGGGGCAGTTGGTGCTTCCCTCCATGGTAGTGCCCCCACAGCAGCACCTGCCTGTAGGCACATGGCTCCAGTGGTCCCAGGAGGCACAGCAGCCATGGAGGGAAGCACCTCACACAACTCAGGCAGGCTCGGGGAGAGTGGGGAGCTCAGGCTCACTGCTTTTTTTTTCCTCTCTTGGGCAGAGCCTGCCTTCCCAGGCTGCTGCCTGGCTGCCTACAGGGCTTCCTGCAGAGCCCCTGAGCTGCATGGATTCCAGTGTTTCAATCTGCAGCTGGTAGGGCAGCAAACTAAAACTCCTTGGAGTAGTTTTAGTTTGCTGCACACCAAGTCATTTAAGGTACATTACGCTGCCAAATTTGCTACAGTGTCTGCAATTAATGTCCAATACATTGCTGATATGTGCAAACACTGACAACATTAAAGCAGTACAAAAGCATTTAGCCTACTTTAAAGTCTCATGCACACATGCCCTTTGTTTTGTCTACACACGGCCTTAGGTACTCAAATTGGATGGCTTCTGACTGTGCTCACAAGCCTTAATGTAAATGCCTAGGGAACAATGCAGTCCAAAATAGAGACAGCTAAATTTCACTTGAGTTTTGCTTAGGTGCCGATATCACCAATTTGAATTTGACCCCTATATTTAGAGACTAATCTGGGAGACTCAGTTGAAACCCAGAGAAGACATATGAACCTGGATTTTCTGCTTTGCAGGTGAGTATCTAAATCCCTGGGCTGTTGGCTAGTAGATCCATGTCTCTTTCTCTCTTTGTTTTTGTGTAAAACAAAAATGGAATGATCTATTTTTAATTCTCATGCTGAACAGAAATGAATAGTGAAACTTTTTAATTTTTATTATGGAATGGATTTCTTGTTTTCCTGTCTTCCCTGCACTGTTGTATTTAATATACATATTGCAGGCAATATATAATTTAGACTAACGTTCAATCATGCTTTTAAGGATCAGGTTAAATCCGTGGCAGTTTGAGTACTAGGAGGCATACTGCTACCAGAGCCTATAGAGTGTGTTGCAAGTGTGCCACCCTTGGAGAAGGTGTAGCCTTTACTCTACTCAGTGTCCAGTCAGCTCTGGCTGCATACATACATTCAAATAATCTGGAAGAATTCTTTCAGGTTTGGTAGAGAAACTTATCCAGAGCCGCATGTACAGACATTTGAATGTTGAGGCCCTGAAGAGTGGAGAACTTGCAGTGCTGATGCTGAGCAGCCAAGAGGGCGGCGGGGGAGGAACTGTGCACACATCTCAGCATGCTCTGCAGGTTCTCTTAGTCTCCATGATGACAGGTGACAGCAGTGCATAAAGCAGCCTGATTGGCTGCCTCAGACTGCCCATGGTCAGCTTACATTTCCCTGTAGCACAATATGGGGACTATGAAGGGGGGAATGGGGGTGTTCTGCTCCCTACTGGAGTAGCAGAATCCAGGAACTGAGACACTGTTTGCTTGGGCCAGAGTGGCAAGGCATGCTGGAGGAGCATGGCATGTGAAGACACTTACAGTCAGGAGAAACTCTTCTGGGAATGGATTTAACCCTGGTTGTTACCCAGGTTAATTTTCCTCTCAGAGCAGCCATTTTTATTCTGGGAGAAAAAGTCTGAACTCCACACTGTCATGGTTTATCTTGGGAAAGCAACAACTCTCCCAGGAGAAACTGAATGTCTGTATGAGGCCTCTGGAGTACAGGGAGTTCATTATTAACTTTGGACTTTTGGAATAGGCAGCCCTGATAGAGATATTACCAACCTACTTAAAACTGGATGGCATTTTATTGTGAAAAACTGTATGCTCTCCTCTTTGCTTAAATATGTGTTAAGTTATAACTTATTTATTGCTTTCTGTATGATTGTACAAGAAAGTATCTTGACATTATGTGGCATTTTGTGACAAATGGCTTTGCCATCACTCAGCTGAAATATGTAAAACACAATATCTATAGGCTATAATTTAGGAACCACAGTTAAGCATATACAGTATATGCTTTGTGTATTGTGGAAACCCAGGTTAACCTGTGGTTATTAGTACCTTTCAAAGTGCAACATGAAGAACTGCCTGCACAGAGACTCTGCTTAGTGGGGAGCTTCAGCTGTAGTACTCATGACTTGAGCACAGTCCTGTCTCTGTTGAAATCAAAGGCAATTTCCTATTAACTTAGGTAAAAGTTGGATCAGGCCCTGAGACCACAAGACCTAGGGGATCCAGAAGCAATAGAAACACCAAGAGAATTGGGACTATGACCTCATTTCTCTCAGTAAGTGCAAAGAAGAATGTATGCTTGTTGCAGTAGTCATCTTTATCTGAGCTCCCTCAGGGACCATGCTTCAAGGATCCAAGTTCCTGCTAGCAGAAATTTACTTTGCTACTAAGACGCAGAGTGAGACTTAGACAGTTTTTAGGTAACTATGTCACACAGTCACATTCAGCTTTGCATTGTGTAGCAGCCAACATTGTGCTAACACATTTAAATTTTTTGGAGTCCAATGTGAGTAAGTTTGTCCTGCTGAGTCTGTTCATAAGGAATTCAGTACAGGAGTGTGCACCTGTTTGGAGATAAGAAAAGAAAGCCCAGTGGAGGGTATGTAGCAAACCTCAATATCTGGGATTTTTCTTTTAGGAAAGAAAATGCAGATGTGCACAATACCCAGCATTCTCTTGCCATCTGTCACTAGCCATCCTGCCTATGTGATACCAGCCTGCTCTCTCCATTGTCAAATCCTGAAATCATACTTCCTTGGCACCTCTCATTACACATCCAGCTTATGCAGAAAGGTAGGGTAGAATGGGCATACTAATAACTGATGATCTGTTTGTTTTCAGATCACCTTGCACACTGCAAGCCAGAGTTCCCCCTCGCTTGCACTGATGAAATTCCATTAAGCCAGATTTTGCCACCATTATTAAAATGCAGCCTAGAATACTGCCCTTAATTACAATGGGCTGGCTCTGGACAGCCATCAATGTCTGATTCATTTAGCATTAGGGAGCGTCTACACATGCATTCAAGTGCGACTAAATTCAATGTGCATTAAGCTAATGTGCATTCAGTGATTTTTGGCAGATATCTACATGTGCAGGGACTTGGCATTAAATTTAGTGCCAAGTCCCAGCAGCACTGCCATGTTCTCCTAGTGGCTGGATAAACCCAGCACTGAAATTAATGCTGAGTCATTTCTTCATGTGCTTTAATGTGCTTTACCTAATCACTTTACTTAATTAGGCAATTAGCCTGGATGTCTGTCCATAATGCTCATTAAATTAGGCTAATGCGCATTAACACATCTCATGTAGGTGTGCCCTTAAAGTCTTTGGGCAAACTGCATAAAACAGGCTTGAGAGCAGGGATCAGAACCCAGGGTTCCCATCTCCCTGGAGCACAGAATGAGACTCCCACTTGCTTGATCTTTTAGGCCCAAGGCTTCTTCTCTATTGGCTTACTATCTTCATGAATGGGGTATAAGGTGCTTTCAGCCATGTCTGCTCCATAGCTTAGCAGTTAATGCTCCCTGTTAGGACCATAGGAGGTATGGGTTCAAACCCTATTAGGCTACAAGCAGCCAAGTTTCTCCATGTCCTGGACAAGTTTTCTAACTGCTAGGATATTTATGAAGGAGGAACAGTTTGTTAAGTAGATGCTAAGGTCAGAAGACCTGCTAAGATGCATATGCCTTGTGTAGTTAAGAAAAGTAGAATTCCAATCAAATATATTAGTAAATGATAAAATTCCCCATTGAAATGAAGCTTTCAGAGTAACTGAGGATCCATCTCCGGAGGCATGTAAGTGTATCCCACTAAAATGAATGGAAGACCTGTATGAGTTCCACAGGGTGAACTTCGGCATGCAGCAGTTTTATACTAGTTTCCTATTGAAGTATAGGAGAATACAGGCAAGGTTGGAATGGCTTCTGACCTTTGTCATATAAATGAGGACTTTGCTTTACCTAAATGTTAGATGTACAGCAGGCACATTAGAATTTGGGCTTTTGTATTTTCATTCCACTTTCATGGACCATCTTGGATGTCACAGAAGAGCCCTTGGATTGCATACTGTAGCAGAAAGAACAAAACTGCAATACACATTTCACAGTACTGCTTTCATTTTACATTAATTTTCCATGTAGTGCATTTTAACCTAATATCAACTGATTCTAAAGATAGAAATTCAGCTTAATTGCAATAAAAATATTTAATCCTGTTTATGTAATGTCATATTTAAGAAAATTAAGTAAATCATACCAAAGAAATAACAAAGCTGCTGCTGACAGATAGAGAAAAATAGAAGTTATCCCTTTGTTTATGAAGATTTATAATAAAAATACTGTTTTAAATAGCTGCATTTTCTTTGGATTCATGTACCTCAACATAGATTTCATAGACATCAGGGCTGGAAGGGACCTTGGGAGATCATCGAGTCCAGCCCCCTGCCCAAAGGGCAGGAAGTCAGCTAGGGTCATAGGATCCCAGCAAGATAAGCACCCAATTTACTCTTGAAGGTGTTCAATGTAGGTGCTTGAACCACCTCCGCTGGCAGACTGTTCCAGACCTTGGGGGCTTGGACAGTAAAGAAATTCTTCCTTATGTCCACCCTGAAACGGTCTTGCAGGAGTTTGTGACCGTTCGACCTAGTCATCCCTTGGGGCATAAGAATTGAATTTATAACACTTGGTATAAATAGTGTGATAACACTTCACAGGGCCTTAAGATATCAGGGAAATTCCAAATTCTTACATTGACTGCAGCATATTGGTTGTCATGCCATCCTTGTAAATATTTTATGTTGGCTTAAGGCTCAAGGACATATGTCTATTTTTATTCTGTGTTTGTGAAGAACTATGTGCCTAAAAAACTTTTGGTATAAAACATTTAGGAAAGCAAAGTCAGTTCAAAGCTATTTGCAGAAATCAAAATTGTGGTACAGCTTTTTTTCATTAGTTACTGTATTAAAGTTATCAATTTACTTTTGCTTCAGTAGCAAACACTTTTGTAATAAATAGCTGTCTAAAACAAACAAATCCCTTACAATAACATTCAAAATAGCATGGATGTTTATAGTCTACCTGGGTAGATAGGACCAGATTGTATTTCATCTAGAGTGGCTGGCTTACTTATGCTTGAGGTGCAGCAGTAGTTTACTTTTCGTTTTTAAACTACAGTAATTAAGTATCTCTGGCACTGACAAAACAAAGAGTTGTTACAACTAAAAAATACCCACAGGTATTGTTATATAGCCCATATTCTCCTAGGAGATCCCAATAAACTTTCTAGAGCTCAACTTTCCTTTAAAATATTATTAAAATAAATCATATCTTCTTTCCTGTGCAAAATGCAGAAAAAAAATTAAACTTTTTTCCTGGAGTAATATAATAAAATATATGTTGTATATAAGCTGGGGGTCTAGAAAAGAGTGAGAAATGTATCCTTAACTTACTTCAGTATGCATAATACATTCCATATATATATAATGCTTTTATCTGGGGAATTTTACACCTTGTAAAATAAGAATAGTCAACAGACCTAAAAAAACTAAAGGGAAAGGAGTTGGTCAAAGTATTCTTTTTCCCTTGGTACTTTAGCAGAATCCTCACACGGTTCTTATAGCACAAATTTTAACTCTCCCTTCATTAGGCACCCACAAAACACGTCTTTATGATCAGAAGCATAGATCACCCCCAAATAGAAGTTAATGGGATCTTCTTAATAAAGAAAATGGAAGCTGCTGGTTCACAATGCATTTGAACATCCAGCAACTTTAATTTTAGGCACATAGGCTGGATTTTTCAGATTTCAAAATGTTGGCTTTTGCTTCTTGTGTTTATATATCAAAATTGACTCCTGTTAGAATAATTTCATATTTCATAATATGGTCCTGTTTAGAAGGAAAGTTAGCCATTTACTGAAATGGTAGATTCAATCTCATGTTGAGTATCCAAAGTCAAACAAAATTTTATGCGCTATCACTTTGGAGAAATCATTTGTAGAATAAATATAAAGGTCTGCAATTCCTTTTGAATGCTGTGCTGTTATCATAGCAAAACTATTTAAAACTCAACTATTTAAAACTATTTAAAACTCAAAATCTTCTTAAAGTAAAAATATTTTTAGTACTTAAGTCAACTACAACAGTGTTTCTGAAGCCGTAAGTCACAACTCAAAAAGTGGGTCACAAGAATATTTAAAAGGGTCACAAATAATCACAGAAAACTGTTGGTTTCCCCTTACAAGCTGGCAGTGTTCCAGCCTATTTAGGGCAGGAGAGAGCAGGGCATGGATGGACAGAGGGGAGCAGTAGGTCTCAGCATGGGTGGGTGGAGCAGGGCAGTGAGACTAGTTGCTGGCAGCCAGTGGCTGCTGGAAGGAGGAGGTGAGGGCAATGTGGGCCTCCTCCCTCCCATTACTTCTTGTGCTTCTGGTGATGCAGCTGGCATGGGGTTCATGGCAGCAGCAGTGGTAGCAACTAGTCTCATTACCCCGCTCCACCCACCCATGTTGGGACCCACCCATTGGGACACATAGGCAGCTTCTGCCCACGCCGGTCCAGCCAGGCTGCAGCCCCATGCCCACACAAGTTTCAGGAGGCAAAACCCCCCCACATGCTACATACCCTCCTTGGCCCATACACCCACCCCCAGCCCTACTCACTTGGGGGCTGAAGGCAGCAGGCTGGAAGTGAGGGATACCAGCAAGGGTGGCGGTTGGGGAGTGAGGAGCACTGGCAGGGCCAGGAAACTGTGGGTCAGGAGTGAGGGGCATTGGCAGGGCCAGAGGTTTGAGAGTCAGGACTGGACATTGATGTTTACAAATGGGCCCTGGTACAGAAAAGGTTGAGTCTCACTCAGCTAGACACTTCATGACTTAAAAAACAAAGTCACTTGGGTGCTTTTGAAATGGGTTTGTGAGTATGGAAATAAGAATAAATAGCAGCCAATGGGCTTGCTCTTATCCTGTGGTAAGCAGAAGTTAACCTCCAGTATCTTGGCCTCTTTCAATGAGTCCCTCCCATTTTATCCTATGGTAAATTGTAAGCATATCCATACCCTTAAGCTTTCGGGTTCCTTAGAGGCTTTTCTGAAATGGTTAGGCAGCAGTAGCATTTATGTGAGAAAATCAAACGTTTACAGTAACAGTTTAATGTAGACTAGCATTTCTAACTTCAGAAAACTTCCAAAGGTCAATCAAATCAAAGGATCTTATGAAAGGACCATATCTAGTTGTTGATGTTATATGTGTTTTTTCTAAGGCCTGGGTTCTCCTTTAGTTTGAGATTAATATGTGTGATATCATTAATTAGATATGAGTACACAGCTAGACTTGAGCACTGAAGGAAGTGTGTGAGCCATGTCTTATGAATGCATGACAAGCAGCGATTGATAACATTCAGCCAAACCACACTGTTGACTTCGGAAGATTTGTCATGGGAACTAAATGGAGAAACACGACCTCTTCGGTGATTTGTTTGTATTTATTGTTTTGTTTCAGCAATTTTTTTTCTTTTTAAATAACTGTATTTAACATTTCTTATCTTACTAAAATAAGGAGCCATAGGAACTATAATGTACAATATATATGAAAGAGCCATCAGGATTTTTCTCAATAATTTTTTGTATTTTCTTATAAAGGGGAAATATATATTTCATGCCAAAGACCCTGGTTTGAAATTGCCATTGTGTGAGCATGGGCCTCTGTGTGATGATCCTCTGGGTATCCTTGCAGATAGACAGACATGACTCTAGCTTATTTTAGTCACTGCATTTTGAGTCTTTGTAGTGAGCTTGGTGACATAAATGTGAAATTAATGTTTCCTTATATTTCACTGTTTTCATATCTACTTTTTTACTCATTCGATCTCACTAGAGTCTCCAAATAATATAAGGACTATTTGTTTCAACACTCTGCTATCTAGGAAACTTGACTTGATTGTCTTTTCCTTCTCTTTCCTTCCGTTTGCCAATAGAAAGTTAAATTTTCATATGATCAGGAAAATCTTGTTTCTAGATTAAGTGATCATTGTTTTCAGAAATCCTAAAGATTTTCCAAAAATCTGGAAATGAGGTACTTCTTTTGAAAAAAACAGAAGTTTGTGATGGTAAAGTGATGTACAGAAAACTTGGCTTTCTTTCTCTCGCTGGTCTCAGAAGCCTCATATTATATTAGTCCTATAACCATGCTAACCAAAACCTTCCATCTCCTCCCATCTTGTGCCTTTCACTCTGTTGCATCTTCACCTGTCCCTTCCAGTTCAAATTTTATGTTATCTTCCCATTTCTGCCTTGGCCTGCCTTAAGGTCTGATACCTTCCACCTCAGCTTCCAGAATCTGCCTTGTATGCCTTATCTCAGTTCTTGTAACATGCCCTGCCAATTTCATTCTCTATGCTGTTATCTTGCTCAAGACATCAGGTATTTTGTAAAGGTTCACAAGCTCTTTGTAACAGGGTGGCCTCCTCGTCAGATCTCTGCCAGCACCCTGCTCCTGGGGTAACTACTTGCTTCTCTCGCCTGCCATGCCTTGATAGAAAAATATGAGAGTTCTTACTAAGGCAGGAGGCTACCTATTATCTGCCCTGCTGACAAGGGCCTTAATACCCTCTCTGACCTCCCCTCCGTGGGTCCCATGTCTCATAGACATTACACTGTGTTACCTCTCTATCGTATGGCCGGAGTAAACTAGGCACACAGTTGTAGATCTGCTCTACAGTCCTGGAGGGCGACTCACACACGAGCCCTCTCTCACCCAGTCCCATTCACTCCACTGGCTCTCACCCAGATTCTTTCATACTGCCCTCTTTCTTGGGCTACACTGCCCGGTTTCACCCAGCTTCAGGCTTAGCTCTCCACACCTTGGTCAACCCTGGCACAGTCTGTTGGGTATCTCCCACTACCCTCACCTGAGTATTGACTGAGTGATTCTACAACTGCTGGTCTACTTTTCTCCTGACCCCTTGCCAGGCCATAATGCCCCCACTGGGCCTCCTCACTTGCCTACTCATGGGCCTCTACTCACTCACCTGCTCTACTCAATGTCTATCTCTAGTCACCAGCCCTCTCTCAGAGTCTCTCGCTACTTGCTGTCCCCAGGATTTCTCCTGATGCCTGGGCTTGGCCCCAGGTCCCTGGCCTGGCCTGAGCTCTGCCTGAGGGCTCCTGCTTGTTAGAACAGCACCAGGGATGTAGGGCTAGGATTATAAGGCACCCTGACCTGCCTTTAACCAGGCAGGTACCTGGCCTGGCATTTCCTGGGGGCTCCCACACCACTAGGAGCCCCACCAGACCACCATTCCCCAGCAGAGTGCAGTTTTACATCTTACCCAGGACAAGGGGTCACCTCCAGCCCATAACCCCTGCCCTTACCTCCTGATATTCCTGGAGCAGCCTCTCAGCCTAATGTTACCTCCTTCCTTCCTGCAGCAAACTGCAGCACAGCTTATATCCCTGGGCCAAAATGTCCCTCATCAGTCACCTGGCTGCTGCCTGTTTGCTGCTGTTAAAGTGGCAGACACCAAAGGTGTCCTGTCACACTGTTCCTTATGTCTTTTCCTTCAAACTCTGTTTTGTTGTACTGCACCAAATCTTTTCCTTAGTATTTTGTTTTCAGAGACTTACAGACTTTTCCATTTGCCTTTTTCAGCATCTAGGATCCACATCCATACAAAAGGAAAGTTTGAACAATTGTACTATAAAGCTGGATTTTAAGGTTTCTTTAGATTTTCTTTGATGTCATTTTATCTATGCTCAACTGGCATGTATTAGCACTGTAAACTGTTGCCTTGATTACTTCAGTTATTTGATTATCCTCAGCAATTATTGTTCCTAAGTATTTAATAGTTCCCTAGCCTTTGGTTTTGGTTTGTAGAAAAGGCAGTAATTCTCCACCAGTAGATACCACACAGTGATTCACCTTGTTTTATAATTATCATGGCTCTTGTTTCATCTCACACCCTGTACAAGTGGTTCTCAAACTCTCTAGACTAAAGGCACCCCTCATTTGACTCAAAGCAGCCTTAGAAACAATTAGCTCTCAGCTTCCACTCATATTTTGACTGTGGAAAAACAGTAGAGCAGTCCTGTTGCAAAGAATTCAGATGAGCTACAACAGGTCCAAATGTTTTTAACACTCTGGATTCCTATTGAAATCTCTCGGTTTATCTTGTGAATCATGTGTAGGTGTTTTCACACCGAACAGTGCTAATATTGTATGGCAGGTTTAAAGGATGTCCTGGAACCCTGATTGAGAATCTTTGGCTTAAATACAAGTTTACCCTATATCATGTTTTTATCTGTCTTTATCCATCCTATTTTGTTGCATTTTTACTTGCAATAGGTATCTTTGTGACAACTTGGAAGGAGAGCATGTTCACCTCCCCCAATTTTGTTGTTGTGCTGAAGTAATATTCTTGATTGAAAGCAACACTTGAAGACTGTGAAACAAATCAGTATCACAGATAATCTTCTGAACTTATCAACTGAAGAATTTTCTCATTTGTACCTGGAAAATATGGACCATCTATAGAACAGTATACATTAGTTATAACTAATGCTACTAATATCGTTTCTAGTGTAAAGCTCCTTATTTTTAAAAGTATTTTAAAAGCTGCTTAGGTTAATTTATTTCCAGTGTAATTGTAGATGAACAGCTCAAACAAATTGTCTCCAATAAGTGTCCCATTTCAGTTTGTCACAGGGAACACTTTTATTAATGAACCATTAGTAACTAAATGGTTAATAGATGTTGTAAGCATGTTACAGGCATGAATGATATCTGATATAAATCATATCAGTAAATATTATTAATGGTCGTAAATAACCAACTAATTCAACTCTTTTCATGTTCCAGCTGATACAGGAAATGTTACTTAAAGATAGAGGCCAGGAGATAGACATTGGTTGGGAATTATCTAGTAGCATGGTTCCAATAGAATCACTCAGTGCGGATTATGATTCTTTAACTCCCATTCTGTATTTTTCATTGCTTCTCTCTATTCTGTTAGATCAAACATAAGCTAATTCTCTTTACGTTCAAGGTCCTTCATGGTCTATTCATGCTCTATTTATCCTATCGCTATTCAGAGGTCATTCCTCACCTAAAATTGGCCCATGAAGTCAACCTCCATTGCTCAGCTGTTAGATTTTTAAGCAAGCACTTCTGTGCTTTCTCTATCAAAATCCATAGCTTAGGAGGTCCCCATAAACTTCCATAGAACTATCTCATCATCATCCTTTAAAGCTACCTTTATAAAACTCTCCCTAGCCCTGCAGCCTACACTGGTATAATGAAACCACTGCTACCATTCTGAAAAGAAAAGATGGCCTCTGCCAAAGACTTTGGAAACCAAATATGAGACAAGAGACAAGTAGGGGAGCACAAAGAACCTGATTATAGGACCTTGAGGCATGTGAGACTAGAGAAAGAAAACCAAGTTTTATGTACATTACATTACCATCACAAACTTTTAGGTTTTTTTCAAAAAAACTGACTCATTTCCAGATTTTTAGGAACTCTATGAGAACAAGCATATACTAAACCCAGAAACAAGATTTTCCTGATCATACGAGAATTTAACTTTACATTTTAATTCCATTGGCAAAAGAAAGGGGAAGGGGTTAAATCCATAAACAGATTTAGCCTAAATCAGTTAAATCTGATACTTCATCCATCCAAGTTTATCTTAAATTTGTTTCAGACATTTTGAAAGTGGTTTATGTGCACTGAAATTCTGGGCTGGAGACAGATATTACACACAAACCAGTTTAAGTGATCAGAAACTGGTTCAAACCTGTAACAGAACAGATGTTCAATGCATATAAACTGTTTTGAAAATGGCTGAAACCGGCTTGAGATAAATGTAGTTGAATGTAGTATCAGACTTAACTGATTTGGCTCAAACCTGTTTATGCAATGTCTGTCCCAGACCCCTTCCTGGTTTAAGTTAAATCAGAATCCTCCAGAATCACAGATGCTTTGCAATGCTAGGCAGAGCTCTGCTCTCTGCTCCAGCCCAGTAGTGCTGGCCCCTCCCATCTGCTCCCTGGCTGCAGCTCCAGCAAAGACTGCAGGTACAGGGCATCTACTTGGCTTCCTCCTACTCCGCCCCTCCCCCTCACCACTCCCTGCTTCAGCAGAGATTCTCCCCTCCCCTCTGCCTTACACAGACATCTCTCAGTATTAGCTAGTGTACCACATGCTGGCTAAAGTCCGGTCTGTGCTGTGGGAGACAGGACAAAGGCAGACAGGGCAGTGTCTGCTTAGAGCTCTTTGGAGCTAATCAACAGGTAGCTGTAATGTCCCTCCTTTGAAAAAGTTTATGAAGAGCTTGAACTAATGAAAGATACTTTTGTTTGGCTTATTGGCTGATAAATGCTCCCTGTGTAACTCCCGACTATGTAAGTAAATGCTGTGTAAATTCCTGCAGGCTCAATCACTGACAAGTGAGGGGGGGACCCCCTCCCTAATCCGTGTCCTGCCAGGTCCTGGCCATGCTTTCCTCAGCTCACTGTGCAAGGGAAGGGAGGGCTGCTTTAGTGTCCTCCCACCCCCAGTTTCTAGCCTGAACCAGTGCAGACATGTCCCTGCATGTCTTCAGTCCAGAGGGAATATCTGCAGTTCCAAACTTATTCAGCCTAGGCAGGTTAGACTAACCTGCAAAGATAGAATAAATTCAGATTCAGGCTGTTTGAATGCCAAAAGTGACTTCCCCAAACAGTAAAACATAGGCCTGCAAATAGTAAAATGGGCATGAGTAGCCTCCAGACCTCCAAACTTGCATATTAATGGGGTTATATCAGTTACCATAGTAGAACATAACCATGGCTGAAACTACATAACATAAGCTGGATTACATCAAGGAAGTACAAAGTAAGAAAATACATACAACTAAGAAATGCAACTAAGAATTGTTTTAACCATCCTCAGAATCCTTTTATTTGTAATCATACATTGAAACATTAATACTGCCCACCATTTCAGTATTAATTTGCAGTAGTAATTTCTCCTTCCTGGCCTCACAGCTATTTGTCCCAGCTGAACCACACCCCTCTGTCCTGCCTGGGGCCACATTGCCCTGCCTAACTTCAAGGGAAGCAGGGATTGCATGCAGCATGCAGCAGTAGCAGCACATAGCTGGTGGTGAGGAGTGGGCTACAGAAGGTCCCATGCTCTACAAAGCCCGGAGAGAGAGCTTCCTGCAGGATGCTGTGCCCCTGTTTAGATACAAGGTGGTGCTGGCTGTGCTCCGTCTGTCCATCAACACATCTTGCATCCAGCCTTCTGCCTTCAATCAAGCTTACATTTTCTTAGGTTTTTGTTCAATTTTTGTTTACAGATGGTTTTATTTTTTTTTAAAGGACTTTATGGGCAAACATTTTAGCTCCCTTTTTATGGCAACTCTGCTGTGTAGTCATTACCAGTTGGCAGTGTCCTTTAGATATTATCCTTAGGCATTAGAAATATGTTTTAAGCTATTTGAAATAGAAGAGATTAATGCTTTTATGAAATAAGTGCACCTGATTCTGTCCCCACTGTCATTAGTGGGAGTTCTGATGAATTCAGGGAAAACAAGAGCTGTTCCTTGGAGAGGCTGAGCCTGATGGGAAATCCTGAATATGACTAGTAATGAGCTGAAAGTTTTTAATATAAATCTGGTGCTGTGGGGAAGGCAGGAATAGTAACTAGTGCAACGTTCTTACAGATTTAATTACTTTTATGTAAATAGACCATTATATATCTATATATATATGAAATTATGATAGTAGTGTGTCTCTGCAGTGATTTATGTCTAAGAGCTCAGAAATCTAATATTATTTCAATTCAAGTGTTTACTTCAGTCTTTGTTTCCTTTCCCCACACTGTGACCCCACAAAGTCCTTCCTAATTAAATATGCCTACAACACATCACTGTGCTTTTTATGTTTTGTTTTATAAAAGCACATGGGTTTTTCCCCTGCTTTGCTAATCCCAAACAATGCATCAGTGGGTTTTTTAATTTGAAGAAAATTAGAGCTACCCTTAGGCCTCCCTATTCCAGTCTCTATTCTGGCTTCCACATTTCTTCCACATTACAGGCCACTTAATGTTTTCATGATGCCCAACCTGCTAGAGCAGGGTAGTCCTTTGTTGCCAGTGTGTGCAGACTTGGGTGGATATAGGATTTCGAAAAGGGTGATGAATATAGTTTTGCACATCATCGTGTATAGCACAGTTAAAGAGAAACTAGAGTCTTTAGATAACACTATATTATTTAAAGATCAAAACCAAACCAAAAATAACTTTATTGGAATGTTCACTAATTTGCTAGATTAATATGTTACATTTAAAAACCACAGAACTAGGCAAAATGATTAAAATAAAAGATGATTTCAGTAATTCTGTAGTCATTATCATTAAAAGTACATCTCTTATTCAGATTTGTAAAACAAAATCTAGTTTTCTTATGCATCTTGGCAGGGCCTCCAGTACTTCACTGTCAGTCATTTCTACACCTGAGTTAATATTACTAAACCTGAGTTAAGATTTTTAGCTAGAGCTAAAAACAGCATGCCATGAACTAGAAGAGAGGCATAAACTAGAAGAGAGGCATTATCAGTAATGTCTAACAGACAGCAAAATGGCAGAAGAAAAGATTATTTGCATAGTAGAACATCAAGACCATTAAACATGAGACAGGATTGTTAATACCTATGGCATGGAGAGAAATTAGCAGGAGTAAAGTAGATTATAATGATACATGAAGTCAATTGTTTTCCTCAGTGATGTCTGAATAAAAGTGGTGCTGCCCCTCCCAGGAGGTTGGTTATAAAGTTTGGGTACAGCAGGAATCAAAAGGGAGAGGGGGTTTATAACAGCATCACCACACCCCTAGATCCACTTCTGGTTGAATAATTCTAGAGGAATCCTGAGTGGATCTTCTTGGGAAATGGTGTGAACATGGTGCATTATTAAGCCTTGATATCTGACCTAAGAATTTGGCAGGTCTATCTGTTTCTGCCTTCTGTGCTGGCTCTGTATCTCTGAGAGTACAGTTTTAATCATTTCTTTTTTCAGAGTTCTTCATCAGCAGTACCTAAATAAAGCATTTTTTGTGGCACTTGGTCTGATTTCTATACGAAGGGCTTTTTTTCCTTCTAGAGCAATTGTAGTCAACTGATAATATTCTTTTTATGCAACCTTTGATTAATGAGTAATTCTGACTATGTAGGGTTAGGAGGCAGCTAATTCAGAGGAAACTATTTCACACGAGGCAAAGCAAACATAGGAAAGATTTTTTAAGACTTAAAACAATGAGCTTTAATGGGCTTCATAAACAGGAGGAGGGATTTTTTCCATACATTTCATCTTTGTACTGTCTTTTCCACTTTACACAAGATAATTGAAAAAAACTACAGTGGCATAGTTAGATCCCAGTTAACTCTGATTACTAAAAGTGTTATTTTATGCCTTTACTCCTCTGCTCCAGGGGTTCCCAGACTGTGGTAGACATACCCCTGGGGGTATACAGGACATCTCTGGGGGGTATGCAGGAGAAATTATGCAATGGCAGATTTAATTTTCATTAGAATAATAATTGGCGTTTAAGGGGTTAAATATAAAATTTATATTGGTAGGGGTATGCAGGCAACTGGTAAATCTGGAAGGGAGTACATAATAAGAAAAAGTTTGGGAACATCTGCTCTACTCTACAATCTTATTAATGATAACTCTTTCAGTATTTAATATTAAAATGTTTCTAAGCTGAGTTGGTCTCCAACCTCTCAGGAAGCATCTTCTGAACGCAGGGATCTTTCCCCATAGGCATTGTTGGAGAATAGAAACCTTTGGTGTTCCTCCATCATGATTCATTATTGATCTATTATTGTAGAGCTTTTTCTTAGATAGCAGGATGCCAGTGCTTATTTATTTCTAGAGATAGAAAAAAGCATTTTGTTTGAAGAAAAAGATATAGAAAAGATATAGAAATTACATAGATATTGCCAAAAACAATTAAAAAGAATATAAAAAGTAGGTCACGTTTTAAGATTACCTACTTTCAAATCATCCATTTTAAATGCAAAGAGAGCCGAGAAAATAGGCAGATGGGAATGCAGAAAAGGAAAATGAGCCAAAGTGATTAGCCCAATGACCTCTTCTTGTTTCTTGTGGAGTTTTCGTATGTGTGTGCACAGTGCCATTGTTTTTGATGAATAAAATTAACATATTCAATTTATACTCCAAAAGAGGTTTGAATTCAGTAATTGACAGAATGCTGCAACTAAACCAAACTTAAATATTAAAAAGAAAATTTAAGATGTAAGATTTAACTTTGGATATGGGTTATAACACTTATTTTCTCTTTCTTTCTTTTGATATATGAAAATCCTAAGAGTGGAGAAACACAAAACACAGAACAATGATTTAAAATAAAACATAGCATTACAGTGGACTCGGAAAAACATAGCCCATAACAATGACTTTTTTTGGTATTTGTTAAAAATGGCTTGTGAACAATTAAACATTCAGCTGTTTAATGACAGATTAGCCTATTCTTCAGTTTTCTAAATGCAACATTTCAACAGAATTGTCCCTTTGTTCAATGTTTCAGAAAGATTTACATGAAGGAAGGGTTTCATTTTATTGCTCAGGCTTTTCTACTAGATTTTTCTAGCTCTTATAAAATTAATGCATTTTATATCCAAAACTGAACATCTCAGATTACCTAACGTGTTTTACTTTGGAAGGTAGTTGCAAAGAATTAAACAAAAGAAAAAATGAAATGGAAAATTGAAAAACTGAGGTTAGTCATAAGGAATCAATACCTTTGGGCCAGTTACTATAACAGTTATAGGATTATTATTCTAAGTATCTGAAGGAAGCTTGGAGCCACTGGCAAGAATATATTTAAAGTCATGGATGATAGATGAGTCCCAGAGGACTAGAAAAAAGTCTAGTTAAGGACCATAGTGCCCGTCTTTTAAAAAGGGGAAAGATAATGGACCTGAGAAGTTATAGTTTAGTCAGCCTGACTTGAGAAGTTCTCAAGAAGTTACTAAAGGAAATTATAAAGCAGTCAGCATTTATAAAAATTTGCAGAAGGAAAGGATTGTTACTAGCAGCCAACATGAATTTGTTAAGAACAACTCATACCAAACAAATTTGATTTCTATTTTTGCAAGGTAAATAACTTGATGTATAAGGGGAATGATGCAGTTGACTTAAGTAAGGCTTTTGACACAGTTCCACATGATATTATTATAAGTAAATTGGAGAAATAGGGACTAGCTAGAATTGTGTTTAGGAATTACATCACTAGAAATGAATCGGTGTAAGAATGACAGGAGTTCTTAAAAGGTGCGGTTTAGAAGGGGATCTCTTCAGGTGCTGCTTTTTATGAGTTCAGAGCAAGGATAGAGAGCTTACAGATAAAACTAGCATATGATACAATACTGGGAGGCATCGCAGAAACTTTGGAAGATAGGGGTAGAATTCAAAAGAATTTTAATAAATCAGGGAACTAGATTATAGACAACAAAATAAAATTCAGCAAAGACAAATATAAAGTGCTGCACCTAGAAAAGAAAATATACAAAATGAGGATAACTGGCTTGGCCATAACGGTGCCAAGAGGGATGTAGGGGCTAGGTCAGATCACAAGCTCAGTATGAATCAGCAATGCAATGCTGTTGCAAAAAAACCCAACAAAAACAAATTTAAAAAAATGCAGTTTTGGCCAACATTCAAGGAAGTATTGTATGCAAAACAGACAGTGATTGTACCAAATGCTGGAGTATTGCATGCAACTCAGAGTTGCACATTTTAAGGACGTCAAGAAAATGGAGAGGATCCAGAGACAAGCAACAACAATAAAGAGCACAGAAAGCATATCATATGTGGAAAAGTTGAGAGAACTATGTATATTTAGTCCAGAGAAAAGGAGATTAAGGGAAGGAGGAACAGATATGATAATAGTTTTTAAATATTTGAAAGGTTGCCATAGAGAAAAGACTGAGAATAATTAGTTTCCCTTGCAATAGAAGATGGGACATGAGGGAATGAGTATAAACTTCAGCAAAGCAAATTTAAATTAAATCTCAGAAAATAAAACCTTCTTAACTCTGAGAACTGCAGGGAAATAGTTTCATAGTTTCTAGGGTCAGAAGG
>NW_017728906.1:161723680-161758290 GCF_001723895.1 Crocodylus porosus
GTCAGACCTGGCTGACTGGTCTTCCCAGCAGATGTCTGGGAAGTTCAGGTTCCCCATGACTACCACATCCTTAGACTTCATTACCTCCGTGAGCTGGCCTAAGAATTCTTGGTCGAGCTCTTCCCCTCAGTTGGGAGGTCTGTAGTAGACCCCCACTCTTAAGTCTCTTCCCCCTCGACTGCCTTGTAATCTAACCCAAAGCACTTCAGAGTTTCCTTCCTCTGATTCTTTATTAATTGATGAGGATGTGTATTCCTCCTTAGTATAGAGTGCCTCGCCCCCACCTTTCCTCCCTGTCCTGTCCCTCCTGTACAGCCTATAGCCCTTGACATTAACCGCCCAGTCGTGTGTTGAGTCCCACCACGTTTCAGTGATCCCCACTATGTCTGGGTTGATGTCAGCCAGCAGGAGGGTGAGTTTCTCCTGCTTGTTTCCCATACTACGGGCTTTTGTGTAGAGGCATTTGAGGCTTCCTGTGGATGTGTGTACTGGCCCCCTAATCACAGCATTGCCCTGGCCCTTGTCACTTACCCATTTATACGTTTCGTTCGTTGGTCTAGGCTGGGCTGTACTTGTGGGCATTGCTTGGTCTGGCAGTCCGATGATTCCTCCACCCTCATCTTCCCCTTCCCCTGACAAGCCTGGAACATGCTGCCTAGGAAAGTCATGGAATCTCCTTCATTGGAAGTTTTCAAGAAAAGGATAAATATATATTTGTCTATACATGAGGAATAGTGCAATCTTCTGAGAAGAGATGGACTCAGTGACCCTTGAGGTCCCTTTCACCTCTATGCTTTTATTGTAGACTTTTCTTTTACCATTTTCTACATTTATCAGACATTCTTAGGAATTCATTGGAATTCAGGAATTCATTGGAAGAAACCACAACACTCTCTCCCTGTCCCACACTCATTTTTTCCGATCCTGGCATATGGGAGGAAACCGAGCAGCCACCCTGTCCCACAGTAACATTGGCAGATTCCCCCATGCCAGTCCACAATCCACAACCGGTGACTGAAAGTCCAGGTTTGCACTTTTTTGATTGCAGTTGGGCGCTCCCAGTATCCCAGTGGGTCTGAGGCCTTGGCAGTGGGTGCGATCTGGGTGTGGGAGCATGGGAATGCCCCACATTAGTCAAACAATAGCAAACGACTAACAGTCCTGTCATGATGGCGTTCCGCCCTTTCATTGCTGGATGAGGGTGACAGTGTTGCTCTGGAGCAGGATGATGACTCTAGAGTGCCCCGAGGCCACTACGGCTGTGCCCACGGATGGACCCAATCTGGAGGAACAAGGAAAAATGAAGTCTGGCTTCAGTTAGATGGATCTGAACTTGACACCCACGATGAGTTATATGTGTCCTGTGCCATTAGCACTTCTTTCCAGTTGTCCCACTGCAGATGCCTAACTACTACCTGGTTTCCAGCCCAGAGTTTCCCCCAGCCATCCCTTAGCCATTTCACTGCTGGCTCGCGGGGCCTGCTTTGACTGAAGGCCTGCTGCGTGGGGCTTCCTCCGGCATGGGGCCGATTGTAGGCCCAGTTGACTGAATGATCCAGATGCAGGTCCCAGTCCTTGAGGGCCAAACCAGCAGCCATTTGCAGGTTGCACTTTAAGATACCGTTGGTTCATTCTACCAGTTCATTAGATTGTGGGTGATAGGGAATGTGATAGGTCCACAGCACATGATGTTTCGTGGCCCACTCATAGACAAGACGGTTGAGAAAATGTGAACCATTGTCACTTTGCAGCTCTACAGGAGGTAGGTAGATGGCTAACAAGTTTTCCAGTGCTGCACAGGTGTCCTGTACAGTGGCCTTGGCAGGGGCCCGGGAGAACGTCATTCTGGTGACTGCTTCCACTGCTATGAACACATACTCTTGCTTTCTGGGGGTGTGGGGAAGCGGGCCTATAAAGTCACATTGCTAAACTTGCCATATTACCTTTCCATTGCACAGCAACAAAGGGGTAGTCGAGGCAGGGTTTAGCCGGGCCTTGACTTCCTGGCAGGTGATGCAGGAGTTGACTAATTCCTACGCTTCCCTTTTAGTTAGATGAATGCCCCAGGTGGCTCCTAGGTGAGCAGTGCCATCATGGCCAGGGTGCCCATGCTTCCAATGCAGCCATTCTGCAGCTAGCACTCCAGGGGCCAGGGTGGGGCTATGCACCCACCCCTGGGGTAGGACTGTGTAGGTGTACTGCTGTCCTAGCTATGTGAAGGCAAACAAAGGCTAGTGATTTTCATGGATGAGGATAGCAAAGAACATGTCCTTAATGTCTATGGATCCCATCCACTGGGGGCTATAGCACCAAATGCTTTCTGTCAGTGCAGGCATGGATGGGACTGCAGCCATTAGATGGTTGGTGTTGGCATTCAAAGCCCTAAAAACTAACAGTCAATTGCTAATCCCCATTTGGTTTACATACTGGCCACACTGGGTCCTTGTACGGGGAATGAGTTTGAGTGATGGTTCCATCCTCCAGCTGCCGACTGATGATGTCCTGGATGGGTTGCGTTGCTTATGGGGGTGTGTGGTATTGAGGTTGATGTATCCTTTTCATGGCTGGCAGGGTGAGCGGAGTCATGGAGCATTGGGCTACTGCCATCATCACGTCTTCCTGCTCACTCTTCTGGGCCATGGCGTGGCCAAACTGCCAGGTTTCCTGCTTAAGGAGAAACTGCTGCCCCTGCACCATGTTCAGACCCAGCAAATTGGCCCTCCCCAGAGCATTACAGTGGCTGCTATTACTACGGAACCATTAGGCAAGGTGAACGTGGGTCAGACCAGATGTCTTGGTTGTTTGGTGCCTCCCACTCCTACTACCTGGTAGGGGATTCCCTGTGCCCCTTTCCATTCTGCACAGTTCAAAATGTATAGCAGGATACCAGTGTCCAGTGTTAGTTGACTTTTCCTTCCATTTAATTAAATCTGTACAGGTATCCGAATTAAGGGGCTAATATTAATTTTAGATACTGGTCTCCGGCTTGCTACTGCTCCCATTGTGGCACCTTTCTTTGGAGGTTGGGCCAGCTGGACTCCCTAGGCCACGTGTTTAGGCAGGGTAAAGGCTGGTGGCCCCGCGTGTGCCTGAAAAAATGTTGACAGTTTTGCTGTCATGGCAGAGAATCTCTTTGGTGACACTGTTGGTGGTGCAGAAGGCTCTGCTTTTAGGTTTGCCCTCTTGGTACAGTGTTTAGCCCACAGCCCTTGCAAGACACTGGTGGGCAGTCTATTGATTTGCACCTTATTGAAACAGGCAACTAACAAGTCTTTCCACATTTTTGCTTGCAGTCTTGGGCTGGCTTTCTCCGGCTTTTCTCAACAATTCTGGGGGGCATGGGGGGGGGAGTCAGGGGGTTTATCTTTTACTGAGGTCACTGCCATGGTCTTGGCAGTTTTCATCAGCTTGGTAAGACTTGGCTTCTGCAAAATGGGTAAAAGCTGCACTTATTGCTGGATCGCATCTCTTACCGGGTGATTCACTGCCTTTGGCTTCAAAGCCAACAGGGTTCAGATATACTTCGTGGGTATTTGTTGGCAAAACCTCCTCCACAACAGTGCTGTCACAATTTCTGCATCTGGCACGTGAGTCCAAACTGCTGCATGAATGGTTTTAGTTAGTGCTAACTGATACAAGCAGTGGACAGCCTCCTCTAAATTGGCCCATGCCTGAGGGGCAGGGTTAAGCTCTTCTTCCATATTACCATAACTGGCTGCAGTGGCTTGGAGTGCAGCAGAAAACAAAGTAACATTTTTATCACCTTCTGCAAATTGGTTTAACTGGAGCTGAGGGTGCAGAACCATTTTTGCAGCTTCGGCTCCATTCACTGAAATTGCAAATGCCTCTTCACTATACATTTGAACTAGCCAGTCTATTACTGGCTCTTCTGGCTTGAATGCATGCTGTTTTTGAATATTTTTAAACTCTGCATGGTTAAAGGAATTCAGCTCTGTTCAGGGATTCTCTCCTTGCGGCCTTGAACGAGTTATCACAATGGGAAAAACTTGGCTGAGTTTCCCCCTCGGGGCAGGGAAGACCTGGCTAGGTTCCTCCCTCTGGGCAGGAACATACAGGGGTGTTTTAGCACCAGGCTCATTATCAATCTTATCCCTTCCCAGAGCTCAACTTCTGGTTCATCTCTATACAGACACTTGTAAAAGGATGGCTCCACAGCCTGTGCTAACTGCACTCCCTTCTAGAGGGAAGCGGCCATGCGCACGATCATTTTTCCTTCCCTCCGTTCTAAGGTCTCTAAATGGCTCTGTGTAGCTTGCACAGCCTTGCATGCCATGCTGTTAAAATCCTTTTCTTCCCTGAATTCCCTCTCAAGCTGGGTTACTTGGTCTTTTAGGGATTGGTTCTCTTGATGGAGCTGAGTGGCTTCCTCTGCTCCCAGTCTTAGGCAGATTGTCAGCAGCCAGGTCAGGCATCCTTTCTTAGGTTTGCCCTGAATGGCAGTGAACACAGCCCACTGACAAGGTACCATGGTGGGATCGCTCCAGGCAGGTCTCAACGTCTCTTTATCCCACCCCGGATTCTTAATACCCGTAACCTCTTCTATTACAGCAGTCAGGGGGGTCCACTCCTTTGCCCCCTCTGCACCATTCTTCCCTGCTGAACTCTCCAGCCTCGATCCTGTTCATGACGCCAATTTTGTCACAGGCCAGCTGGGCACTGTGAGTGTATCAATTTAGTTTCAGGCTGACTGGGTGCTGCAACTGTATCAGCCACTGGGCTGTTTGGTTTGGGATTGAGGAGGCAGAGTTGGGAGTAAAGCAATGGCAAATTTATCATAGTTTACACACACACACAACAGTTAACAGAAAGATAAATGTGATAAGCAGATAATGCAGTATTAAAGAGCTAATAGTAAATAATAACAGATAATAACAACAGATAGATCAATTTGTCTCAGGCCAGCTGGGCACTGCAAGGGTATCAGCCACTGGGCAGTTTAAAACAACAGATAGACAGAAAACTTATCAATAGTCCTTCAATGCCAGGTGCGTGCCAGGTGATTCCAGCGAAATCAGGCATCCCTGATCAACGCTGTCAGAGGGATTACCAGGGAAGGTCCCTTGATCAGGATCTAATCCTCACTCACATCAGGAGTCCAGGGTCCGGGTGTGGAACAGCAATGACCCTTCTGTCTCTTATGCTAATCTGTTGGCTTTAGAGCCACTCACAATCTTGCCCTATAGCTGTTACCTTATGGGATTGAAAGGTGTTAAAAATTATTATAAAAGGTTACTACCCAGACCCGGGTTTACCCAATAAGCAAATTACAATGCAGCACCTTTAGGTTTGAAATTGACATTGCTCCGCCTAAGCCCAGCCCTTTTAGGTTTCTCTGAATATGCTTTCTTGGGACGTGCTTTCTTGGAACGTTTTGCTTGTGCCAGGCAGTTGGATCCAGTTTTATCATCAAGGCTGAACCCTGAGCAAAAACCATTAGGTCAGCTAATCTTGCGGCTACAGCTTTGCCTATGGGGCCCAGTCAGTTCCACAAACAGTTAATTTATGATTTTGGTTAAACTTGTAACAGACAAGTTACATTTGCGGGTTACAAACTTACAAGCTTTATATTAGCTAATATTACCTGTTTAGGCAAAATACCAAATGCCTCCAAGAAGCACATATTTATTGCTTATTAATTCCTCTGGTTCTGGCTGTCACAACTATGCTATTGCCTTTTTTTTAAAACAGCACACAGTTGGCTCATATTCAGTTTATGGCCCACTGTGACCCTCAGGTCCTTTTCTACAGTACTATAACCTAGCCAGCCATTCCCATCTGCATTTGTGCATGCAACTGTTATATCCCAAGTTTCTACACTGGATCAGAATAGTAGCTTTTTTCCAGTAGTGGCCAGATCCAGATGCTACAGTGGATGGCATAAGAATTCTGCAGTAGGCATGTGTGGAATAAACTGGTTTCCCCAAAGGCTAGTTTTGATTTTTTACAGTCAGAGATTAGTTTAAACCCTAAGACACAGGTTAATAGAATTTTTATTGAGATTAATTATAAATGCAGATTATAAGTGGGATTCTTTCCTTCTTTGACTCTAAATGACAATTTTCTAGCTCTGTACATGGTGTTTTGCCACTTGCACATAGTTTGCAATTCTGTTTCTATTGCATTGTGGATGCTTGAACATGCTTAGTAGGCTACACGCAGGCTGGGTATGTGTATACCTTAGTAAGATCCAGAAAAAACACGAAAAGGTGCAGGGAAAAAACATTTCTCATGTTTAAGTCCCAAGAGCTGAATGGTTAGGGCAGTCACCCAGGAAGCTAGAGACCTCACCTGGAAAGGGTTTAAACTTGTATTTCTGATCTCCTAGCATGGTGCTCTAATCACTATGCCATACTACAGGCATGTCTCTCATGATTTTTGAAGCTGAACCACTGCACCTTCCATTTAATATTAATTAGCTAAACTAGATGAAGAATGATTCAGTAACAACATTTCTACCCCATTGGGAGCAGCGATCTAGGCAGAATCCAGACTCTGTTCTTTCCAGGCCAGCATCCAGCTCAATAAGCCTACTCTATTCCTCCTTTCCCTACAGATCTCCTCTTGGCTACCCAGGAGGCCAGCTACAAAAAGAGGACTAGCAAAGACACTGCTAGTATCTAACTTTTGGACTGGAAGTTAAAATCACTGCACTAGGAAATCAGAATAAAGCAGGGTCAAAAACCCTTCTGGCTAAGGGGGCCTCAAGCCCCAGGGCTCTAGCTTCCTGGACAAGTTTTAGCCACCCAGTTACTGGAGCTAAACATGTGAAGTCTCTTCTCCTCCAGTTTCACGGCTCTCCAGCCTGCTGTTTTTCTGACGTAGATGCAAATATAGATCCAGAATGGGTGTGATTGCATAGCCACATAGGTGTCTAACCAGTAAGTAATCTACTGTACATGCTTGTGTGTCCACACTGCAGGGGATGTTAGATTTCAAGCTGTTTTGAGTCACTTAAGTAGCTAGAAAATTGCCATTTAGGTACACAAAGGCCCCTGGTAAATGTTGTGTGGCACAATTAAGATGTTAATTGTGCCAGAAATAGCTATTGGCCACATGCTTACAGAATTTGTAGCACCATAAAAAGTCACAAACCAGCCATAAAGATATTACTCAAAAAAAGTGGAGCATCTTTGTTACTAGTTGGTATGGTGTCCTAACTTAAACATGTGGTATGGCATTCAGGGACTGTCCCAGGGATTCAGGTCCAGAGCAATCCAAATCAACTGATCATTGGCTGGCAGGGATGGCTCCTGGGCTCAAGTCCCGAGGCAGTCCCTGCCGTCTGGTAGCAGATCAGGGTGGCCCCAGAGCTTGAACCCCAGGGCTGTCCTGATTAGCTGATTTACAGCTGGTAGGGACCACTCCTAGGGTTCAAGCCCCAAAGCAGTCCCAATATCAGCTGGCAAGGGCTGCCTGGGGGCTTAAGCTCTGGGCTGGTCTCTGCCAGCCAATGGCAGATTGGGGCAGTCTCAGGGCTCAAACACTGGGATCATCTCAATCATCTGATTTTTGGCTGGCAGGACAGCTCTGGGGCTTGAGCCATGAGACAGTCCCTGCCAGCTGATGGTAGATCGGGGCAGGCCCAGGGCTCAAGCCCTAAGGCCACCCCATTCAGTTCATCTTCAGCTGGCAGGAACTGCCCCAGGACTCGAATCCTGCCAGTTGATGGGAGATTGGGATAGACCTGGGGCTTGCTACTCTGGGACCATCCTGATCTGTGGTTTTTCAGCTGGACTCAAGCCCCAGACAATCCAGATCTGCCAGCAATCAGCTGATCATTGGCCAGCTTCAGGAATCACAGGAGGGCTCAAACAGCTGAGTAGATCCCCAGAGCCAGCTGTTTCTTGAAAACTCACCTGTTTGAGATTACAATAAATATGCCACATCAATCAAATTCTGTTTTTAACCTATTGGAACCATCAGTGTATTGAAATGTTTTACAAACATCAACTGTTTGCATGGAGGCAGTTTAGATAACAAACATATGCATTTAACTGAGATGTCTGTCAATTAGAAAAAGCAATTTGGCATCAACCACTTTTTCTCTATTAGCAACTGTATCCAAATAATTCCAGAGTTTGGAAGGTGATGTTATTGTCTGGCATGTTGCATCAATATTAGCAAAGAAAGCCAATACAAATTCAAGATGTATTGGATGGATCTACACATTCATTAATGTGCCATACTTACTGCACATTAAGTTTAGTACTTGCATAACCAAGTACTAAATCAATGTAGTGACTGGTACTACTTTGCAGTAGTGCCACCACATGGTTTTTACTGATGTTAACTGTGTAGTAACCTAATACTATTACGTAATGACATATGAACATGGGTTTTGCCTGACACTCTACTGCACAGTTAGTAGGTGCGTCTACACAAAATACTATGTAGGATCAGTCAAGTTCAGAATGAATCAAAATTATTTCCTTTATTCAAGCTGTAGAAAACCAGGAGATGGGCATTATTGCCTACTGATAAGACACCTGAGGCCGTTTAGTTTCCCCAGGGAACCAGGGAGTGGGGTTTGGTGCGGTCTGGTGTCAAGACTTCATTTGAGAGCTGTAGCTGAGGTTGGATCAAGCCAGGGTCCAAAGCCAGAGACAAGGTAAGCCGAGGTTTAACCACGATAAGGAAGCAGAGCCAAAGTCAAACCAGAGTTAGGAGTAGGGAACCAGAATCAGGGAATTACAGGGTCTTACTGGAATTACAGGGTCTTACTGGAATTAGAATCCATAGTCAGAATTAGGAGTCAAAACCAGAAGATCAATACAGTTGTCAGGAGTAAGAACTTACACCTTTTCCCAGACAAAGAGATTGCAGGCTGGGCCTGGCTTTTAAGGGCTGGAGTGGGTGGGGCCTGCTGGCTGTGGCTGTATATTAGAAGCAGGCAATTATTCTGGACAGAGGCTACTTACCCAGTTCTGGCAAGCTGTCAAAGGCCATATTGGTAGCCCCACCCATTGACAGGTGCCCCGCCCCCTGGTTGCCTTGTTGTGACTGGAAATCCCACCACCTAACCCCTGACATTTGCCACCAGAAGTCCCTCCCCTTGCTCCCGGAAGTACTCTTTTCAGCAAGGGGTTTTACCATTTTGAAACCAGAAAAATACCAATTATATGCTTAAAATCAAACATCTACAACATTAATTTGATTTCAAAAAATATTTTTGTCCTAGATTATATGTGTTTGTGTAGTGTACATAGAGGTGAGTGTATACAATAGCTTAAAATGAAGTCTTACTGTTACGGAGCAGGACCCTAGGGGTGGCCATGATTTCCCCTAGTACCTCCTTATTGTACCACGTTCATCTCAAAGCATCCTTGAATCTCACCCGCCACATCTTGATTTTATATATATTAAAGGGAGGCTGCCTTTCATCCTCTTGGCCATGGTTTTCCTGCTATCACTGGTTTTGTTCTTTTAATGGGGTTTCTGTGCACCTCGGCTTTATGGGCTCCAACCACCCCTGTACCACACCCCAAGCCTCGCAGATGTACCAGACGTTGTTCCATCTTAGCCACAGCCCTTGTCTCTCTCTGCGCCCTCTCTGGCGCTCGGGCTCTCCGCAGCCCTTGTCTCACACCACGCCCCACAGGCACTCGTCAATCGCTGCCCCCCTCACACTGGGGCTGGGGTCAGTGCATCCCAAATGCTGCACCCTCTCTGGCGCCAGGGTCCCCATGCTACCGTGGGCCCCCTATGAGGCCTCCTCCAACCCCTAATAGCCTCACGCAAACCACTGGTGTTTTATACAACAAGAAACAAAACACAAACTTTTGGGCTGTAACATAAATTCAAGCTGCTCAGCTATAACATCACTCGAACCCCCAAGGGTGCTCCATCCTTTACCCGTACCAACTCCTCTGCAAGTTGCCCTGGGTGGGGAGGCTGGGGCCAGCACCTGGCCTGGCCCCAGCAGTCTTATCTGGAGTCCTGGGGGCCTCCTGGAACTCCAGCAACAGTGACCTGGCAGCAGGGAGCCTGGCCAGCAGCCAGAGCTTGGTAAGCCAGGCTCCCATTTTGGGTGCCTCACACTGCTGCCACATGCGCTGCCCCACTTTGCACAGGTTTTTTTGGTACCAGGATCTCCTGGTATTAAATGCGTCCGGTCTCCCTCCCCACCCCATGCTACAAATTAGCAGCACGGAGAACGCCTGCATGTGCAGCGCTCATCTGTATGTGTCCTTAGTCTTGAGTCAGTTCAACTTTAATTTACATCTGTCTAAAAGTCTGTGGTACCTTGTGGAAGTCATATGTGGGATGCATTATGCCCCCTTTCTCTCCTGAAAAAAGTAGGCATTTCCTGACTGCGAATGCTGTACTATGAATCTTAACTTCTAATCATTGCCATTTCCTCAGTAACACTAAGTGAAGCATGGAACATATCACAAAAGTGGTGGCCTTTACGGTAGGACACATGTGGAAGGAATGGACAGCAACATTTCTGCTTTCAAAGTTTATTGGTTTAATATTTTTAGCTGGAGTAAATCAGAATTCTACTGATATAACAATAGCTGAATCTCTGCAACTTTTATTCTAATAACCACTTCTCAAGCAAGTTGAAGAGCAATTGTGTCTTAAATTTAACTGCTAAAACAAATCTTAGGCATTGGCCATTTAGCTGAGTTATAAGAAGGAGAACAAAAGGAAGCTATTTGTTTCACAATATGATTAAAGACAACAAGACATGCAAGATGCTGATAATAAGCTTCATTGTTTCCTTCTGATAGCATTTTACTGTAATCACTAATTTACCTTTGAACAGTATCAGTCCTGTCATAAAACTTTGTCATTTACTTGCACATAAATAAACTTAAATTTGGTTCTGAAATCTCCTTTGGCTGCCTACAGTAGTAATGCTGCAGGAAAATAGTGGTGTTTTCAATTAAAGGATCCTTGAATCAGTCTTAGGAAGGGCATTCTGCCTTCTTTAAAAAAAAGGAAAGAAACGATATGTTTGTCTGCATTGCAGAGGGACATAAAATCAGGTGATCACATGGCTTCATCTCCAAGAAATAAAAGGTATGGAGAAGTGTGATTTTGGGAAGAATACATTTGTTTTGGCACTCCCCTATATCTGAGGTGTGGCACATGCCAATTTTTAAAAGCCCTCTGAAGGCTGTAATATTTTTATCCTGATTTAAGAAGTAAAAGTGTGTCCTGTTTGCCTCAAGTAATACTTGAGGGAATAGTTAATGTGTTAAAATGGGCTTGAAGAAGAGTGTGGGGGAAGGAAGGAGAGTGCTTTATGGACAATTCATGTAAAATCTGATTTATAAGATCAGCCTGTGTTTGTGAAGGAGGGGGAGTGTTGGTAAATAAATAGTACATCACAAATATTAGATATAAAATTGAGGTATCGGTTATGTTACAGAAAGTTAAGATGCCTAGAGTTTTTCATATAAGTGCTTTTAGTTGTTATTTAAATCTATGGAAACAATAATTAGTGATAAAGATGCAACTATTTTTTCATGTATGTTATATTTTTCATTTGAGGATCTCTAATGACTTTGCAAGTATGTATAAGTACTATGTTTTCCCAGTATATAAATAAAGAAGTGTGTAGTCCAAAGGGATCAAGGGATCAAGAGATCTTGCATGTTACCTAATGTTTCAGTAGGGGCTGATATGCTTCTGGTTCTAAAAGACAATACTAATCCCTTTAATGTCAGTTGAAGGACTGCAGTTCATTTCATTGTGTTAGTCCCTCAGGGACTTGCTGAAGTTTACTTGGTGGCTTGCTGCCAACAGAATCAGGAATACATTTTGAAATACTATAAAATAACTAATTCCCAAAATGCTCAAATCTCTTAAGCAGCTTTAGACACATTATTCCATGTCTCCTGACCCTTCCAGAAGCTTTTGACAGCACTGTATTTCTGCACAGATGACATATTATAAATTGGTAGAGTTAGAGTGATATTGTAGGTGTAATGGCAAGGATTTCTTAGGATGATATTCTTTACTGGAACAACTGGGATAGAGTTAGCCAAAACTTCGAATGCAAGACACTTTTCATCAGATCTGAGCAGCACAGCATACTGTACAAGAATGTCTTACATTCAGAAGTTTGGCAGTTGGACTAGATGACATCTGGTGGTCCCTTTCAGCCCTACTTCTCTATGATTCTGTGAATACAGCTGCCTTTTTTATTTTTTTTTTTTATTTTGTACTCCCTCCCCCCACCCAAGGTGATGCATGGGACAGTTGTACCTATTGCCTCCTCCCCTGCAGTCATGTCACTGGCTTGTCTAAGTCTATCCCAACTATGCATTTGGTCCAATAAAAGATATCATACTAAGACATCTTTGCCTTCTAGACATTATAAATTGGAATATGTGGCATATTTTTTCCATTATTTTTACCATCCTCAAATGTGTGTAATATTGCATAATTGTACCTTCAAAGACCTAAGTCATAAAGTAGGCAATTTTGAAATTATGCTGATTTACATTGTCTTGATCCAAACCACATCCAGATGTGAAAGTCTTTCCCCTTTGTATACTTTATTATACAAAGTAGATTATTTGCCATCAAAATCAAAGCTGATCTTAGCATGTATTATAAAAACTTATTAAATAAATATTACTGATATGTACTAAGATGCCCTTAACTCATTAAACTTTTATCCTAAAAAAAAAAAAAAAAAAAAAAAAAAAATCAGGTGTTTTATATACAATAATGGAGGGATACAAAAGTGACCCATATTTGGAATGATATCTAAGCACACACTTTATATGAAGCATGTGAGTGGCTCTTGCTAAGTATGTATTTTAGAACTTTCCTGAATCTAATCCATAATGGGTATGCCTACATGAGCAAATGCTGTGGGTTGGGTTTACTCTAGAATAAATTACTCTAAAGTAAACCCCACCCTGGGCAGGCATCTATACCTGTGAGGATTTGGGAGCAGATTTGCTGCTCCTGGCAGCAGTCTGCTACTGCCCCCTCCAGCCCTGCACCAGCCCCCTGCAGCATCTAGGGGGAGCTCTAGGCTCCCTCTGGGTGCTAGCCCAGGGGCTGGCCAGGAGCACAAGGACAGGATACAGCTGGGTGGGGATTCCCCACCCATCCAAGGGCTAATTGCTAGCTGCCCCATGCGTGGATTGGGGTAGGCGGCTGGGACCTAACACCTCCCCCACAGCTCTTTCCAAACCCTATGCTTCTATTGCCCAATCAGGGCATGGGACTGAAAAAAAAATCTGTGGGGCTGGGACCTGCCTCTGACTGGGACAGTTCCTGGCCAGTCCCAGGCTGCACAGGGAAATCTGCATGTGCAGCCTGGAGCTGGCCAGGGACTTCCAAAAATGGGACAGTCCCCAGCCACCTCCAGGCTGCACATGCAGACTTCCCTGCACAGCCCAGAGCTGTCTGGGAACTCATCAGGAGCACAGATTTTTTTTCAGCCCCATGCCTTGATTGGGCAATAGAAGCATTTGCAAGTACCAATTTAACTGCCAAGTAGAGCAAATTACTGTGCAGTAAGAGTCAGCCCGTGTAGATGGTGGTGCTTATCATGAAGTAATTAGCTCTACTGTGCAGTAAAGCATCTCATATAGATGTGCCCAATGTGTCCCAGCTATGTATAGAGGTTCTTAGCACCCTTCATGCCATAAATACACATATTCTCCAAGATGTGGTCCTGAGTAGCTTGCAGGATATTATTTTTTACCTTAATCAAAAATCACAGATAGCATTGCTTAGAAATATAAACTGAATTGCACCTGGTTTGTGACTTGAAACACCTATGATTCAATGGACCTCATTGCTAATAATGGATGTTGCTACACTGAGAAATATTTTGAATGTCAAAATATTAAACTTTAAGTGATTGTAAAAGTTCACTGTTTTTTTGCATATATAGGCAGAGAGGATTTTTTAGGAAGCAAACACTGTGAAATACTTCATACTGTACATCATAATTCAATGCTCATTTTCTTTTGGACTATACCAGAACTTCCAGCTGCAGAACAGTTTCTGAAATGGCTTGTAATGAATTCACTTTGAATTTATGGATATTATTTGAATTAATTTCATATTAAACTTAGATATTTGATGTTGCTGTTGCTAAAAGACATTTAATTCTTTATTAAGAAGACAGCACTACAAGAGAGACAACATGTCATGTGCAAAAAAAAGTAATGGAAAAGATTGTTTCTTTAAAATATGGCATTATTACAAACTTAAACAAATAAGAACCCATAAAGGCTATAAAAGAAACTGAACAGAAATTGCCTGTTTTTTCCAGTGGGTTTTCAATACAGAAGTGTCAGACCAGTCTTAAAAATGATACAAACAACCACAAATCCTGCCTCTACAGGTACACTGGTGGGGGGAGGGGAGCACATCTTTTGCTAAAGAGCTTCTGCTATCCAAGGTCAATGTACCATGGACAGACATTGTTGATGCTCTCGTAGAAAAATGTTTTGGCCTGTTGCCAGAAAGCACTTGCACTTATTCTGTGGTGTAATGGGGGCCTACTCAGGGCCAATCTCCACATAGCCCACCCACCTGTTTCTGGGCTAACCACCCACTTTCTCACTTGCCATGCCTTGATCTTAATTAAATTAATTGATTAATTAGATGGTTAAGCAGGAGGCTGCCCATTTTCTGCCCCAGTGCCGGGGGGCGCTATATGCAGCTCCATTCCTCCCCTACACCACAGTCCAAGCCTCGCAGATGGCATCTAGGTGTTCTCATATGCACCAGTCCCACACGATGGGCCCCAGAATCCTACCGTAGGACCCCACGTGGGTTCCTCCCTTCAGATGGACTCTGCCACCATCATACTGGGCCACATATCTCCCTGCAACCAGTTCCTCTTCAGGTGTGGTCCTCTCACTGGGACCTCCGGCTCCTCTAGCCCCAGCCCACCCCAGGCCAGTCGGGACCCCAGGCCTCTGGCTCTTGGGCATCCCTCTTGGTGGGCCCCCTAACCCTTCTGACCATCCTGGTCCTGGTCCCTGCCCGGGCCAGTCAGGGGAAACTCCAACAGGCCTCGGTCTATGGTCCTTACTCTTTCTCTGGGGTCCCCCGCTCTGGGTCTCCTTCCTGGACGTGGGGAACTGGGGTACCTCACACCGTGACTGGTGCCCCAGGGTCTCACAGAGGACTCTCACTCCCCCTCTGGGGGCAGCAGGTCATGGTGCTACTACCAATGTTATTTTCGGCCCACATTCTGCCTCCCAGCAATGGAGTGCTTATCGGGGTCAGGACTCACCTCTCCTATTCTGGGAGAGAGCCTCTCTGTTCACTCAGCCCCTTGGCCCAGATCTTTGCCCCTTTTACTCAGTGGGGCTCCTCCTCAGTGCCCCCTCTCACTGGGATTCTCCTCACTGCCCCCTCCTACTGGGGCTAGGGTGTTCCATTTGACCCACAGTCTGCCTCCCAACAGTGGCCTTCTGGGGTCAGGACTCAGCTTTAGCTCTCCGGCTGAGCCCCTGCTCTGCCCTCACTGGGCTCCAGCTCACCCTGCCGCCCTCTCATGCTGGGGGCTGTTCACACTGCCCCCTCAACTTGGGGTCTCAGGGCTTCCCTCCTCCAGTAGGCTCAAGTGGCCATAGCCATGCCTGGCCCCAAGTCTCTCCTTCTCAGGGTCTCAAACCCCAACCAGGCTCAGGCAGCCTTAGCCATACCTGGCCCTGATTCCCCACTCTCCACCTCAAGGCTTGCACTCCCACAACTACCTCTGATGGAACACAACCCACCTGAAGGTGAGGGCTAGGGGTTAAGGCACCCTAACCCACCTTTTACCAGGGTGATCACTGGCTTGGCATTTCCTGGGGGCTCCTGCACCACTGGGAGCCCCACCAGGCCACCCACTCCCATCAGGGTGCAGTTTTAGGTCATACCCAGGACCAGAAGCCTCCTATCCATCCCCTACTGCTCCTCCCTTACCTCCAGTTGGTATCAGCAGCCAGGCAATGTTGTTGCCTGGCCTCTAGTAGCCAAACTGCCTTGTTTAAATGGGCAGCCCTGAACCTAAAATGGCTGCCCTCATTAGGCACCTGGCAGCTGCCAGCTCCAGGGCCTTAAAGTGGCAGGCACACACAATGCCCTGCCACATAGGGAGCTTGATCAACTTGATTATTACATTAAATCAAAGTTCAGTGTGCTTGTATATTGGTCCCCCTTTGCGAAGAGACCCTGTTGGTTCCCCTTTGCAAAGAGACCCTGTTGTGTTCTACACATGGGGAGAAAATGTTTTCATATACTTCCTTCCTTACCTCATCAAGCAGTATAGGGCAGCTTGTAGTGTCACTAATTTTTTGTGACTGGGCATTATATGCGTTTCTTCCAGCATTCAGTACAACTAAAACTTTAATTGGAATCTACAGAGATATTTTGCCTCACATCTATAGCAATACCTGCAGTTCATTAATTTTACAGAAGTTTTAAGGAGAAGCATTTTACAGCAGTGTGTAAGAAGGTTGTTCACTTGCTACACTTAAGGAAGGATATTGGAAACTTTCTCAAACACCATTGCTGATTACAGCTATTTAAAGAGTATTTAAAGTGTGCTTCCTTAAAAAAAAGAAAGAAAAAATATGTCTGCATTGCAAAGGGACATAAAATCAGTTGATCACATGGCTTCATCTTCAAGGAGTAAAAGGCATGGACATAGTATGACGAAGTGATGATGAGAGACAGTTACCTTCTAAATATAACATTGGATTTTAGAAATATCTCTACAGGTTAAAACTTAGGTTAGATGGTGAAACTCAGATGTATTTAATGTTTTATATGGAATTAATTTTGTTAGTGGCCTGTTTTGGCATCCAGGATAGAATGATTTATCATTTTTAATAGGATAAACAAGGTCAAAACAGCTCAGTAGAGCCACTTAAACTTGGTTCCTTGAAGGAAGAAGCCATGTTACCTGAATCAGTGGCAGGACTTCCTGCAGTTTTCTAGGTGACTGAAAACTTTTGTATTTTATTTAACATAATCACAGCCTAGGGAAATTTGTTTCACTGGAATAAGAGTTTCATCACTGCATCAGACTGAGGTCTTACTTTTATGTGAGTGTTGCTACTCATGTTAATAAGTTTGAAAGTTGTTTCTTTGATTAGATCAGAGGGAAAATAGATCATCTGAATATAAACATGAAGCTTTGCTGTCAATACAAACTCTCACAAAAAATGCAGAATCCAGAGCCCCACATGCATGTTCTTACCATTATGTGTCAGGCTTCTTACAGGGTAAATCTAGATGAAAGTAAACTGATAATAAAGGATTAGTGGAGACAAAATCCAAATCAAAGAGAAATCACGGGGGGTCTGGACAGATTTTTTAAGTTTTTCAAATCCAACTCCAATATGAAGGACTTCATATGTGGAACATTTTGGCATGGTACAGATGTACAGGCTCCCTCTTTTTGAGGCACATCAAAATGGCCCTGACTCCTTGCTGTGACAGACCTCTGCCTTTAGAAACTGGACAAGCACCTTGCTGGGGTCACATGAGCCCAGCACTTTTTCCTGCCACGGGCAGGGGGTCAGACTTGATGATCCATTGAAGTCCCTTCTGACCCTAGCATCTATAAAGCTATTAGGGCCTGGGATGGTTTTGGGCCTGGGATGGTTTTAGGCCAAGTGAGTAGTCCTGGGGTTGTGGGATGTTAAGCAGTAGTGAAATAACTTTAGGATGAGTTGTGTTACCTCCATGGTGACCTGTGCTGAACTGGCCCCCTTGCTTGAGCAGCAAGGCACCAGTAAGAGGACATACTTTACTGTGGAGAAGCATGTTGCCATCAGCATCTGGGCCATCTCCAAGTCTCCAATCTACAGCCACTTCAACATGAGCATGTCTGCAATACAAGAGATATGCCGTATCTTCCAGAAGGTCCTGGCACTGTGATTCCTTCTCCTTGCCAGCCCATAGAAAATCATTGTACTGTATCAGGACCATCAGTGGCACTCTACATCCTACCACTGCAGATCAGAATATATAAGCCACAATGGCTTCTTCTCCATTGTGCTGCAGGACATAATGGACCACTGGGAATGGTCTGACAGTGCAGGGCCCATGGAGGCAGGACCCGGCCCAACGTGAGGCACAGCCCCTGTGAGCAGGGCCGGGCCCTGGGTGACAGCCCGAGTGTCTCAGCTGCCTGGGGAGGGTTTGGGATTGAGTGTGGTTGGGGGGTAGAAAGGTAAGAAAGGTTTATTGATTTAACAAAAACATAACTACGCGTAGTAACAAGACAAACAAAGACAGACAAGAATAATTTGCATTGGCAACTTATTGGCAGTCCCCTCTGATGCTTGATGTACGACAAATTTCTTTTTTCACAAAGCTCAGTGAAGTCAGGCGTCCCTGATCAGCGCTGTCTGAGAGGGACCAGGAAGGACCCTGGTATTCAATCCTTGGGCTCCTTGAGATCCACGGGCCTACTAATCCAGGTCAACAGCTAGTTAATTCCTTTCACATAGCTGTGTCTTCCTTTTGAATGATATCTGGATGTTTCAGCTAATATTTAACTTCTGAACTGTGCTGATAACTTACAGCCACTCAGATTCTTTTTACTTCAACTGTCCTTAGATTGACCAATAGCAGTACAAGCCTTGCATTCTTTTGATAAGGTTAATTTTAACTATGCTACAGGGCCTTACTACCTCAAGACTTTGCTATATTTACTAGGCTTTACTTCATACAAGACCTTACTACATCTTAAACTTTAATTAGGCTCTTAGCAACAACGTATAGCTTAATATCTAAACAAGTGACAGAAAAACACTTGGTCTAATCTTCATAGAACCTTCAGCATGCACCTTTATCACACAGACATAATTTTCAGCTGTCACACCTGAGCAGCCCAGGGCTGCTGGAAGGTACATGGTGTCATGGGTGGGTGGGTGTGGTTGGGTATGGGGGGTTCATGTGTGGGTGTGTAAGGGGGGATTGACTAGGGCCTGCCACACATCAGCCTCCCACTCACCTTCTGTGGTGCCAGTGGCAGCAGCCAGCTGACTTGTTGCCCAGCTGCAGGCACAGCCTGCAGCAACACATGTCCCAGTGGTGGGGGACTGGTCAGGGGCATGCATCCCCAACAAGGCCCACAGCTTACCTTCACAGGGCCCATAGCTCACCCTTGCCAAAGCAGCAGCCTTCAGTACTCAGGGCCTGCTACTGGCAAAGCCTCCTGCAGTGTGGCACAGTGGTGGCTGCCTCAGACCTGGCACTGCCTGTGCCACTTGTCGTGGGGCTGGCCCAGCTCGGCATGGCACCATGCACCTTCCGGCAGCCCCGGGCTGCTCAGGCTGTCACTCGGGACACAGCCCCACATGCAGGGACTGCATGTCACGCCAGACTAGGTCCTGCCTCCATGGAACCAGCCTGGCCTGATGGCTCATGGGGCCTGTGGAGACAGAACCCAGCCTGGCACAACACACAGCCTCTGCAAGCAGGGCCAGGCTCTGTGTGACAGCCTGAGTGAGTAGCCTGAGGCTGCTGGAAGGTGCATAGCACTGCACTGAGCCAAGCCGACACTGTGCCATGCCACAGGGGGCTTTGCCAGCAATGGGCCCTGAACACCAATGGCTGCTGCTGTTGTGGGGGTGAGCTGTGGGCCCTGCAGGGGAGGGCTGTCCCTTTGGGGGGACCTGTGGTCCTGTGGCAGGGGCTGTGGGCCCTTGGGGGGTGGGTTGTGGGACCTGCAGGTGGGTCTGTGGGGCCTCTGGGGGGATCTGTCACCCTGTGAGGGGACTGTGGGCCCTGTGGGGGCAGGGGACCCACCCCTCCTAAGCAGCCGCCCACACAGTCTCCCCACACCCACAGTCTCTTCACAATCTCCCCACAGCTACCCACACACCCTATGCACCCCACATCCTCAACACACACATCCAACTGATCTCTCTCTTTCTCTCTCTCTCTCTCTATATATATACACACACATACATATTTACACACACACACACACACACACACACACACACACACACACACGGTAAAATCTGAGTTATCCAGCACCTTACAAGGCGGCATGCTCTGTTAACTGGCATAAGGGCTTGTAAGGGAAAAGTGAAACCGGAATTGCCCACTGTGGCACTTCTGGTTTTGTGGAGCATCCATGGCCCAGGGGAAAGCAGCCTGCACTGCCAAGCCCCAATGGCCCAGGGCATAGCAGCCTGTGTGGGTCCCCCTTCCCTGTCCCTCAGGACCCACAGGGCCCATGGGAGGGGCAGCAATGAAGCGGAAGGGGCGGCAATGTGACGGGAGGGGAAACAACACCCCAGACATGGCGGGACAAGCAGCTGCCCGAACAGGCAAAGACTCATGTTTGGGCCGCTCAGTTAACTGGCATATTTTGTTATCTGGCACCCTATAGTGGTCTTTTGTTTTAATTGTGGAAGAATGTGGATTTTGGGGTATTTAAAAGAGTGAATTTAGGATTGTTTTATCAAAGAGTTTTCAGGTTTTTAATAAAGAACAACAGAATTCCTGCTGGCATCCAAGACCCTAGCTGGAGATGGCTGATCTCCTGGCCACTTGGGGCCAGGAGGACATATTTTGACAGTTCAAATTAGGTCACCACTCTGAGAACATCTCCTGGCTAATAGCTGCCCAGATGACAGGGCGGCATCACACATGGCAGCAGTGCCACAGAAAGGCCAACTGTGCAGCCACAGCCCACTGGAAGATGGCCCAGAGGTTTAGGTGCCTCTGCTATGCCCGTGCAGTCCCCATCCAGGTCTGGCAGGGGTGCAGCCTTGGGGCTGCATGCTGTCACAGGTGTCAGCAGGTCATAACCAGGCAGCAGCCCTCACTGCCAGACTGCTGCTGTGGGTAGAGTGTGCAGGGAACTCTAAGTTAGGGTTGCTGCAGCAGTCCAGCTGACACAAGGGCTAGTGTCCCCAAATACCAATTGACCAGGCCCCAGATGTCTATTTGTGTCTATTGGTGTCATCCAAGTACCATGGGCACCAAGGCCCACCCAGCTAACTAGTAGCCCCTACTGTATGTGGCCAATGGATGAATGATGCAAACAAATTCTTGGGAAAGCAACAGCAAACAACAGGACAGGAGTGATGTACGGGGCACAGGGTCAGAATGTGAAAATGATTGCTCCTGAGGGGGACAGTGAGCAGAGCCCTCTGGACCATGTCCACTGGTCCTGAAAGATGTCTAAGGAGTGATGGACACCCCCGGTGGTGCTCTGCTTGGAAATGTGTGTGAACCAGTGAGAGGAATGTGCCCACACAGTCCCTAAGTGCCTTCCCAGCAAGAGCCTCCTTCCTGATAATGTAGAAGGCCCACTTGACCAGGGCCAGGATGAGGTTGACCAGGAGGTCCTGGGACTTGGTGGGACTGTGGATGGGGTGCCCAAAAACAAAAAGGTGGATGGTGGAGTTCATCCCAGACCTCAGGAGGAGGTTCTAGAGGTGGAGGTAGAGGGGCTGCAGTCTGGCACACTTGAGTGTCATGTGCACTAGGGTCTCCCTCTGCCTGCAGTAAAGCTCACCACATACATGCCCATGGCAACAGCTCCATGGAGCCCCAGAGGCTCCTGTCTATTTATATCTTCCATATGAACGTGGGCCTTAAGGGCCACCCAGCTAACTAACAGCCCCTTTGCAGGGCCAAAGGGTGAAAGATGCAACTAATTTCTTGGGACAACAAAAGCAAAATTAAGATAGGAGTGGTGTGGGGGTCAAAGGATCAAAATGTGAAAATAAGTTCTCCAGAGGGGGACATTGAGCAGAGCCCCCAGGGCCACACCCACCGGTCATCAAAGGCATCCAAGGAGCCAGTGGATGCCACCCATTGATGTTCTGCCCTGAAACGTGCACAGACAAGTTTCAGGGCAGAAAATGGCTCTGCAGTCTCCAGGCACCTTCCCTGCCAGAGCCTCCTTCTTGGTCAAATCCAGGGTTTACTTGGCCAGGGCCAAGAGGAGGTTGACCAAGAGGTCCCAGGACTTGGTGGGGCCATGGAGTGGGGGACCAAAAACAAAAAGGGGGTGGCTGATATTCAACCAGAACCTCAGGAAGAGGTTCTGGAGGTGGAGGTGGAGGGGCTGCAGCATGAATGACACATGTCCCCAGCAGCTGGGAGGCACAGCGGCGGCAGGAGCGCTATGGCGGTAAATGGGAGCTCCTTCAGACACTACCGGCACTGTTGGCAGCAGAGGAGCAGGGAGTGGTGAGCGCTGACAAAGGGTTGGCAACCACCTGCAGATGCCACTGGTAGTGGTGGCGGCAGCCAGCGGGGATCGCAGCCCACCTGCAGACACCACCAACAGTGTTGGTGGTGGGGTGGTGAGCAGCAACCGCCTGCAGGCACCGCCAACAATGTTCCCCTGGCTGTAGATCTGGGAGGACCTGGGAAGGTTCATTTTGCCCCAGGTGGCACAACTTGTCCCACACCAAAGTGCATGTCCAGGCACATGTCCTGTAGCAAAAATCCCTGGCATAAATTTGTACCGCTCTTATTTGAGCTGCCGCAAGCGCATGTGCCTGCATGTGTAGATGTGCCCATTGTGTCTGCTTTTTTCTCAGACCTGAGGAAGGATGCCTTGAGCATGAAAGCTTGTCTGAGATCTCTCCCAATTATACAGGGCCAATAAAAGATATCACCCCAAAAAATCTTTGTCTCTTGCATATTTCCTGAATCATCACAGCCATAACATCATTTCAGTGTTACCTATACTAAATGGTGAATTATAGAATACATTTTAAAATATCATCCATAAGCAAAGTCTATTATATAAACAAAACATTAGAAAGAATTGAGAGAGGGAGTACATAGAAGAATGTATGTGTTCATGCATGCACACATCCACTTAAGAGAATGAGAGAGACTTATGAGAGATTTGTGCATCACTGCCCTCTGTTGCATGGAATCAGACCTGATCAGATGCTTCAGTCTATTCTAAAGTGGTAAGGGCCTATACTTTTATAGAGGAAGGACCTGCTTTTTTCCTTGCTGTTACTATGCTACTTGATAGATCCAAGAGCAGCATAATGATAACTATGAAATCATAGGTCCATAGATATTGTGGATTTGTTTACAATGCCATAGCAATTACATAATTTACAAATTCAGAGATAATAATAGTTACTATATTCTCCAGGAAATTCACATCCTACATCTTTATATATGTAAGCTGCTGAATTTTGACCAATAAATCCAATCGTTCTTTAAAACGGGAAGTAGTATCTTTAAACCATAGATATAAGACTTTATGAAGAAGGCATACAAATGTTTTGAATTTCTTCCCACTCCCCACTATAGATAAATGAGAAATATTTTTTCTAAATTGTGAACATTTTTGAGAAAAAAATTTCCATCCTGAATGAAGCCAAAGAGTCCAAAACTTTTTGAAACTCAGAAGTCTAAAAAAGTATTTGGCTCAAGTAAATAGAAATGCTGTACTTTCAACACTTAAACATACTTGTATATGATCAGCCTAAACTTTAAAACAAGAAAAGCTATTTTGAATGCAGAAACAAACATTTTTCATTTACACATTTCAAAATGGATCTGGAGCATTTCATCATTTTCAAACCTTTTTTTGAAAAGTACTTCAGTTTGAAATAAGTCTCTCCATGTGGAACTTTTTGGTTTAGATAAATTTGCCTTTTTTGAAAGAAAAGTTTTGTTAAAAAAAATCCTGGCAAGTTGCAATCTCCAATCTGTGTCATATATTTCTTATGTGTATAGATCATCTGTCTCAGCCTCCTTGGAAATCTGTAGATCTGTTGCCAACAGGAATAACATGTTCCCTTGTTAAAATGATAAAGGTATTATCAGCCCGTCTGCAGACATATGGCACACCAAACATTTTCTCTATATTCAAACAACCCTTTACAATAGAAAGAAACCCTTTATAATAAATGGCATAATTGAAAGATTTTGAAAATGTTTTTAGGTTCAAATATAATTTACATTGACTGGACTCAGATTTAGGGGATAAAATAGTTAACCCTGCATTTTTTCTTTCTCTATCTACTTATAGCTTTGCAACTTCATTCATTTACCTCAGTCAAATAAGTCAAGATTAGAGGCACTTACAAAGATCTTTGAGGAATAATATTAAGTAAAATGTGCTGTGTTACCATTTTGAGAAAAAAAAAGCCTTGAAAAGCAGAATCATTGCAAGACTGACCACCAAATCAAATATCACATCCAAGCAGCATGTCAGACAAAGAAGCATTTCAATTTTGACAGGACCCTTATGGTGAAAGAGATTAATAAAACCTCTTCCGAAAGTGTTTGCTGACGTTGCTTTTTTGTTCATGCTTCTAATATGTCTTTATGTAAGTGCTCCTGATGTATTAAAGGTGAATCCTTACCTCTGAAAACTTGGACATGGTCACCACAGTTATAACTTTCTGAAGTGAATGATCAGCAACTGAGAGGATGTAGTTTACCTCTATTCTGCTAACTAATCTGGGAATTTTTTGCATCTTAATCATGAGAAATTACATTATTACTAAAATAGCTGTTTTTGTTAAAAATTGCTTGTGCTTCAGTATCTTCTGATTTCAGTTTTAATATTTTTAAAATGTATTTAATATTTTTAGGCTTTATGATTACTCTTCTTCACTTACTGGAATTTTTTTTTCTGCCAATTCATAGGGTACTTAATTGTTTGGATTCTAAAATTCTTTTGGCTAAATTTCTATATCAAATCTATTTGAAATCTTCCAGTAGTATAACAATGGGTGGCTGAGTGGGGCATAAGCCCTGGGTGCATCAGCCCTAAGTGCTGCATGGGGCATAAGCCCTGGGTGCTGAATGGGGCATAAGCCTCAGGTGCTTCATGGCAGGAGGTATTAAAATAGAGCTGGGGACACTTCACCCTCAATCCCCTCTCCTCCCCGGTATCCTACATTTTCCTCATGGTGGCTCCAGCTCCGGCTCTGGTTCTGGCTCCAGCAGTGGGGAGGGCAAAGCAGCAGTAGTAGTCCGCGGTATAGGCACTACAGAGTGTAATGACCAGAGGTCTATTTCCATAGGGAGGAGATGTCACCTCCATTTTTGCTGCCAAAAATTGGTGTTTAAATGGCTTCTTGATATCTGTTAGCAAAAAAGGTGCCATTCCCCTTCCCACCCACCCAACACCCACAGGAGTGAACCTTCAGGTGCTGCTGCAGCCCAGGATATTGCACCTGCCAATTAGTCTTCTATAAACATTATAAACTACACCAGGGCCATGTATATATGTGCACATAACTGCAGAGTAAACTAATTAGCTGTAGAGTAAAGCTTTACCGTTTACACATGCAACACTATTAGACTACAGTAAGCTAATTAATGCTGCCATAAGATAGCACTGTTGGGGACAGTATGGTCTTATGGAAGTGTAATTAACTTTAATTAAATGCACATGTAAACACTGACTATGGATATAAATTGCTTCTGATCCCCACAGCCAGCAGGGGGCCAGACTCCTGCCTGCTGTCTAGTCACATGGCTCTGCACTTGTAGCACCCTCATGCCCCAGCCAGCTGCTCCACCACATACCACCACCCTCCAGAACCTGGGGCTGGCCCACCCTATGCCTCCAGTCCTGGTGTAAACTGCTCAAACTGCAGCTGCCATGGGTGCACATGTAGACGCAGTACTGGGGAGTAGTTTACTCTGGCTCAAATTGCTCCAAGAGTTTATTGCTTCAAATTAATTGCACAGGTAGATGCACTACATGTTCTTGGTGCCTTCAGATTTCTGTCAGTGAGGAATGTATTAGTTGTCCTGCTGTCCACACCAGTGCATAGTTTATTAAAAGCCTTGTATATAGCAGTTGTGCCATACATGCATACTGTTGCATGTGTACATAATTGAATGTACCTGAACATATACCAAGTTGTAATTGGTAGAAGATAAAGAATGGAATCAATTTTTCCTTTCGCATTAGTGGGATTGAAGAGAAATAGAGGTAGAACTTGCTTGGAGTGAAGGAAAATATTTTTATAGAACTCATCTATTGACTTACCTCTCAAAATGATTATATTAGAGGAGAATGCATTTAAATCTTTATTTATAAGGAACAAATTGTTCTTTTTTCATTTCTAATTTAGTACTGAAATTCCTTATATACTGACTAATTCTGCTTTTATATCTTCAGGCAAAGCTTGCAATTTTATAGATATTTAGAGTTGAATTTTGACATTTAAAAATAAGGTTTTAGAAAGAGTCTCAATTAACTTTGGATTTCAGTAAGAGTACAGCTTAGCTTCCCTGGACTACTTGAAAATCCCAGCCTAAAATATTAACTTCAAATCGGTTTTCTTTTGTTACACAAGATTTAAAAAATCCTCTTATACCTGAGAGACAAATGAGGAAGAAGAAGGCAATTGTATAACTCGGCTAGTTTAACAAGAAATCATTTACAGTCTTGAAATTAAACGCTTTGCCAAATCATTTGTACAAAGGCCCACTTTTTTTAATTCATGTTTTCAAATGAAAATTATAGTGGGCCTCTGGAAAATGATAAGAAGTGATAGAGTTTTAAAATGTTTTTAGCTTCAGTGAAAACTCCCAGGGCTTCTCCCAGGGCCTTTATTGGGCTTATGTTTTGAAAAAATTATGGAATACAGGTTAGAGTTATGCAGATAGTAGCAAATATCTCAATGAGTTTTTAGTAAAAAAAGAAAAAGTGATTTAGAGATCCATTAAAACTGTTTTAAGTACTTTAAAATCATTTTATCATTCATCTATATACAGTGGACTGAATCTCATTTGCCTTATGTGGGTGATTATACTCAGCAGTCTAGAAGCTAAGCTAGGTGAGAGGGAGCACCCTTCTGGCAGAAGTCAGGGCAGCAGGCAGGCAAATTAGCACCTCTCCTCCTCCTCCCCACACCCACCCAAGTTATCTGCATGGGAAAGGCTGTCCTATAATAAGCAGTAGCCCTTTCAGTGTCCGGCAGGCGCTTATCAAGGATGTTGACTCTTTGCCTAGCTCCTAGGCCTTGCCTGAATCATCTTTCCCTGCCTGTTAGTTCATAGTTCCTGACTCCAGCCCTGGTCTTTATTTCCAGACTTGCCCAGCTCCTTGCTTGTGCCTCCAATCTGGGCCCCTAATTCTGATCCATTGGCTTCTGACCCCCGTCTCATGGTGGCAGACTAGACTTCTGCTTCCAGGAAAGATCCCAGGGTCAAGATTCTTGGAGCACAGAGAAACAGCCAGAGCATGAGTCCATAATCCCATGGCTGGGCACTCATTTGGGATCAGCGGGCACATCTACACAAGATGCTACTGTGCAGTGGTTACTGCACATTTAATTTAGTATTTGTATAATTAAATTCTAAATGAATACTCACTAATCAGACTTACTGTGCAATAGCACCAGTGAACACCTTTTAAATGATGCTACCAGAGGCAGATTAAGGTGCACTGGGGCCCTGGGTAAGCACAAAATTGGAGACCCCTCCCCATGTGGGGGGGAACCTTCCCCTCCTAGTGCCTGTCAGGGAGGCTGGGTGGACACTGCTGGGCTGGGGGGCACATGTCCACCTCTTCTTCCTGCTTCCCACCTCTACGGCTGAATGTACACACATACATGCACACTAGGGCTGTGCGAACCTTCAGTCCCTGATTCAATTCAGCGGAGATTCAGCCTGATTTGGTGACTGACTCTCCAAATCCAAATCTAATCAGAGGATCCTTTAATCTCTCCGAATCAAATTGGAACCCTCTGAATTGATTCAGAGAGATTTGCAAAGATTCGAACGTAGACACAGCGTTAAATGTTTTTTCTACATACCTCTAGGTAGCAGGCGGCTCATGAACTCTCCAATGGTGGGGTGCATGGAGTACCCCACAGAAGTAGGGGGGGGGCTCCCTAGTGCACTTGGCAGCAGACCCAGAAGTGGACTTCTGGTCCATTTCGAGATTTACCAGGGAGCCAGGATGGGGGGAGGTGGGGAGGGGACCCTGCACGCTCCCAGGTGGATCTGGAAGTGGACCAAAAGTGCTTCTGGTCCACTTCTGGGTCCACTGAGGAGAGCACAATGTGGCTCCCCCATGCCTCCCCAGCTCAGTAACTGGTGACTCCTGGGTCAGGGGTGGGGAGGGGCACCCAGGGTACTCCTGCAGATGATCACTGAGGCAGGGGTTGTGGGCTTCCCAGTGGACCAAAAAGTGAACCAGAAGTACTTTGCTGCTGAGCACATGGAGGGCCCCCTGTATTCCTGTGGGATGCTCCATGTACTTCAGCATCACAGCATTCACAAGCTGCACTGGTACCTTGAGGTATGTAAAAAAAACATTTAAAGCTGAAGCTGTGTCTATGTCTAAACCATTGATTCTCCGAATCAGCATCGAATCTTCAGATTCGGCCTAATCAAATCAGGGACAGTAATCCGAATCAACAAATCAAATCACTGTCCCTGATCAGGCTGAATCCAAATCCAAATTGAATAGGACCCACTTCACACACCCCTAATGCACGCATACAGGTGCATGCAGACATATGTGCATACACTCTACTCTCACTCTCTGCACATGGACACAGACACACACACACAGAGACCCACCCACCCACACACACACAGACCCACAGAGGGCCACAAACAAAGACATACACACACAGACCCACACTCAGAGACACAGGCATACATAGAGACCTCCCACACACACACAAACACACAGATCCACACACACACAGGCCGACACAGAAAGACAGAAACAGAGACCCACAGACAGACCCACACAGACCCCCCCCACACACACACTCTTTCCCCTCCCAAGACCTCCCCCCAACACTCTCGATCACATGAAGGCAGCCCTTTCCCCTCCCCTTTTCCCCACTGCAAGCAGCCTGTGGCTTAGTCTTGCTCCCCTCTTGGCCCATATAATACTTACCTGCAGGGAGCTGCTGCAGGCCAGGAGTGCCATGCTGTGTCTCTGCTGGTGGTCGGTGGCACTGGGAAGGGTGGCTCAGCTGCAGGGGGCTAAGATGATTTTGGGGGGGCTCTAGTCCCCAAGGCCCTTCCAGCACCGCCACCCACAAAGGTGCAGTGAGGCGCGGCACTGCTGGCTCAGCCCCCTCCCCCTCAGACACGGAGCCACCTGGCCCACGCCCCTCCCCCAGGTGCAGCACGGCTCTCCTGGCTCGACCCCAGTCTTTCTCCCCCTCCCCTCAGCCCCCTTGGGGGAGGGGCAATACTTCCAGCTCCCAGGGAAGCACATATGAAAGCCACAGTTTTAAACTTGGTGCCAAAAATGGGCGCCAAGTTTAAAACTGTGGCTTTCACTTCCCTGCTGACAAGGATCCTGGGGCCAGGTCCCAAAATTAGTAGAGACCACTGGGTTTGTGCCCAGCTTCCCCTTCATTAATCTGCTTATGAATGCTACTGCACAGTAGCCTAATAATACTGCACCGCATACTAGCACTGCTGGTGCTGTGATGCGCTACTACACATTATTATTTGGCTACTGTGCGGTCAGCATCTCATGTAGACATGCCCAGTGAGTCTGACATTCTGGTCTTTGCTTCAGGCACTGTTTCTGAATTTTACCTAATTCAAAATACAGAAATAAGCCTGGAACCAAGAAATAGAACTAGGACTTCTGGCACTTCTAGATGAATATTATATTCACAGGGCTATACATGCTTCTCTTTCACTCTGTCTCTAGTACTTCTGTGAATCTTGAATCATTTTTTGCAAAGTGGCCTCACTTTAATAAAAGAGATGGCAGGTGTCCCTCCATGCAGTTCAGCCTGCAGCCTGGTGTTTAGTACCTGAGAAATGGGAGACGTAGGTTTGACCCTGGAGGACTAAATAATTAATTTAATGCAGGTTTCCCACTTCTTGAGTGAGTGCTTTAACCACTTGAGTATTGCATAAAAAAGAGCACTAATATCTCTTCCTCAGGTGACAGACTTTTAAAAGAAAAGAGTGCATCTAGTTCACAGTCTCATTATGCACAATTACATCTTATTAAAGGTGTCTACTGCTGGTCTGATGTTTTTGTTTTGTATGGATATCCTAGCTTGCTCCTTTTGAACTGGCTTTATGTATGTATAGCTTTAAATTAAGGCCTGGCAGATTATTTAATCAATAATATAATTTACAAGCATGAGTGCCAGTCTGTGTTTTCCAGGACCTTTTCCAAGCACAGTTAAAAATGCTGCCCTGCCATAACTGTTAATCACCAAGAAAAGTAATCCAAATATATCAAATGTGATTTGCAGACAGTGTGATGCTTTAGGACTGTACAGCTATTTTTTTTCCATAGAATGTAAGCCCATAGAATATAAAACCTGTTTTATTAACATTAGATGTCAAGTGAGCCTGTCAAAATGCCAGGTTTTATTAGATAACAATGATATTTTTGAGCCCCTATCTCTGCTGAATGAATTTCCTGGCTTTTTATTAAATGTCCAGAAGAGTCATGTTCATGCTATACAGATATGCTAATCATTTTTCTTCTTCTTTTGAGGGTGTGATTTACTTAGAGTTAATGGTTGGAGTTTGACAGGTACTTTTGAATACCACTGACAGATTTGAGCATATTTTAAATGTTTATTTTGGGGTTTCAAATGACTAAGAACTAATGTAATTTGATGGGAAAGAGGGAAGTAAAAGTCTTGGGCAGAAAACTCATTTTTATTTTTGTGAAAGTGACAGATGATATCAAAGGACTGTCTGGCATTGCAGAATCATTGTGATGTTAAGGATTAAAATGATCCTGAGGCCATTAGATTCACCATTTCATATTCATTTTCATTGTTAGAAAAAGCTTTTATGTGACAATAAACTTATTTGGGTTATTATTAAATTATCTAATCTAGTTGTACAATGGGTTTCAAACACATTATTTGTACATGCCAAAGATCAGGTGTATATTTGGGGAAACCCAATCATTGGATGAGTGTTTGGATTCCTTGATGGGTCCATAGTTTTGGTGTTTTCTCATTACCATCATTTCTGCCTTATTCCATTTACTTATTTGCATACTTACACATATGGAATCCCTTTCAGGTCTGTCTTTAGGATTTTGAAGTACTCCTTAGGAGTCCACCTCCACGATCTTCTCCCTTCTTTCCCTTACTCCCCTATTTTCTCTGTTCATCTTAATCTTTTCTTTTTCCTCTGTCCTAAATATTCTTCTCTACAGAAGGAGTACGGTGGTTTCAATAGGAATGATTACATACTAATCACATAATTAACATTATGTATGCATGTAAGTAACTTACCTTGTTCAACTAAGACCTTTCTTTCTCCTTGCCCAGCACTGTCTGCAAAAGGTATAGTAATCAGAAATTTACTCAGAGTGATCTAGTAGAAAGAATACCGATTAAGACTATCCTTAGCCTATTATGTAACAGAGATGAATGCCCTCAGACAGCAGGAGAATGCCCCACACAGAAGGAGTTACCAAATTGTGGGCTGTATTGTGGGCAAGAAAGAACAGACACAAACATCTAGCTCAGACAAGTAGAGGTAGAGAAAGGCCTATTCAGGTTCCTTGTCAGGAGAAACTATTTCTCTCTAGGGCGAGATGATCAGGAACTCCACTGGCTTAATTCTTGGTTGCCAAAGTGAACTTGAATATAAATGTATCAATTTTATGAACCACACTTGATCACTGTAGGTGATCAGAAAACAAAGATTATCCCCTCACATAGGTAAATTAGGTGTGACACATGTACAAGAGCTACACATGAGAGAACTGCATCAACTCTCTCATAAACTGATGTCTTCTGCATACTAACTAATAAGCTCAAGAAAATATACATTTTTATCACTGCATTTTAGTTGTCTTTGGATCCTATTTGATACTTCCCCTTGCAAAATGACTACAGCTGGACTTGTTAGCAAATGATTTCTTTATTATTCAGAGCAGCAGGTGCTGCAATAGCCTTTTAGCTAGATTTGTATTTTCCCAGTACACGATTTCTGTTTATCTGATTGGATGCTGCCAGGCTGCTTGAATGGGATGGGAGTCTTCCAATAAGCGTATCTTGTTATACAATCAGTTCTATCGCACATTACCATTATCATTTCCATAAATCACTTTTAATCTGTCATATTTCTGTTGCTATTTGGGTTTGTTCCAGCTACAATTTGCATCTATTTTGTCTATTGTCCTAAAAGGACTTTGGAAGTTATTGTAGCCTGGGGCTGATTGCACAGTAACAACTGTGTCCCTGTGGCTAGGCTAGAACACATTACAACTAAGTATGAGGCCAGGACTGAGTTATTATTTACATAACATTAAAAATACTTAATCCTGGGCTTTTGTATTCTGACTAATTTAAAAGCACAAACTGAATAACAAAAATTAGGCACCTATACAGGAACAAATATGCTGATAAACAACTTCAGTGTTCTCTGAAGACTCCAGTCCTATGTTTTCTTAACTTTCTCAAAAAGACTGAAAAAATAGACCATATTGTAAAGATTAAAAATGGAAGGATTATTGGTTAAAGGGAGGCAGTAGTTACAAAGTTTGTGGTCTCGATATGGAGAATATCCCCCCAAGAAGTGCCCTCCTTTCTAAACCATAGGGTCTCTGGCTCAGCAGTTCTCAACCAGGGTGCTATAGCAGTGCCTTAAGATCCTTTTAATTGTGGCCCAAGGTGCCCTGCAATGTTAGCACTGTTAGATATGCAAACATTATTCACAAGATACACCCAGAATTTACAAATAGGAATCCATAGTGTTCAAAACAGACTCAAGGGGAACGCCTCCAGACCTCAGGTTGGGGAGGACCGGGTTAGAGAGCTTCTGGAGGGGATGGACGTGTTCAAATCAGCGGATCCAGATGCTCTCCACCCCAGGGTGTTGAGGGAGCTAGCAAGGGTTATTGCAGGGCCTTTGGCATGGCTTTACGAGTGCTCATGGTGCTCGGGCCAGGTACCAGATGATTGGAAGATAGCCAACGTGGTCCCCATCTTTAAAAAAGGGAGGAGGGGGGACCCGGGCAACTATAGGCCCATCAGTCTTACCTCAATCCTAGGAAAACTCTTTGAGAAGATCATTAAGGAGCACATCTGCAATGGGCCAGCTTCAGGGATGATGCTCAAGGGCAACCAGCACGGTTTCATTAGGGGCAGGTCATGTCAGACCAACCTGATTGCCTTTTATGATCAGGTCACAAAAGCATTGGATGCAGGTGTCGCCGTGGATGTAGTCTTTCTGGAATTCAGCAAGGCCTTTGACACCATCTCCCACCCCATCCTCATTAAAAAACTAGGTGACTGTGGCATTGATGCCTAACAGTCAGATGGATTGCAGATCGGCTGAAGGGTCGTACTCAGAGGGTGGTGGTGGATGGGTCATACTCGACCTGGGGATACCAAAATTTGGGGTGAGGTGAGCACGCTAATAGGGAGGGAAAGTCTGCAGCAAGACCTAGATAGGTTACAGGGGTAGGCTAACAAAAACAGGATGCTTTTCAATACTGACAAGTGCAGGGTGCTGCTCTTGGGCAGTAGTAACCAGCAGCACACTTATAAGATGGGAAACTTCCTTCTTGAGAGCACGGAGGCAGAAAGGGGATCTTGGAGTCATTATTGATTCTAAGATGAACATGGGCCAACAATGCGAGGTCACGGTTGGCAGGGCTAACCAGACCTTGTTGTGCATCCACAGGTGCATTTCAAGTAGGGCCAAGGAGGTGATCCTCCCCCTCTATGCGACACTGGTCAGGCCACAGCTGGAGTACTGTGTCCAGTTCTGTGCACCCCACTTCAGGAGAGATGTGGACAACATTGAGGGGGTCCAGAGGAAGATAAGGAGCACCAGCATGGCTGTGTTCTGTGAGCTAAAGGGACAAGGAGAGCTCTGATTTTCCAAAAGCCCCAAAATCAAATACCAAAATTTATAGGTATTTAGAAGGAATCTAAGTCTAGTTGGTCTAATAAAAGATATCAGATTTACTCAAAGCCTGTGTGATTTTTCCAATGAAATAAGAACTTCAATCCAAATGTGTAGATGGGGGCATGAAGAAGCTCAGCTGCTCACAAAGCCCTGATGGGCGGGCAGGAACAGACAGACGAGGGGAGAGCAGCAGGAGCCAGCGTGCACTTTTGGTGAGCTGTCAAGGGCTGAAAGGGTAGCCCTGCTCCTTAGCAGGTGCCCCACCCCCTGGTCACCATCTAGGGACCAGATGTCCCACCCCCTAACCCCTGATCTTTGCCACTGGAAGTTCTTCCCCTTGGCCCCAAAAGTACTCCTTTTGAGAGTGGGGGACTTTCCCATCTTGCAACTGGAAAAAAAAACAAATCATGTACTAAAAATCAAGCATCTACTGTAACAGAGGTTAATTTTATTTCAAAAAATATTTTTATTCTGGTTTACATGTGTTTGCATAGTCTATATAGAAGTGATTGCATAATAACTCAAAATAAAGTCTTACTCATATATTGTGTGTGGGGTGTGGTTGGTGTGTGTGTGTGGTGGGGGGTGGGAGGTGTGTGTAGGAGGTGTGGGTGTGGTTGAGTGTGGGATTTGTGGTGGTCTGGGTGTGTTGGGGGTTGGGGGAGGGTGTGTGGGTGGGTGTGAAGTTTCTGGGTGTGTGTATGGGGGGATGTGGCAAGGGAGTATGGGGGAAAGTGGGGTATGTGTGTGGGGGTGCAGGGAGTATGTGGGGAGTGTGGTGGGGAGGGTGAATGTGGGGTTTGTGG
>NW_017728906.1:161758390-161761774 GCF_001723895.1 Crocodylus porosus
GTGGGGACCCCTTCCCACATGCCCCCCACATGGTGCACAGCCTCTACCACCAGTGGTAGCAGCAGCAGCAGGTGATGGGCTCTCTGGACACTTATGGCCTGCTCTGGCCAAGTTCTAGGAGCTGCAGGGAACCTTGCATGATGAAGCTGGGCCCACCTGGTCCTGTTCCCTGATGTCATGTGCCTGGCCCTGCTCCCTGCTGGCCAGCCTCACCCTGCTCCCTGATGCCACGTTCTTCTCGCAGCCACACACTTCTACCAGCCCTGGCACCATGCTTCAGGCTCCCGCTAAAGCATCAGGGGCCTAGCTGGCCTGGCTCCATCACAGGGGCTCCCTGCCACTCGCAGCTGAGGCCCAGGAGCTGCACATGACAGCAGAGAATGGGGAAGCTGCTGTCTCCATCACACAAGGCCCTCCCCCTCCGCCCCCAAGTCCCAGGAGTTGCACATCAACCGCAGGGAGTTCTGCTCAATGAAACCGGGCTGACCCCACACTCCCGCCAACCCAGGCTGCACGCTTCTGCCAACCCAGACTCCATGCTCCTGCCACCCTGCCCAGCACAAGTCCCATGGCTCTGCACAACACACAACCCTGGCTTCACTGTCTGAGTTCCACACTCCTGCCAGGTCTGGCACCATGCTCTGGGCTCCCACTCAGTTGCAGCTTTCCCTCACCATTGTCATTTCCCTACCTGCTGCCCATAATGCTGCAGCAGTGAAAGGAGGAGGAGCCGCTGGACGATGGGGGAGCCAAGCATTTCCCCAGGCAGCTGCAGCGGCCCCACCTGGAAGCTGTGGGAACACTGTGCTCTGCCACACTGGAAGTGGGTGTGGCTTGACCCCATGCAGAATGCAGCAGGGCAGCCACAGGCCAAGCCAGATACAATTAATTCATGGGTGCCTGCCCATGGGCCGAAGGACTAGATCCAGCCCATGAGCTGCATTTTGCCTACCCGTGCCATAGACACTCTACCATGCCTCTCACTGCCCTCTAGGCATTGGCTCTGTTACCTGAAGGTTCCCCCTGACTCCACTCTGTCATTTATTGTCCCACATATCCACATGCTCAGCTCCATCCTATCATGCCCCAAATCCATCATACCCCCAACACCCTTGCACCCCACTGAGCCATCCACTGTCCCCTTGAATATTTAAATCTCACTGTGTACCGTCATATCCCCTAAGCACCCCTCACCCACAATCCTTCTTGCTCCCACCCCCCTCAATCCCTTTTCAGCCCCACAGCCCCAAACCCCATCACCCCTTATGCCTCCCCAACTTATTAGTGCCACAGCACCTCCTCTCTCCATAACCCCACAGGCTCCCCTCCCTCCCAAAAGCCTTTTGATGCCTTTTACTCCTTTCCAAGCTCTCATGGCCTTTTGGAGTCCCTTTTTTCAAACCCCTCCCAAACAGTAACCCCCACCCCTCATCGCCCCTGACCATGAGCAGGTCTGAGCAGGGCTGGTACTTCCCCCCCACACTGATCCCTCCCTGCTCACAGCATATCCATAACTCACCTCCACCCTCAACATACAGAAATAAATAGTTGGGGTTGAGGGAGGCAACCTGCTGGCAGCACTTCTACCCCTCATCCTCCCACTTCCAGTTTTATGCTGCCCTGGTTGCATTGCTGGTTCAGAATTCCACAACCATCATCATCTCCTGCAATGAATAACCCAATAAAGGGTCACTGCAATAACTTACCTCATGTTTGCAACTCCCTTCTACCTCTGACTGTTGCACCACAGAACAGCTTAACCTGCTTTTAGACCCCATGAACCTGTGCTCTGTCTGATATTCTTCATCTCTGATTTGGTTCTTTAGATGGATCTCCTGGCTTCTGGCTCCCCAGCTCCCCTACACTTGAACTCTGCTCACTCCCCTTGGATCTTGATTGCTTCTTCAGATCCTGGGTGACCTCCACATCTGGCCACCCATGACCTGGCATGACACTGTCCAGTACAGGTTCCTAGGTAGTAATATACCTTTATTGGAGATGCTGGAGGTGAGCAGAGGAACATCATCAGGCATAGATAACAGGATAATAGTAGAAGAAAAGCTAGCTTGACTAAAGGAAGATTAAGATTGTTAACAATAATGAGTCAAAGTTAATTGACTCTTTCAGTTCTGTTTGAGTAGGAATGAGGCTGTCCATGACAGGCTGTTTGTTTTAAACTTTCGGTGGAGCAGGAATTAAAGTGGGGTGCAACTGTACCCTCAACCCCATCCCCCACAGATCAGCTCCTGCTTGGTTGCCCATGGTTTGGAGTGTCCATGTACCTAATGGTGCCTTCCTCTCTAAACAAGTAAAACCTAGAAGGGCTAACTGATGAAGTCAATGGTGCTTTGGGATCTGGGTGCTTGTATACAGGATCTACTGTTGTAATTTACACTTTATTTAAGGTACAACAGAAATTATTTAACTGTTTATTTAACTTGCTGTATTTATGAAAAAACATGCATATATTTAATAAAGATGGAAACTTTAGACTTTATATTGCACCTTCACCAAGAAAGGGTGCAATATAAAGGCCGATTCCTAACTCAGTTCTCCCTTGTATTTGATGGGAAAATTCCCAATATCTTGGCAAAACTCATTAAAACCATATAATATAAAAGCTTCAAGGAAATTTTTATTTGAAGTTATCTTTGCATGGATGATCCTCATCAAGGCTGAAGAGGAAGTGTGTTACAGGAATGATAATGGAGCAGTTTAAAGCTTCTGAGGTCTAAGTGCAGATGGTTGTCCATATGGAGACTATCATGTGACAGGATCAAAGGATGTGTGATAGCAAGAAATAAGAGTGGCTATATCTCCATATGCCTGCAAACTCAAAGTGGTTTGTACCTATAAACTCACTGGCATCCAGTAGAATCAGAAACACACAAACTAAATGAAACTGCATGTTTTATATTAAACTCATTGCTTTTCCAAAGTTCATTCCCTGAAGAGATTTCAAGTTTTTCATAATACCTAGTTCTGTGTAGGGGGAGGATGACTGATAAATAATATTTAGTCACTGGCTTTCAAAATGAAGACATTAACTTATTTTGAAGATAAAATCCTTGCATGGGGGAAGTAACAGATCCAAAGGAGCATCTGAGCATGACTTTAACACCATGTTCATATTTTTCAGCTACTATGGGAGATTTGAATTGGAAAAATCAAAATACTTTTAATATTAGTTAAATCCCTCAGTTGGCTGTTACACTTATGAATCAGGTCCCTAATAGAAGTTTAAACAAAAAAAATAAGTATTTTGTTTCCAGTGCCTTTTCTTTAGAGTTCAGGGTTCCAATGGCCAAAAAAGATTATAATTTCATAGATTTCATAGACATTAGGGCTGGAAGGGACCTTGGGAGATCATCGAGTCCAGCCCCC
>NW_017728906.1:161762314-161797568 GCF_001723895.1 Crocodylus porosus
TTTTGGTCGCTTTACTAGCCGCAGCATCGCACTGCAGGCTCATGTTCATCTTGTGGTCAAGATGATGATAATGATGTATCATGTTCAAAATCTACTCTTACTGTTGTTAATCCTATATCCTAAACCTATTAGGCAAAAAATATTATTGGTAAACTAAAAAAAACAACCTTTTTTTTTCCTTACAGGTGCTTTTTCAGAAACTGAGCAGAGAGAAAGCAGGTAAGTCCATAGTCTTCTACAGAAGACATTGTATTGTTTATGAGTTACACTGTCCTGAAAGTTTATTGAGGCATAATGTAGGTACATAATGAAAGTATTTATAGTTCTTAATGGTACATCCATAGGAATCTCTGAATACCAGACTTAAGTTCTGTATTATGTTTGGTGCTATAGCTTTACACAGTTTTGTACTATTGTTCACAAATGTTCACCTGATGGTTGGCAACATTTGGCAGGCTCAACTGCTTGGCATGGACAGCCTTATTTCTGCTCAAATGGAACCAACAGAATCAATTGACTTTGTGGCTCATTATTATCTCTTTGCTTCCTGCTAATCTCTTCACTCCATAGCTGTTAACAACTCTTAATCTTGGGTCCAAGGCAGAATGAATCTTGGGTCCTAACCCAAATGCTACTATCGCTGCTTTTCTGCACCACCCAGATGTGGTGCAACTCTGAAAAGCACCCATCTGCTGCCTCCAGCACCACAGGTGATAGTTTGCCAACCCCTAGACACTTAGGGTAGAATTCTGTCACACTCTGTGCACTTAAACAATAGCCTTCTGGCTGCATAGACCATCACTTAAGCACTTTGGCACTTAAGTATTTTTGTTATTCTGCAGTCTTAATGTGTAATCGTATGTGTATAGCTTATAAGCAGGAAGATACGAGGGGTGATCAAAAAGTTCTAAGACTTAGCCTTTATTTTAAAGAATAGTGTACAAACAACATTTTTATGAGCTGTCCCTTTCAAAGTAATCTCCCCCAGATGATACGCACTTGTCCCTATGTTCCTGCCACTTTCGGAAGCAATGCTGGAAGTCTTCAACTGTGAGTTTTCTGAGTTCGGCTTTCACGTTCTTATAGATGGTTGGAATGTCATCAAATCTCCTTCCTTTCAGCTTCATTTTGATTTTTGGGAACAGCAAAAAATCACGTAGGGCAAGGTCAGGTGAATACAGAAGGTGTGGTGTCACAGGAATATTTTTTTCAGCCAAAAATTCTTGAATGGAGACAACAGTGTGTGAAGGAGCATTGTCATGCTGCAGAAACCATCAACCATTTTCACACAGCTTGCGGTGGTTTCTTCTAACTTTATCCCTCAGTCGAATCAAAACCTCTTTATTAAAGGCCTGATTGATTGTTTGACCACTCAAATTACAAATTCCTGACGAACAATACCTCGAACACCAAGTCTTAGAACTTTTTGATCAAACCACGTACATGTGTGCCTGAGCACAAGTTTCAGAAGAAGCTCCCATGTTTTAGTCTTAGTAGCTTAGTGGTTAGGGAAGGGGTGGGCAAAATGGCAGATCCAGCGAGCATCCAGACTCCATTTTCCAGCAGTCTAGGAAGGCAGGAGGCAGTGGAGACCTTCCTCCGAGGCCCAGATGGAGACTTGCTGTGGGGTGGCGGATGGGACCCAGAGGTCCTGTGGGGCCAGGACTGGGGGTCTGGCATGGGGCGGGCTTGGACATGGGCTCCAGTGCCCAGCCCTGACTGGCCAGCTGCTGCCAGAGCAGCTCCACATGCCATTGCTCCAGGGTCTTCAGCCAGGTCTAGTGCTCCCACTGCATGAATGTTGCGTGCACCCAGAGACTGGGTGGGGAACAGCAAGCTGCTGCAGGCAGTGACAGTGCTGTCAGTGGCGGGAGTGTGGCAGCAGCAAGCTCCTGCAGGCAGCCACAGCGTTACACATACGTGCCCCCTGCTGCTGAGGAAGACTTAACTGCATGAGAAGCCCATGCACACCCAGCTTCAGGGACATAGGCTGTTCAACAAAGTTTTGAATTATGTCCTGCCTCTCTGCATGCTGTGCAGGGGGGAACCTGGGGCCAAGGGAGAGCGGGAGGGGCAGGCAGGGGGCAGGGCCTGGGGCCAGGGGCAGAGCCAGGGACTGGGAGGGCCTTCCCTCAGTGCATGACTTACCACATGTCTGGGGCTACTGAGGCTGGCGGCTCGGTATGGGGCTCCCTGTCAGCAATAGCATCCGGCTGAGCCCAGTGTTCCTGGCTGGCAGCATGCAGACCTGGGAGGAGCTCTGGTCAGCAGTGGTGTAGACTGGCCACTCCTTGTGGTGCAATGTGAGTCTGGGCCAAGGGCAAGGCAGCCACCAGGTGGGGCGGTGAAGGCCTGAGGTCCCCTCCTCTGGTGATGCTCCAGAGGCATCAGGGCAGGGTATGGGCAAGGGCAGGCCTCCCCTGCTGGTGGCACTCACCAGGGTGTGGCCCATCTCCCGGGGCACTAAAATGGAGGTCAGCTTATGCGTGAAGGGCATGGTCTTCTGGACATGCTTGGACTGATGATTGAAGTCAGTCATGGCTACCCACTGTGTCTGCAACACCTTGACCTTCACGCAACACTGCTGTGCCATCCTGGCTGAAGTGGCCTCATAAATGTGGGCATTCAAGCACCCACACTGTGTAAACTGCCTCTGGATGTCAGTCCTGCCCTGGAGTGCCACAAGGTTGCGTACCTCCTCCCGGGTCCAGCTGGGGGCCCGGACACTTGGGGTAGGAGTGGACACAGCCAGGGCTCGACAGGGATGATGTGCTGGATATGTTCCCTGCACCAGCTCTCTGGGCCCCCACATGGCTATCCCTGTGATGCCAGCCCTGGAGAACTGCCAGCAGCACCCAGGACAGGGGCATGGCCAAGGACAGGGAGCCATGTGGCAGAAGTGCTTCACCCCAGTGCCTACAAAGAGACAGAGCTGGGGTTGAGCGGGAGCAGGTGCTGGCCCTGCTGCCATAGAGAGCACGGCAAGCAGCCCTGGGGGGAATCTCAGAGCTGGACAAGGGACACAGTAGGCTGCAGCACTTTGCAGCCCTTACCTGTGGCCAATGAGCAACTCTGGCTAGGGGACAGGACAGGCAGAGGCTGCCTTGGTCTGGTCCGGTCCGGTCCGGTCCGGTCCTGGTGGGGGGTGGGGGCAGCACACAGGGTCTGGTTGGCTCCTGCAGACAGCACTGGCTTCTTTAGGCTTCCTGTGCTGTGCGCCCCAAGGCACAAAATGGCTGGAGACTTTTATAGCCTGAAAGCTAGGGGCTTCCAGTGAGCAGCCCAGCCCTGGAGGATGAAAGGCAACCAGCACACATGTGTAGATGTGCACCCTTAATGCACCTTAAATTGGGCAAATGAGCATTAAATGCCCATGTGTAAATTCACACAGTAGTTACAGCACTATGCTGGGAAGTCAGAGAGATGCAGGCTCAAATGTCCACTGAGTGAAGTCAGGCCTAAAACCTGAGTCTCTAGTTTCCTGAATAACCATTTAGCTATTGAAGCTAAAACATGGGAGAGCTTCCCTCCTCTTCCTAACACCTATTACTCATTCTGTGGGTTTTTGTCCAGCAACATTTTCATGACTTGCATGTCCACAGCATACATACACATCCATGTAGCTGCCAGCCAGTGTGTAGTCTATGGCACATGCTCAGTCTTTGCATGTATACCACCACTCCATACTGCAAATCTAATAAAATCACCAACTGTCCACATGTCAAAAAGACCAGTAGCATGGCTGGAAAACTGCCAGTTAGGCATACAAAGAGTGACAGACTTCCATCTGTAGGGCAAGAGCTATATCATAACCTATGGTAGGTGCCAGTAGTCAAAAATTTGAATTATAAAAGTAATCAGTCCTATACCAGTAGCTGCAAAATCTCTCAGGCCCCTAAAATTCATTGCTTACATTCTGGCCTGAAAAGATCTTGATCTATGTAGGCTGAGTATGTGCATTAGGCTAAGTTTGAGTAGCTGGACACCCAGCCTCCTTGCAGTATACCTCAGGACTGGGGAGGTGTCTAAACTATGTCTGAGTCTCCACACCTAACTCACATGATAGAACTGAGTTTGGTATAAATTGTGCAGCACCTGGACTCACTCAAATCATAGCCAGCCTGGATGCACACCTTGCCTAATAATCTAGTAGTTACACTATGATACCAAGAAATAAGAGACTGAGTTCCAGGCTCTCCTCAGCCTTACAGGATTAAAACTCACACTTCACAGAAGAATGCCCTATCCACTACACTGCAGTGCCCTCCCCCTGCTTGTTAAAGCTGGCCCAATGGGCAATAAGGAATGCAAGAGTTATGAGCCAAAAGGAGAGGAAGCAAGAAGCTTCTTACCCATAAGCTGTCCAGTGTAAAATGCAGACACAGTTCTGGTATCATGGACCAGAACCCAGATGTTGCCCCCATCAGGAAAGCAGAATTATCTGGCTTTAGTAGGAGAGGTCTGGTTGTAGGATTAGCTGGAGTAGGATTAGCCTGTGGCCTGGTTGTTAGGAGAGATGAAACATAGGAGATATGAGTTTGAGTCCCGTTAGCTAAAGAGGCCTTACCACTTTGCAGGGGAGTGTTCTAACCACTTAGCATTTATACATTGCCTGTGATGGCAATTTTGTGTCTCTCCTTTGCATCCTGAATAGTCAGAGTGCCTAAGCTCTGAGGTGGAGTGGATGTTCAGGAAAAGCCTTGTGCACAATGCAGTGTGCTGGCCTGCTCTGGGTAACTGTGCATAGGCAGTCTGGATGGCCATTTGGAGGTGCCTAGCTCTCTTCATTTACTCCATAAGGTTCTGAGGCACTTCACTTCAAGTCACACATCTGGAGAAAGGCACCCATATTTTAGTTATTCTGATTTTAGACTGTAGAAAAGTTAAAAATTCTGCTACTTTGGACTTGCAGGTTTCAAAGTGAGTGTTGAAATAGCAGGAAGAAATGAAGCATTCCTGTGGAGTCAGTATCAGTGTGAGATATATGAATGTATTAAATGTGCATATGAGAATCTAAATCTATTTGTTGTTGAATCTGCTGATGGCAATTAATATATTGGTTTACATAATGTTCACAATATATTCTGTGCTGAGCAGCCTGGCAGCAGTCTTATCTATGCTTGCGGTTGGAGTCATTTTACTTCTGAATGCCCTTGAACAGCTACAGCAATCAGTGATGTAAAATTTGACAGTTTTCAAAGGGGTAGTATCCTTTTGGGCACTGTCTTCAAGTGTATTTGTTTTTATGAGGACTTTAGCAAAGTCATGTGTGGATTATTAAGGATAGGTCACTGGCCAACTAATGTGGCTATCAAGAATTTATGGTATAAATTTGTTTATTTAGCAGCAGAATGTCATTTATTTTGTGACTGATTATACTTACGTGAGGCATTAATGGCTTGCTTAATGGTAACTGAGCACAATAAAGAAATATAGAGAATTATAGGTGTTTCCCAAAAGGGAGAGATTAGATATTGGTATTTGATCCTCCTGGCACAATTTTGCAAATGAGTTTAAAGAAAGGCTAGATGAAAGAACCATTTGTCAAATTATAAATTACAGGCTTTTTTTGGATCCACTCAAAAAAAATAATTTTATATTTTACATGACTGAAACAACAGAGTATTGCACGCTGATTAAAGCTAAACAACTGTGGATTTTCATTTTCATTATTTTTGTCCCTTTATTACTGCACTTGTATGCTTAATGCCTGGGAGGCTGGCTTAAACTAGTCTGCTAACCTTGTGCTCTCTTATTTTTTTAATTTCCCACCACCCTCTGTTCCAGAATTGCATCCTCAGTTCTTTCCAAGGGACACTTCAATAGAAACAGGCAGCTGAATTGTTTTGCAGCTAATATATCTGATTCAGTGGATCAGCTGGCAAAGGTGCTGTTCTAGTGAAAAGGCTAGCACTCTGGCCTAGAAAACTGAGGTCTTAATTGGTAGCTCTGCATTCATCTACTTAACTATTAGATCAACAGAATGTAAGGGTTGCTAACTGTTCTATGTATCTTTTTCTAAATATTTCTGCTCTTATGTTTTTGTGCACATTAACTTTATCTACTGTATGCTTATGTTTATGCTTAAACTTCCCTAAGAAAAATATGACTTTTTTGTCCCACAACGCTAAATAGCTTCCATCAAATGGTGGCATTGATTTATTATGATTTGCATTGAATATTTTTTTGTTTTTTATTAAAGTATCTATTTAGAACAACATCTTTATGTTGGATTAAGGGCTTGACTAAGAGATTTCCAAAGAAAAAAAGAGTTCGTGTCACTAGCACATACATTTTAAACACAACTGATTATATGAATACACTTCTGTATTTTGACAGTGGCAAACTTCTTTATTGCTTTTCTTTTCTTTTTTCTCTGCAAGAATGAAAACATTCAGCATCTTAGTCAAAATAACTTTCTGCAAATCTAATGCCAAAATGCTCTGAGACTGGAAGCAAAATCATTTTCTGACACAGTCTGACCACTGAAATGGAATTTTGTCCACTGAAATCTGTTACTAATTAGAGCTGCTAACGAATTTTTCAATGGAATATTTTTGTCATAAAATGCTAAGTTATAGAAAATAAAATAAAACTTTTACTGATGAAAGATTCAGTTTCAACAAATTTCCATTTCAACCAATTTGCAGGAAAATGTGTGTGCAAAATAACTTTTTAAAAATATATTTTCAAAATTAAAAGTATTGTTTTTCAATTTAAACAGTTTATTTTGAAATTTAAATTTATAGTAAAATGTTTTTAAAAGGCTGAAATGTAAATGAAATATTTTGAAATTATCTGAAATAAAAAAACCCAACAAATCAGATTGGGTCCAATGACTTTGTTTTTTGGTTTTCTTCTCATGATTCAAGACAGGAGAAATATTTGAAATCTCAAAAAGTCATAGAGAAGGAAAAGTGTTACTCCTCCTGCCACCCCCAACCCCCACTGCTTCCTCCCTCTCAAATAATATGCTGCATTGCAATACTTCTTCTCCCTAGTTCATTTATATGAATTCCTTTTCTCTACGCTATTCTGTTGACCACGACTTCCCCATTTCTTTAATTTTCCCTTGCTATTTTTCTCCTTTTCCCTAGATAGCCCCTATTCTTCCAGCCTGAATCAGTTTACTCCCCCACACCCACCACATTTCTCTCTCTCTCTTATAGCTGTCATGGCCAGAAGAAAAAAAGTCTAGTTAGTTCTGGAACTGCTCAGTGCTTCATCACCTTCTTCCCCACCCACAACCAAGTTATCATTGATTTAACATGGAGTCACACTTCTAACTTGATTGAGGAAGGAACTTGGGAATTACTGATTAGCTGTGGTGCTTGTAAAATAATTGACAGTACAAGCTGGAGTAGAAATAAGGAAATCACTTCCCTTTCCCTTTCAGGCAGTGCTGTCCTAATCATGCCAGGAAAGTATATTTGTTTCTCATCATTTCTTTACATAAACCACAACTGTCTGCAAGGAAAGCACATCTCTTCATTTTTGTCTTTCATTTGTATTTTATTACCTTTTAGAAACAAATAACAGAATTTTGAAATGCCATTTCCTGGATTTTCCGAGTAAGTTCCTTACTATATGTTGATCAGAATACTTAGAAGGTTTTCTAAGAAATGCTATAGCTGTTCAGAGCTATTCAGCCCCCCCGGGAAACCATTTCCCACACGTAAATGTTGTTAGAAATGTAATTAGATGTTAGCATCTGTCCCTGAAGCAATTAATATTTTTATGACTATAATTATTGTAAAAAAATATTGCACACATTAAAGATGTTATGCATTGGGAAGGAATAGGAAATACTGGTAAGAGATAATTTAGTAAAGGGATGACTTACTGCTCTTAATCTACTTCCTATTTTCTTTAACTGATCCTGTATGTTATAGTAAAAATGCTTTCTTTCTGGACAACGAATTTGAACTGAACACACATTACTGATTATCAAGGAACTTAAACAGTAAATTAGTGTATAGTCATTGCCTGCAGAGATGAATAATCCCAAGGTTTGAAGTTCAGTTCCCTACAGTCAAGTAGGGAATGGCCTCAAGTTGCAGCAAGGGAGGTTTAGGTTGGATGTTAGGAAAAACTCTCTCACTAGGAGGGTGGTGAAGCACTGGAACAAGTTACCTAGAGAAATGATGGAATATCCATCCTTTGAGGTTTATAAGGCCTAACTGGACAAAGCCCTATCTGAAATGATCTAGTTGGGGATGGTCCTGCTTTGAGCAGGGAGTTAGACTAGATGACCTTCTGAGGTCTCTTCCAACCCTAATTTTCTATGATTCTATAGTAGATGTTTTATCTATCACAGTTAGTTACAAAAATGAAGCCTATGTTTTGGCATGGCAGCTCTTAATCTGCTGTAAAAACCCTGTGTGCAAAATGTTTACCCATACAATACTTAGGCACCCAAATAGTCATATTTTGTGGAGTTTTTAAATTACATTTATGCTGTAACCATTTTGCACCTTACTTCAAGCACTAAGTCACTACTGTTGTGAATGATGCTATTTTAATACTTTGGAATTCTGATTCCTAATACTCTAGTTCTGTCCAGCTAGTTATAGCTCACTAGCAGATGACAACACCCCTTAACTCAAGCCGTAGGAGCCTGTGCTAGAGACAGAACTGGGCAGAACTGAGTGAAGAAAGGTCATTCTGTTGAGCAGAGAAGCTAATATATATCAACAGTTGGCTGGTATAAATTTTAAGACTTGTGAAAAGCAAAAGTTGGAAACTCTCTGCAAAAAATAAAAAACAAAAATAAAAACCCAGCTTTGGGGTCCCCAGTTTGGGCACAATTTATCTGACTGAGTCCGGCAGTGAAGGGTACAACTCTGTGCTGCCAGCCCTGCTGCTGCCAGGCAGGCAGGGAACACCTTGCCATGGCAGTGTGGGGTTCCATGGCAGTGGCAGCACCAAACCCCCGTACCTCGCTCTGCCCTGCCATGCCAGGTACCACCCACTGGGCCACGGGCAGGAGCCCCAAGCCTGCAGTGGGCAGCCTGAATCCACCCTTGCCCCACGCACAAATCTGGTGGTACATGCTCTCTATGTCTCCCCTTGGGAGTGTGCATAGTGGCAGGGAGCCAGCCCACCAGCTGCTCCCTGAATGAGCTGCCCGCATCTCCCTGCCCAGGCTCTGCAGCTGCGCATTCCTGCCCTGGCCCCAGACCTCAAACTCCATGCACCACCCCAACTGGGCAGCGCCCACAGCCCCAACTCTGCCCAATTCCCTTCCTCACTATGCGGGCTTCAATTCCTCCCCCCCCACCTTACCTGCAGCAAGCTGTGAGAGCTGTTCTTCATGCTGCCTGGCTGCCACATGCATGTGCAAGTGCACATGGTGTCCCCTGCCTGTTCACCCTCCTCCTGCTCCCCCCAGCCCCTTGCAGGCTGGAACTCTGGCAGCCTGCAAGGAGAAACCTGCCGTTTCCTGCATTTTTCTCTTTTAAAGAGAAAATCTGCATTTTTCCACAGTGAATGAAAAACCCAGATCCCTGCTAATAATACTTACAATTGCAGTAATAGTGTGGAATGGGATATCTATACTGTATGGAATGGGATATCTATACTGTAGTCTAAGTGATGCTGGCATGCTGCCAAAAAAAAGAAACGCCAACCCCCTGTCCACACTTGGCTTTGTAAATTTGCAGTGTAAACAACTTGCATCAGTCTAAAGACCAGGAAAATCGGAGCAGTGCCAGAACATGTTCTTAAGACTCTGCCGAGCCTTCTATACACAAATCAGAATGTGGTATAGATATCTTCTATGATATCCAGCTAAGGATGAGGGTCCTGTTATGCTAGGCAAGGTAGAAACTCATGAAGAAGAATTTATAATGTAGGTCATAATATATGTAAAACATTCTCTTAAATAATTAGAAGTAAAATTTTCAAACTCTGAATAATAAATGGGGGGTGTATACAAACATGCACAAAAATTGGGATGGTGAGAAAAATGATCCCTCTCACACTCTAAAAAAAATGACTGCAAAACCCAGCAACCAGACTACAGTACTATAGAAGTAAGAGCTGCTTGTGCTATTTTTACTTGCATCACATTAGGTTTTGGTGTATAGTCCTTGTCTGTGGCTCTTGGTAGCTCATATTTTTAAATAAAGGTATAAAAAATAAATTCAAACAGTGTGCTTTTTCTTTGAATGTTTTTGGCTGTATATATCAAAAATCTATCATACCACCACTAAATCTCAACCTTTCCCTTTATCAAAGTTATAAAATATGACCCTTGCCTTTAAGAAATTTTGCAACGGTGACTTATGTGGTAGGAGCAAGACATCACAGCAAAAGTGAAAAGGAGAGGACAAAGAAACTTAAGAAAAATTTTCAAAGGGAGAGGAACAAATAGCACTAGAGAAAATCCCTGTGACACTGTTCTGACCTTCATGACTACATCCGTGTAACTCCCCTAGGTAACAGAAGACCTGTTCTTTGTAGGATAATCCTAGATAGGAGTGTGTGTCTGTGTAAAAAAAGTGTGCTGTTTCTAGTTTCTAGTCCTTTAAACTCAAAGCATAAACCTGACTGAATGAAAGTAGGCAACCTAATTCCTCCTAGTATATCTCTTAGCCGTAATATTCTGCTTGGCTTGAGATTTTGAGTTCCTTGATATAATGTAAAGTTATCACTAAACAGCACAAAATGATTAGCACAAAGCATTCTAGACCAGGGACAAAGGAAATGAGCTCATTTTTATTTTACTGACAAACTCATAAAGTCAGATTAAAAACTGACATCCTCTACTTTAGCAATCTGTCTGAAAAACTAAATATAGCAGCATGTTGGCATATTTGCTGATGCACGGTAATGCAGTCTCTAGCAAAGCAGCAAGTGGCTGGCACAGAAGATGGTGCACTGCAGTAATGCAATGAAATCCTTACATGACCTTGGCCATATCTGAGGTATTCTGTGAATAACTCCATACCCTTGAAATATTCTGAGATTCAAAGAGAAGCAGATGTAGCCTTATGGCTTTAATAAATGGCATTTATTAATAAAATATTAATAAATAGCACCGTTCTTCTAGGCAAAATTCTCGTCAGCGTCAAGGAGATCTCTCATTCTCTAAAGAAACAGGTCTACAGACAAATGTACACTTCGATTAACTTCAAGAGTGGAGGGATTGAGCATTTGCCGTGGTCTAATTGTTCCCTGTGCATAAACCTGAAGTGACATAAGTGTACCAAAACCACTCCAGCTTTGGCCCTGCTTCATGCCCACTCAGTTTTATCCCTACAAGTTCATGCCCACATCACCTTTTGAAGCCACTCCAAATGTACATTTGCCCATACCTGGGGACCATATGGCATGTCAGCAGCTACATATATCCTCCAAAAGAGGGCCTGATCCTGGAAGGTACCAAAACATTCCCAACTCTCACTGTTTTTGATGGATCCTGCAGATGCTCAGGTAATCTCAAGATCAGACACATTCTTTCTAGGGGGTCCCTTTAACTATGTGCTCCTTGTACCTTTTCAGTTGTACCAAGTTTTACCCTTATAATTTAAACTGTGCTTTCACTAAAATCGCTGAGCAACTGTCACAGTATAGTTGTCCTGCCCCCAAAGCAGACCAGGAATAAGACTGAACTCAGAGATACAGGCTGTACCTGGATTTCCCTATTGCTCCAGAAAGGAGGAGGAAGGGTAAGTAATCTGGGCCACACTAGTACCAGAATACTCCTGTCTGGCCAGAGTACTGAGAGCCAAGGCTCTGCCCACCTTTTCGATGGGGAAAAGTGATAACACACAGAAGCTGCTTTTCCCTCCCTTCTGCTACCTGGGATACAGGTCAGCCCTGCAGGTAGGTTCAGTGGCTGCAGATACTTGTAACTCCCCAGCACAGGAGTTTATGTAGAGTCAAAATCTGGTCCTAAATTAATGTGAGAAAAAATATTCTCAAACTATTTCCATTGCTTTTGGCATAGATCAGGATAACAGATTGTAAAATCAGAAGAAATGGAGGGAATAGATCCCTTCCCTAGGAATACTTTGACCCTCTGGAAACCAAAGCCTGGGCCAGGTTCTACCCTTGGTGTTATACTCAAACAACTAAAATGTGACCCACTGACTTACAAAAAACAGAAAAGGAAATAAGAACCACTAATCACTGTGGAATTGCAGGAAGCTGCAATTTCTGAAAAAGATGGAGCAGGTTATGAGACACTAATTTTATTGTTTCAGTTTTAATTTAGGAATCGTGCTACTGAACAACAGAAATTATCCTGATCTATTAGTCTATTATGGAATGCTATAAATTTTAGATGAGGTTCTATAGCTTTCTCCAGCAATGAAACAATAAAACCTAAGGATGTCCCACCCAAATATCTCTCTCTTTTTCACTAAGATGATAATAAAGTATACCTATAGTTCTTTTGTATTGCTTTACATTTTAGTCAGCATATTTTCAATCATAAATGAAAATATTTTAAAGGCTAGTACTTTATAGTGTTGGAAAACTATGTATTACACAAAATAGTGGAGGTTTTGAAATAAGCATATTATAAACATTGTTTTTCTGCTTTCAGTCTTTTTTGTTTATAGTTTAGAGCTGCCAAAGAGATTTTAACACTAAACAGGTGATGGCTGAGAGAGGGATCTGTGACTTCTCTGGAGACTAAAAAAAACCAGACAAGAACTTTTCTGTAAACCATGATCTAATGTTGGCTGATAAATTGCATCAAAATTTTACCTCTGCCTCACAGCAGGCAGACCCAGACATCAAACCAAAACTATAGAATGGGTATATTATGATATCTGAATGATTAATAAGGTTTTTATTATTAGGCCATATTCTGCCCCATTTATATCTAAGTAACCCACTCTACTTCAATAGACTCTTCAAAGGTGTAAATGAGGAAAGCAGAATTAGGCAGGCAAGGTTATTTGGGTAGATGAAATATCTAATAAAATATCTTTTATTAGACCAACTAAGAAGTTGTTAAAAAGAGTTCTTAGCAAGCTTTCAGGTGCAATCACCCTTCTTTAGGCATAGAATTAGAATTAGGATTAAAATTTCAGGCACAATCATACTTCTTCAGGGAGCAGAATCAGGCTTTTTAAATCTCTTATTACTCAAGGTAATTTTAAAACAAAAATAAATGGAAACATTTCACAAAATAAAATGATGCATTAACCTCTGTCTTTTATTTAAAGTAGTTCTTTCCTTGAACCCTTTTTAAATGCCATTGTGCAAAGATCGCATGTTATACTTTGTTCCACTGGATAACAGTGGATGTGGTATCTTGATTCAAATTAAAAAGGGATTAAAAATAATTAGGCCTGTCATAAATGAATTCACTCTTTAGTGCTTTATAATGGAAAGTGAGGGTGTTATAAGGATGAGAAAGGGAACCTCATGCATTGTAGCACTGGCCTGTTAATGCTCTGCAGCAGCCCATATGGTCATACTGCAAATTAGTGTCCCCAAGCAGTAACATGTTTTCTGGATTCTCATTTTGTCCTGTCTAACTAACTTCTGCCAACTCCTTAAGGCAATTATGATTTGTTAGTTTTCATTCTAAGCATAAAATCATTGGGGGTGGGCTTTAGAAAGGTTGCTAAGATCCAGGATAGATAATTTCTAAGGTAAAAGCTTTCAGGTACCTGGAGCTGGGAATTAGGTTAGGCTGGCCATTATATTTAGCATAAGTTATATTTGGTAATAAAGACAAACCCCAGGAAGTAGGGAGCTTCTGGCCTTATACTAAACATGTACAAACTTTCCTTGGAACAGAATGGGGACTGCCATTTTACACCATCAAGCAGTATGGTATAGTGGCAACTCAGTTCATGAACGGTGTCCAAGGCCCAGCAGATCTTGTACCTGGCTGACTACACCTGGCTCTCTGCAGTGGTATCTTCTGCCCCTTTTATGAATGTTAATGTAATGAAATCCTAGGCTGGGCTTAAATGGAGATTAATTTCTGGATAAAAAGCATGAATCTAGAACTGAATTACTAACCACAGCAGATCAAAGGCAGTAGCAGACTGTAAAACCTCTCTGCAGGCCTCTATGTATGGTGTAGCCACTAGAGAGGGACAGAGTTGCACAGTGTTAGCATAGATTCTGGAGGTATTACTCAAACAAATGTTTCTTCTAAGAAAAGTAATGAAAGAATTTTTGGAAGCTTTTAAATGGGAAGTCATCCATTCTCTGTCCTTCCTGTTCTTATATATTAGATTTCATCCAGGCTAGCAAGCTGTTATGATAGAGATGCACGTACAGATACTGATAATTATTGAGCACTCAGCAGAAAACCATAACAAATTGGTAATCACCTCACTGCTGTCATACCACAGTTGAAAAGTAGCAATATAGGAGTGTTTGGGCTGCTTACAAAGCACAAATGATGTGCTAAACTCATCCCTGGAGTAACCACAATAAATCTGTTTCCTAACTGATGAATTCAACTTCTCCATGTCCCAGCAGCATAAATACAAGTAATCCTCTTAGGTCATTATAGAGACAAGAGGCATGTCTACATGTTCATTAATGCACCATGGCTACTGAACTTTCAGTTTAGTACTTGTTATAATGGGTACTAAACTAAATGTGCAGTCACCACACTACTGCTCAGTAGCACCAGCACACAGGGTTTTTTGTGATGCTAATGCATAGTAGACTAATTCTACTGTGCATTAAGCGCATTAGCATGGCTTTTGCCATGACATGCTAATGCACAGTAGAATTAATCTACTGTGTATTTAGCATCTCATGTAGACATGCCCAGAGACACAACCTAAATGTTTAGGTTGGGACATACTGATTTATTTAGTCATTAAAACTATTTTTTCATACTATCTTTTCTCCCCTTTTTGAAAGTTTAATGTTTATTTTGTCTTAATACAATTAGAGAGAGGTAGTTAGCTGTGTTAATCTGAACTCAGGCAAAAGACAGGGTAGATTTGCACTTCATAGACTAATTATAGGTTATATATATGACTAATATATAACCTTATAGTTAGCCTTTAAGGTGCAGTTTTATCCTGCTTTAATATAACTATACATCGAATAGCTGTTTCAGTCAATAGTCCACAATAATGCTTAAATTAACTGAAACAATTAATTTCCATTATTCTTTCCAAAACATCTTCTAGTCCCTTTTAATACTTTGGTATTTCACTAGATTTAGGGTTTACAATTTGCTCCACCTGAAATATTTTGTTTAAATTTATACAAAGGCTTGGTCCCTTTGATTTAATTGGAATTGTTTCCAGGTGAAAGATAAGCACATGCTTAACTGTCTGTTGGAGCAGAACTTTAATGATCTTCAGATGTATTTTGGCATTGGCTTTGTTTACATTTTTAATCATCTTTGCTTAACAATACATTTAGATTCCCCTTTTAATATGCATCTTGAATTCAGTTTGTATATGCTAAATTTCAAACAGGCTAATATCTTAGGCTATCATTAATTTTCCCACAAGACAGAGCAGATGTTGATAGTTCTAGAATTAGTCACTCCGTATATGTTGACAGTCCACTGCCTGGCCTAGTTATAATTTCATTGTCATTTGTGGAATTCCTAGATGAGCATAGGTGTCAGAATTTCTGCTGACTTGAAATGCAATACTTACGGCTAATATATATGATCACATGTGATGTGCATGTCTAAACATTGGGATAATACTTCCCAATGAAACAGGGATTGCTTTTTAGAAGACTGTGAAGTGCCAAAGTGAAAGTATCACTGAAGGTAATTACATTAGGTAAGCGGTTTATAAGACATTTGATAATTATTTAATTAAAATCTGCTTTAAATCTGCAAAGCAAGTTACCACCTACAAAATTACAGTGTGTGAAACCCTCAGGCTCCTTTACCTGATTCAATACCAACTGCAATCATTGAAAAGACTTCCACTGAATTCTATCACAGTAAGATCAAGTTTCTAATGATGAATGACTAGATGAAAGTACTATCAAGTGGATACATAACTAGTTGGATCAGAGTGTTCAACAAATTAACTGTCAAACACAAACATCCTGTTGCCAGTAACTACACAGTTTGAGCCCTTCTAGTCAAGTGGCCGCATGACTGGGTGGTGAATATCAAGGGCTGTACAGGAGGGATAGGACAGAGAGGAGAGGTGGGGGTGTGGTGCTCTATGCCAAGGAGAAATATACATCCTCAACAAGTGGCACTGGGTAAGAGGAGGGGCACAGTGAAGTACTCTGGGTTAAAATATAAGGAAGTCAAGGGGAAAGGGACTGAACGGTGGGGGTCTACTACAGACCACCCAACAAAGGGAAGAGCTAGACTGGGAATTCTTAAGTCAGTTCACAGAGGTAGTTAGGTCAAAGAACATGGTTATCATGGGTGACCTGAACTTTCTAGGCATCTTCTGGGAAGAGCAGTCAGCCAGATCTGACCGCTCACGTAGGTTCCTAGCTGAGATACAGGACCTCCATCTAACCCAGGAGGTGCACAGCCCCACCAAGGGAGATGCCTTGTTGGATCTGGTCCTGGCCATGGGTGACAACCTGGTGAGGGGTCTGCGGGTGCTCAACTACCTGGGCAACAGTGATCATTGCCTGCTGGAATTCACCATCCAGTGCAAGGTGGCAAAAGCCTGCAGCAGTGCAGCAGCTCTGGACTTCAAGAGGGCAGATTTCAATGAGGTAAGGAGAATAGTCAGGAGGGCACTGAGGTCCCAGAGGGGAGGGGAGTCAGGTGTGCAGGAAGAGTGGTCATTCCTTAAGGAGATGATCCTCCAAGCCCAAAGGGAGATGATCCCAATGCGGATGAAAGGGGGCAGGAGGGTGCAAAAGCCCCCATGGCTCATCAAAAGCATCTGAGAATGTCTCCTAGATAAAAAGGAGGCATACACCCAATGGAAGGGAGGGGCCATCACCAGGGAGGACTATACCCTGGTTGCTTGAGGCTGTAGGGGGGCAGTCAGGAAGGTCAAGGCAGAGATGGAACTGGGACTAGCTATCCAGATCGAGGACAACAAGAAGTCCTTTTTTAAATATATAGTGGGTAAAAAGAAGGTACCGGGTAACGTGGGGCCTCTGCAGAACACACTAGGAAATCTGATCATCGCACCAGACAGCAAAGCTAACCTATTTAACAATTTCTTTGCCTCCATTTTTCTGAGCACGGACCGAGTCACCCCTCCCCTACCAGGACCCCTGTAGGTCCCAGGGGAGGCTCACCCAGGCCTAGGGTCAGTGAGGACCTAGTCAGGGAACTTCTGGAGGGACTGAACATATTTAAATCAGCAGGTCCTGACGATCTCCACCCCAGAGTGCTGAGGGAATTAGCAGAGGTCATAGCGGGACCCCTGGCATAGCTTTATGAGCACTCATGGTGCTCTCCTGTGGTGCCAGAGGACTGGAAAAGGGCTAATGTGGTTCCCATTTTCAAAAAAGGGAGGAAGGAGGACCCAGGAAACTATAGGGCAGTCAGCCTTACCTTGGTCCTGGGTAAGCTTTTTGAGAGTTATCCTGGCGCATGTCTGTGAGGGGTCAGCAGGGGAGATTATGCTTAGGGAAAACCAACATGGGTTCATTAGAGGCAGGTCAACCTGGTGGCCTTCTATGACCAGGTCACAAAATCCTTAGATGCAGGGCTAGCAGTGGACATAGTCTTTCTGGACTTTAGGAAGGCCTTCAACACTGTCTCTCACCCTGTTCTCATTAAAAAACTAGGAGACTGTGACGTTGAGACCTACACAGTCAGATGGATCACTAGTTGGCTGGAGGGCTGCTCCCAGACAGTGGTGGTGGATGGGTCATTTTCGACCTGGAGGCATGTGGGGAATGGGGTCCCCCAGGGCTCAGTCCTCAGGCCCGCACTGTTCAACATCTTCATCAGCAACTTGGACGAGGGGGTAAAAAGCACCCCGTTCAAATTCGCAGATGACACTAAGATGTGGGGAGAAATGGGCACACTAGAAGGGAGGAATAGGCTGCAATTGCACCTAGACAGGTTACAGGGGTGGGCAGATGAGAACAGGATGGGTTGCAACACTGCAGGTACTGCACCTGGGGAGGAGAACCAGCAGCATACCTACAGACTGGGGATCTCCCTTCTCATCAATGCAGAGGCAGAAAAGGATCTTGGAGTCATTACTGATGCCAAAATGAACATGGGCTGACAGTGTGGGGAAGCGGTCAGAAAGGCCAACCATACCTTGTCATGCATCCACAGATGCATCTCAAGTAGGTCCAAGGAGGTGATCCTCCCCCTCTATGCGACACTGGTCAGGCCACAGTTGGAGTACTGCGTCCACTTCTGGGCACCGCACTTCAGGAGGGATGTGAACAACATGGAGAGGGTCCAGAGGAGGGCCACCTGCATGATCAGGGGGCAGCAGGGCAGGGCTTATGAGGAAATGCTAAGGGACCTGAACCTGTTCAGCCTCCACAAGAGAAAGATGAGGGGGGAACTAGTGCTGTTTACAAACTAGTCTGGGGGGGACCAGCAGGCATTGGGGGAGTCCCTGTTCCCCTGAGCGCTACCAGGAGTGACTAGAAATAATGGTCACAAGCTGGCAGAGGGTAGGTTCAGATGACATCAGGAGGCGTTACTTTACTGTTAGGGTGGGTAGGATCTGGAACCAACTTCCAAGCAAAGTGGTGCTGGCTCCTACCCTGGGGGTCTTAAAAAGGAGGCTAGACAATCACCTTTCTGGGGTCATTTGACCCCAGTACTCTTTCCTGCCATGTCAGGGGGTCGGACTAGATGATCTGCTCAGGTCCCTTCCGACCCTACCAACTGTGAAACTATGAAATACCCATCAGTGGCTCTGTGTCCAGCTAGGAGGAGGTCTCAAGTAAGGTTCCCCAGCAGTCTGATCTGGGTCTGGTATTAATATCTTAATTAATGGTTTGAATGATGGGATTGAGTACACACTTAGCAAATTTATGGATGACACCAAATTGGGTGGAGTTGCAGACACTCTGGAGGATAGGTCTGAAAAATGGTCCACAATCAACCATATGAAATTCAGCAAGGACAAGTGCAAAGTCCTGCACTTGGGACAGAAAAATTGCATGTACAAGTACAGACTGGGAAATGAGTGGATAGGCTGCAGTACTGCAGAGAAGGACTCTAGCTTTACAGTACCTTTACTCTGTTCACCCACAGTCAGGTAGGGAGGAAGCAGAGCACACAGTAGCCGTTGTTGGGGAGGCAGCTCAGACTCTGCCTGCACAGCCCTAACCCACCAGGTAAGGGAGGCTCTTGCACAACACCTACTGTGCCCTGGGTTCCCCAGGCTGCTGAAGAGTCCTGAGCAGAGCTGAATGGCCGGACCACCCATCACGGCCGCTCACCTAGACCTGATGTGGCAGCAGCACATCATGGCCACAAGCCATTAGCTGGCCATCCCATGCATACCCACCCAGTGCACCCTGCCCCTGCAAAGTGTATATGTGTGTCTGTAAGTCCTGAACAGTTGGGTTTTCTGTATGTGTGTGTAACTGAGCTCCATAGTTACTGTTCTAAACCAGGTTACCATTTCATAATACAGAAGGGGTAGCATATTCTCAATGCTATCCTTTTAAAACTGTAGTCACTTTTGTCTGAATGACTGAGTTCCTCTAATGATTACTCTTTTAGAAGATACTGGAAAATGGCTCCCTCTCTTTGGAAAGAAACACGCACCCACCTCAGACTCCTTCTCTCTCCCTCCATCCTTGTTCCTAAAAGCAAACAAAAATGCTGCCAAGGAAAAACATGCATTTGGGCCAGGAACTGAAGCAACCGATACTCAGTTAGTTACTTTGACTGCCTGCTTGAGGGCATGGGGAAACAGATCATATCAAGATTTCTACTACATTCCTCCTAAGGTTAGCAGTCTGCTAGTGTGATTTTTCCCACTCAGCTTTTCCCACAGTCAGTAAGATTTATCAGACAATGGAGTTAGTGTCAACTGTACAAAACTAACTAGGGGATATCTTCCTTTCACCATGCTTGTGCTATTATTACTTATCAATGACACTCTGTAGCTTAAATGACTGGTTAATTTACAGGCAGACTGAGCCAAATTCACACCTACTGTAGCTCTGTTGATTTCAGCTGAGTTACACCACGGGTGAATTTGGAACGGAGAGTCTGAGAGACACAAGTGGTAATGTGCTACTAACAGAATCAAGAGTAGCACAGACGCTGAAAGTGAACAGGAAGCTGAAAGCTTTGGCAGGTCCCACATTTCTAGAATGTACTATGCCGGCATCTTGCTTTGCAAAACATAGTATGTGTTTTTGCAAAAAAGAGACATTTTTATTTTGAAAAATTCAATTACCCGGTTATAAAAAGTGATTCATTTATTAAAAGAAGAGATTTTCTAAGGAGTTTTAGAGTACAAGCTCCACTGCAAATCTCTGGAACTTGTCCCTTTAACATCTCAAATCTTTTTCAAAATCTCCATCAAAATGCAAAGCCAAGCACATTTAGGCTGAGATTTTCAAAGGATTGTACACAAATTCAGTACCCAAATCCTATTAAAATTCAGTGGGGACTGCACAATTAATGCCCTAAACAACTATTTGTAAATTCCTAAGTGTTTCTGATTAACAGAGTAACCTTAAAAAATCCCAAAATATTTAGAAAATATAAAATCAAACATCTTAAAGGATTTCAACTTAATACTAGTTTCAATGTAAATAAATCCAGCAGTTTATACAAAGCAGACGGTTTGTTCTTGTGCCAGAAGCTGTGGCTTATTCATGCTTCATACCCCACTTCCTTTTCCTGTCTGCCCCTGGAGGGGCACAGGAAAAGAAAGCCCTGCACTGCTACAGCTTCCCTCCCACCCTCCATGTCAACCTGAGGATTCTAACCAGTGTCTCTGGGCTTGTCTTCAAGCCACTGATACCTCATTTCAATACATAGTATTTTTACTTCTGCAACTTGTGTGTATAAGGTGCACCTTCCTTTAAGAGCTTCTTTTTGGGGGGAGCGATGTCTTATACACGGGGAAAAAAAGTAGTTGCTTTTCAGAATAGGAAGAGATTATTAGTAGGTTGCCCAAAAGACTTACTAATTCAAGTAGTATTTAAATATTCTTGTCTTAGAAAAAAAGAGAGAAAAGATGGCACAACTTGTGTTGAACACAAGATTTCTTAGGGTATTTTGGACTAGGAATGCTTCTGAGAATCTTCAAAAGGAACTAACAAAACTTGATGATTTAACAGCATGACAGTGATTCTTCCATTCTGTTTAGCATTCAGAAGACCTTTCCCAGACTTCTACCTGTAGGTTTAGGCACTATATTTCAAGAAGGGTTTGGACAAGTTGGAGAGGCAAGAACAAATATAATTAACAGATCTAGAAAATGTGAAATGAGGAAACTTTGTGGGAACTGGGACTATTTAACCTAGAAAAGATTGGTGACATTGAATAACAGTCTTTAAATGCAAAAATGTTTGGAAAGAGACAGAGAAATCAATTGTTGTCTGTGTCTACAGAGCACAGGATAAGAAGTGATGGGCTCAAATTACAACAACGGAGATTTAGGATCGATATTTGGAAGAAGTTTCTAATTATGAGGGTTGCTAAATTCTGGAACAGATTTTCTAGAAATGTTGTAAAATCTGTGTCACCAGAAGCAAAGTGCAGGTTAGACAAATATTGTTCTGGGGTGGTTTAGACAAGGATGATCACACCTTGAACAGGGGTTTGAACTAGATGACCTTTTGAGGAACTTCCAGCCCTATTTTTCCATTGATTCTGTCATTTCAATTTAGCTGAGTGTTAGGTAATGCACAGAAATAATTTAGACTCATAATGTACTGGATGTTTAATGAAGTGTTTAGGAAAAATATCTAGTCAGACTGTGGACCACTTAATTAAAACAGTTTGGTGAACACATCTGCTCCATTTACAAATCTGACATGAAAAAAATAAAATCCTAAACTTTATAAATAATAGAGAATACTATTGAAAATATTATAATGCCATTATCCATATGCTATGTTCTTGTCTTCAGTACTGTCACAGAAAAGGTTTAGAGAAGGGCCATGACAGTAATATGCAAAAGCTATAATTATTTAGGTTAAATAAAGGATTAATTAGAATAGATGCAATAGCAGTGTTATTTACCCTGCATTTTCATAAAGCAAATCACAGATACTCCCAATGAAATTAATACGAGGTAGGACATTTAAGACAGGTGGAAACCTGGGGTGATGGGACTGAAATCTCTTTCCCATTTCCCCAGCTGATGGAGGCTAGTATGTAAGCCAGGAATCTGACACATTATTGGTAATGTACCTTAGAGAAGCTCTCCAATAGAGAACGTCAATTAAAGACAGTTATTCATATGGAATAACTGCCATCATGAAATCATGGCCCCAGTGGGAAAGCTGTCATTCATTTCAGTGGGACCAGAATTTTAACCAAGAGTGAAAGTGTTTAGTGTTAGGCCTAAAACAGCTCTAAAGGAGAACAATTTGAGTCTTAACAGTGGTAACAAGAGCAAAGTTGGCCAATGTTGGAAGGTTAAGGTTTTCACCATTCTGCAAAACCAACACAAAATATTTTCATACTATAAAGAAACACTATTTATTGTTATATTCTAAAGCACATTTGCCTATTTCATTTATTTATTGTTAAACAGATTATTTTCTTATTCATAGAAGACCACTAATGAAAAGTACCTAAGAGGATGTAAAATTGTTGGTAGAAAACTTAGGTTCAAAGACTAAGTAAAATTTATACTTCCAGATTACTGTTTTTGTGTTCCTCAGCAGACCTCGTGAATCCAAAGCCATGGAGTCCGCATGTTGAGGGATGGAAGAAAAAAATAATTGTTTCTTCCATGTACACCATTTAGGCTTATCAGTGAAGGCAATGACTGATTGTTCTTTCTCCCAGTTATAAAGTGTATCAGTTTCAAATTTAACTCAACAATTAAATACAGTGGATTCTTCCTCTTGTATTTCATTTGCATTTTGACTGGATCCGAAAACAGTTCCTCATCTACTGGGAGTCAAAGAGTTGCTTTATTTGGACTGAAAATATGATGGTTCTTTATCTCTTAATTAAAATGAGGAACTGTCGCCTCATCTACTGATTCAAATCTTAAGTGTTGAGCAATTCCACATTACACAATAGCTGTCTAACGTCTTCTACAGCTGTGTGAAATTTCACCGGGTGTTTCGTTTCGAAGTTGTTTCTATGTGTTTCAAGCTTGAAACAGTGAAATTGAAATGAAACAAAAGGCTTTGAAACAGCTTCAAAATGAAACGAGGGCACTCAAAACATTTTAAAAGTTTCAAAACATTTTGAGTTTTGAAGCCGGGCTTCAGTGGCTTCAGTGCTGGCCCCAGACAGAAGTGGACGCCTCCTGTCATCTAGCACACAGATCCGGGAGTCCACACCCACGGGAGGGCTGCGGGGCTGTGCCAGACTCCACCTGGGGGTGTGAGCCCCCATGCAGTTCTGCATGCTGGATGAGAGGGGGCTGCTGCTGACACCTGGGGCCAATGGCAGCAGCAATCTTCCCCGGCACTGGGTGTGAGCTGTGCCCAGTGCTGCTCCCAGGCAGCAGCGGCAGCCTTCTGTCATCCAGCATGCAGATCCAGGGGCCCACACCCCCAGGAGGAGTCTGGCAAAGCCCTGCAGCCCTCCCAGGGTTGTGAGCCCCCAGATCTGCATGCCAGGTGAAAGGAGGCTGCCACTGCCAGCAAGTGTCAGAAGTCAAAACAGCAAAATAGTTTTAACAAAACGAAATGGGACAGTGCTTCGAAATGAAACAATTAAACAAAAAACTGTCCCTTCGAAATGGTGAAATGGAAGTTGAAACAAAATGATGCTGTTTCGCACAGCCGTACTTTCTTCCAATTTCAGATGGAGAATTCTGATCAAATAAAATAATTTAAAAAATGGTTGTGCTTGTTATCCATCGTCACCAATGACGATTGTCAACAATTTCTTTTCCACAGTAATTTTGATTATGAGTTCTTATCTGGCTACAAAATCTAATATTCGGAGAAAAGTTTTACCCACACCCAGAACAAGTGTCAATGACCTAAAGCTCAACCCCTAGCCCGTGGGCCAGATCCAATCTGTGGTGACCTGTTGTCCAGTTAGTGGTGCTCCCCACACATATGGAAATTTGGTGGCAGAAGTGGGGTGGCACTGCTCCCCTGCTACCAAATTTCCAGACTCATTGGGAGCTCCAGGCTTGCCACAGTGCATTGCATGCCTGATCCCACCATGCAAAGCTAAGCAGCGAAGGAGGTGGTTCTGGGCCCCAGGGCCCAATCCTGGTGTGGGGGACCAGGTGGGGGTGGAACCAGGCCTCTAGGCCCAATCATGGCAGGAGAGAGAAGCACCAGGCCCTCAGGGTTCCTGGAGCATGGGAACAGGAGGGGACAGTGCTGAGGCCTAGTTTTGTTGCATAAGGGCAGGCAGTAATGGTCGCAGGTCTCTGGGGCCAAACTCCAGTGCACAGGGCTGGAAGGAGGGAGGGAAGAGGACCTAAGGCCAGATCCTGGTGCATGGGGCTCTATCTGTCCCATGGACCAGCTCCAGGCCACTCACAGCTAGGATATGAGTTGTTTCCAAAGTAATTTGGCCATCACAAATAAACTTTTGCTTCGCCTTTTTGTGACATGCAGTGTGCTCCCATGTATCAGGGGGCATTCTACCTTTTTTAGGATAGACTTTAGACATTCATTATACCTCTTAGGCCAGGAGTGAGCAATTATTTTGACCCAGGAGCCACATAGGGAGTTTTAATGAGTTGTTGTGTGCTGGATCAGCACCCTCCACTACAACAACTCACAAAAACTCCCTATGTTTTACCCACGGGCAGGCGGGTGGGCAGGTGGGAAGTGGTGTGCAGGAGTGAGATGGGTGGGTGAGGCTAAGATCACAGGATGGGGTCTTGGGGCAGCCTCTGGCTTGTGGGAGGGTGTGGCAGAGGGGTGGAGCATAAGGAGGGGCATATGCATGTGTGTGTTGGGGGGGGGGTGCCTCGCCTCTAGGTCCTGGGAGCTCGCTGGACATGAGGGAAGAAAGGAGAGGGCAGGGGGGCATGTGCAGCAGAGGTCAACTGGGTGGTGTGGTCCATGGCTGCCTCCACAGTGCTCTGCATGGAGCTGAGCCCTACCCAGGGCAGCCTGTGCCATGGTCCAACCCTGGCCAGTGCACACAGCTTCCAGCAGGGCTGTACCTGATGTGACTGCTGCTCAGTTCTCCTTGTTTCCAGTGGCAGCTTCTCTTCCTGCTGTCTTGCTCTGGGCTGGGAGGCTGCTTCAGCCACATGGCTCCTTTCTCAGCATCTGGGGATGTGGCTCTGGCTCCAGTTCCAGCTCTTGGCTGCCTTCCACCCACTCTACCCAGCAGGCATGAATGGCCAAGTGGGTGGAAGGTAGTTGAGAGGTTCAGCCCAGCAAATCAAAGCCCACACACTGGGGCAGGAGCTGCCTCGCTGAAGCTGCCAGCTGCCTTCCACCCACTAGGCCTCCCACACCAGGTGGGCAGAGTGGGTGGAAGGCAGCCAGAAGCTGGAACTGGATCCAAAGCCCCATGTGCTGGAGCAGGAGCTGCCCAGCTTAAGCTGCCTCCTGGCCTGGAGCAACACAGCAGGAGGAGGAACTGCTGCTGGAAGTGAGGGAAGCCAAGCAACAGCCACACTGGGAACAGCCCCACCAAAAGCTGTGCATGGCAGGGCACTCGTGGTGCCTGCCACATTAAGGGCCAAGTCAAGCAGCCATCAAAAACAGTGAGAGTTGGGAATGTTTTGGTACCTTCCAGGATCAGGCCCTCTTTTGGAGGATATATGTAGCTGCTGACATGCCATATGGTCCCCAGGTATGGGCAAATGTACATTTGGAGTGGCTTCTTACACTGTCTGGCATCAAGAATGTAATACAATCATGAAGAAGTAGGGCTGGAAAGGGCCTTCAGAGGTCATCTAGTCCAACCCCCTGCCTGAGGCGGAATCATCCCTATCCAAACCATCCCATACAAACCATAATTTAAACTCTGTGTGAGACTACCATCAACCCTGACACAACACTGACAACATCTTAACCTACCACAGAAAAAGTAGGGGAACTATGATAGCCAACCTTCTTCTTTTATAAAATGTTGTCAATATATGCTCAAGAGGTCCTGCATAGAACTGTCCCACTCTGTAGGCCCCCTGCTATGGAGGAAGGCAAAAATCACCACACTCCATGCCAATCTGACCATGGGGTAAAATTCCTTCCTGACAGCAAGACCTTGTAGCCAGGGCTGGATTAACTCTTTAGTGGGCTCTAGGCAAACAAACTCATGGGTCCCAGGCTGGCTGAGACCTCCCTGCCCACCCTGGTGCTGCCATCCACAGGGGGCTGGGCTCAGAACCACAGCTAGGAGGCAGCCACAGCGGCAAGGCTGGCAGATGGTAGGGGAAGGGAATGGAAGGGAAGTGGTTGGGGCCATTCCTGCCAATGGCAGGGAAAGGACCGGCCTCCCACAGCTCAGGGCCCTACGCATATGCCTAGTTTGCTTATGTGCAGAGATTACCTGAACAGGGTGCAGGGCACAGGGCAAATCAGCCTATGCGGGGCCCCACCCCCAGAAGCGAGGAAGCCAGTGGCAGATTTGGTGGTGGGGGGAGGGCTGAGTTGCCAGATGTGAAGCCAGTGGCAGCACGGAGTCATTGTGGCTGCTCCGCCTGGCTCCACAGGGCTCCTAAAGCATGGAGCCTGGGTGGTCATCCTGATTCATGCCACCCCCCTTCCCAGGGACAGCCCTGCTTATACATTAATCTGGCCCTACCTGCAGCCAGGAACCTCTGGCTTTGGTCACAGCAGAAGCATTGGCACACCCTAGTCCAAGTCCCCAGCCTTGGCTGTATCTAACACCTAATGCGTCTGAGAAAGGCTTAAACCACCCTGACACGTGTAGCAGAAAGGGGGCTGGTGGGTTGGAACAGGGGCAGATGCAACCAGAAAAGCATAGAAGTATGAGAAATACCTATAGTAGAACATAAGCATAGCTATGCCTCGATCATCTCTGGCTATCCAACCTGTTCTTGAACACCGCCAGTGACGGGGTGTCCACAGCTTCCCTAGGCAGTCTATTCCACTGTGTTTGGCTTATCCCAGCTACACCTTTGCTGTAATTCCATGCCTGGCATATTTGTTCTTTTTAGAAACACTGTGTTTGCTATCTTATGCCAGGGACTTTTCATGATTTTCCGATGCAATTTGAAGTGGGAGTGACTGAGTTTGCTAATGTGGCAATTTTCAGTGGTCCAGCTTTCACACACATAAAGTAAAGAGTTTATGTTGCTGTTTATGCCTTAAGTTTTGTTGCCCCTTTAGTGCCTGTTTTCTCTCAGAACCCCATCCAGAGCTTTCCAAAAGCACAGCCATCTTTGAGCAATCTGTGGTATATTTTGTCATATATGAATGTATTATTTGACATGGTGCTTCCCAGGTAGCAATAACATAATAAGGGTATGTCAGGCTTCTTGAGAACAGGGAGGGAAATTTTTATAAGATGGTAAAAAAAATTCTGGTATAAGGAGAAATGTTGACTATAATGAAGGCATGATTTTGGGTCTCTTCTGCCTGTGCCTGCTGGGGTCATTTATACCTGTAGATAGAGAGAGTAAAAAGCTCCCAGTTCCTATTTGTTAGTACTTCTGACTTACCATTCATAATTTTGCATGGGTGTAAATGATGACCTAAGGAATAAAATAGGAAAGAAAGAATCCAAATATCATTGGTCCCTAATGGGAGGATGATATCTTCCTGCTAGAATAGTACTTATGACTGACTTCGATTATGACTGACTGCACTCATTTAAATTTAAATAATGGGAAGCTGCTTACAAACTTTCCAGAATGTGGAGGAATAACAAAAGGTCTCAATTAAATAATCTCTGAGCTGAAGACAAGAGAAGACCAATTTATGCTTTTTATATAAAACACCTGGTCTTTTTTCTTTCCTTTTTTATATTAATAAGCACATACAACAAAAGATTGAAAAACCACTGTAGAAAACATACACTTACTAACTTTGTAGGTCAAATTCACGCAAAGGGTTTTGAATTTAATTTAATGTAATGTTTCCTCTTTGTCAGTCAGAAAAGTTAATTTATTTTATCCCTTTGGAATTAATACTGGGTCAGATCCCATTGTATTATAGTCTAGCTACTGTCTTGAGCATGAAAAATGTGGGGTTTTTCTCTTATAACTTTTGAACAGTAAAATTTAAAACATTGTTGAACTAGTTCATATCAATACAGCTGGGCAAAGAAATTTTTAATAAGTCATTATTCTCCAGTTTACTAATATCAACACCTACAGCTAGGCATTGGAATAGCTAAAAGTTACAGCTAAAACCCTATTCCACTTTTAGAGAGGAAGGTACCACTTACTTGCATAGCTATAGCCATGTCAGAGGCATTTTGGACCTGTTACACAGATTTAAATTTTTAGCCCAATATTTTGTTGGTTAGGACATTTGCCCAGGGAATGCCCAGGTTCTAGACCTCCCCTCACTCATATGGGGTTTGAACCTATATCTCCCACTTCCATCAAAGTGCTCTAACCAAAAGATCATGAGCCAGACTAGTGGGGACCAACCTTTTTTAGGTGTGCCACAAATCAGCCCTACATACTCACTAAGTACCACTCCAGTCCCCTTTCCCTGACCAATCTACTACTCTATGTTCTGCTCCCTGCCCTCTGCTCTCTTCCTGATCTGTTGCTCTGCTTTCTACCCCTTGGCCTGCGCTCCGCTCCCTGTCTGATCTGCTGCTCTTCTCTCTGTTCCCCACCCTTTCTGCTGTTGTGCTGCCTGCCCCATCCCTGATCTGCTGTGTGCTACACACAGCAGCTGCCCAGGCCACTTGCGGCACTCATGCCATAGATTGGCCACTCCTGGGCTACACCACTGATTCTCAACTGGATGCACACTGTTAGGTGTGCAAACAGCTATGCATGATTCACAAGATAACCCCAGAGATTTCAAATAAGGAATCCAGTGTCCACAACACTTTGACCTGTTATGGTCTTTTTTAATCTTTGCAATTGAACAATTGCTCTTTTATTTTTCCATAATCAAAAACTGAGTGAAAGCTCTGACATTTTTCTAGCTTGAGTCTAATGAGGTGAAGATTCACTTAGCTAGACATTGCCAAAAGCATCCTCTATCCCTCCTGTTGAAGGTGGTCCAATTAATAGCCAAGAAGAGCAGAAGTATCAGGGCAGAAGGAGTGCCTGAAGGGCAATTCAGAAAGTCTACAGGTAGCCAGTAGGATACAGTAATCATGAATCTGTGTTTGAACACCTGCTTCTGTCAGATTGCTCACTAGGTATCTCTGTTCACACAACTACCTACATATGAGAGTGGGGATTTCCCTAATGATCAGCACATTTATTCAGAAAGGGGTTGACTTCGGTTCTTTGCTCTCCCCAACCTGTGGTGGATTTAGATTTGCATCATCCAGTTTTCATGAGAGTGCCCTAACCACCAGGCTATAAAAGAAGTGTAGTCAGTGCACCTAGAAGCTGATGCACTGAGCAATCAAGAATGCAGGAGTCCTAGGGCCAAAAGAAGAAAAAGCAGGAGGCAGTATAACTCAGTAGCCCAGTTAACAGGGCATTTCCTTGCAAAGGGTCAGGCCTGAGTTCCAGGTTCTATTCTCAAGCTTGCTTGCATGTTTTACTTTACAAAATCATTGGATAAGAATCAGAAATAATTCTGCAACTGAGGAGCAGAACGTCAGGCTTTTCTTCCTCAACTGAATGCCTTAAATGCTAAGTTAGTGATTCTAAATTAATCTGCCATCTTTCTAGAGTGGTGTGAGGTGCCATTTAATGTTAGCACTGTTAGGTGTGCAAATATGATTCACAAAATAAACCCAGAGCTTTCAAATAGAAAGGTTTAAACAGTATGAATTCCTGAACTCTTGTGGGTTTTCTGAGTACTTTGCAGCAGAAGAATTACTCTATGTTTTTTCCATAGTTACAAAACAAATGAAAACTAAGAACTGGCATGTTCCAAGGGGTGCTCTGAGCCTAACAAGGGGTGCCTTGAGTCTAAAAAGGTTGAGAATCACTGCTCTAAGTTACAGAGTTGGCATTCTCTCTTGGGCTAGGGATACAAGTTACACATAAATCAGTTTAAGTGATCAGAAATCAGTTTAAACCTATAACAGAATAGAAGTTCACTGCGCATAACCCAGTTTCAAAATGGCCAAAACTGGTTTATGGTAAACCTGGTTAAAAGTGGTATCAGACTTAACTGATTTGGGTCAAACCAGTTTATGAAATTTCGGTCCCAGACCCCTTCCTCGTTTAAGTTAAACCAGAGTCTATTCCCCAGCATCCCAGCACGCTTTCCAGCCTTAGGCTTTAGCTGGAGCAGTGAGGGCTGGCTGATCTGGGGGTGCAGCCCAGTCTACAAGGGGGGAGGGGCTGCTCCCAGGAAAACCCCAGTTGGGGGCTAGGATGAGGGAGGGGGGGTTAACAAATTTACAAATTTAAGCTTACTACTGGCTGCAGCTGTGGACTACAAATCCCACAGGGGTTGGACTTGAAGATCTACAAGGTCCCTTCCGACCCTACTTCTATGATTCTATGAAATCCCAAGACACTTGGAAGAGGTAGTGATAAGCAACCCTGCAGGTCCTGCTGCTGTAATTCTGACTGGAAATCCCAGAGACCTTGGGGGCAGCAGGAATAGAAAGTGAACACACAGTCAGAGAGCTGTGCTCTAGCACGCCTTGCTTTCTGGCCTGAGCTACTGCAGGCATGTGGCTGCATTTCCTGATCAAAGGTAAATTAAGTGTCTGTTCACTTCTGTTTCAGTTGAATCTCTGCAGCTTAGACTAACCTGCAAAGACTGAATCAATTCAGCCTCATACTTTTTGAGTATCTGTATCCAGCCCTAATCTCTTTTTTGCTCCCGTTTCACCTTCCTTTTCCACTGACTTAGCTGATTCTGTAAACTAGTAGCTAATGCACTTTTATGGGAATGATGGGTTTAACCCCTCCCCCCAACCTGAGGATGCAGAACCAAATCTCCCATTTCCTGAGGTCAGTTCTCTAACCTCTAGGCAAAAAGTAGGTGACACCACCAGTACTTTTTTACTTTAACTCAATGCTGTTAGTATACATTTTGGCATGTTCTGGCCACAGAATGTTCTACACTGTTGCGACTGTTAGGAATTGTTTGGTTAGTGTTACAAAATATTTTTTTAGTCTCTAAACATAAGGAATACAAATACTTTATATTGTGTAGCTTTTATTTATGAAAATTGATGTCATGTAAACAAAATATGATGCTAAGAAAATATTATCCTTACTAGAGGAGCTCAGCAAAAAAGGAGGTTAGACAGAATCTCTAAGAAGCCATTTTTTGCCTTCCCTGTGCCTCATTATGTACCCACATGCATACCATTTCAAATCACGTTCAGGAGATTCCAACAAAATTCTGTTTTGCTGATAAGTGATTTCACTTCTCAGGCTGAAGATATGTCATATGTAGTATGATTACATAGCAACAAGTCAGTGATTTTTTTTGCCTATGATGTATCATAGAATCATAGAAAATTAGGTTTGGAAGGGACCTCAGGAAGTCATTTAGTCCTATCCCCTGCTCAGCCCAGGGCCATCCCCAACTAGATCATCCCAGCCAAGGCTTTGTCTAGCCAGGTCTTAAAAACCTCAAAGGATGGAGATTCCACAACCTCTCTTGGTTGTCTGTTCCAGTACTTTACTACCCTTCTGGTGAGTCAGTTTTTCCTAATATCTAATCTCAACTTCCCTTGCTGTTACTTGAGACCATTGCTTCTTGTTTTGTCATCTGCCATTACTGAGACCTTCTGTGTTCATATATAATCTTCTCCAAACACACACACTGTAGTGCTGATCCCAACAAATTCAACCTTAAATGAATTTGTCATACAAATGACAAGAAAAATATACAAAAATGAGGACACATTTATGTGGGGGTCACAAGCACTTCTAGACTTTCAGCTAACAAATATTTTTGCTTTTGACTGACATGTTCATTATTATATCCAACTTCTTTTAGCAACATTTGTTTGCATCCATCTCTCAAGGTCTCAAAGTTAGGCAAGCATGCTTATTCGTGATTCAACTAAAAAGTTAAACATGCAGTGAGTCACAGTCAACCATTCTCTAGTAAATCCTAAAACTGAGACTGCAGTTCTTATTGCTGACTTGTTAATATAACACAGACATCGACATTTCCTGGTAACTGTAAACAGTGAAATGCTTTTGGAGTTAATGGAATACAGGTGGTGGCTGACGCTACCAAAATATTCTCACAGAAACAGAGACATTTTTGGATAGAAAGATCTGTAGATCCACCTAGGCCAGCCCCTTCTTCACAGCATGAATATCCTGCTTCTCAGCAGGAAGAACTAGATATGTTAGATGTCATAAAACAAGTACCCATTGTAACCTTAAGTTTCCTGATGCTAGCAGGAATTGCTGTATCACAGCCTGCAAAACCAAATTGTGCTGTAATCCTAGATCTCACAAATGAAGCAGACTCAAGTTGGATCTGATCCTCTCTGGAAGATCTATAGAGGAGTTGCAGGAAGTGATGTTGGTAATTAAGTAGCTTCCAGGCTTCAATTTGAATCATTCCTGAATCAATACTATAACTTGCTGACAGACATTTCTGTGCTGCTGGAGCACAGATGAAATCTAAAATCACGCTTAATACAGTTATTAAAGATACCACAGTACTTTTTATATTAGTAGGGATGTTAACTTGTGTCTCAGCCAAATTCAGCTGTAGTGATTATAATTTATATATATAAAATTCCCCTGATGCTGCAGTTTCCTCACTTCCTATCCTAAACTACTATGAAGTATTTCAGTGAGCTGTTAAGCAGTTACCACATGCCACCTTAGAAGTGGTTGAATTTCATCTCTGATTGAAGTGATCTCTGTACATTGGGATGAACCCTCCTCTGTAAGTATCATCATTCATAATATGTCATTATTTGGTAGATACTTCCACCAGTTATCAATAACCTGATTACTGGGCGGGGGGGAAGAGAGAGAGAGAGAGAGAGTGTGTATGTGTGTCTGAAGGAAGTTCTTGTATTTCCAATTTGAACTGCATCTAGCAGCAGTTCAAGTACATAGTATTTGGAATCTGTCAGCAATGACTGCTTAGTATGCTTCACCAAGGTTCCTATGTCACCACAAGAACTTAGAACAAACTCCTGATGACTCTGAACTATACCCATACGACATCGTTGTTCAAATGCCAGTGGCTGCCTGCACTTTTCCTATGTTAATATTTCTACTATTGCTACCATGGTGTAGCATCAATTGAAAAATTGGGGCAAAAAATCCTGGTTTAGGCAACCCCCCTCCCCCCGTTAATATGAATAAGTGGATACACAGAAAATAAAGGAAAACATAATTATAACACAGTGTCTTTTGTTAAGCACTTTGTAGAGGAAATGAGAAGCCAGAATAAAGAAAGCCAGGTAACCTGGATGACAGTGTTCTATGTCATTTCCTTTCAAGGTAACTTGCTTTATCAAGAATATTAAGCACCATAAATCTTAAAACTACTTGTACATTTTTTGAGGCTATCAATCCCCAAAATAAAAGCATCAATATCTCAGTCTCATCCATATATAAGGTCTAATTAGCTGCATCTACACAAGATGCTGATCCTTGCAATATCTTGTTACTACTGTGCAGTAGTGTCGCATGGCACAAAATGTGACTCATAAAGATGCGGTAACTCCAGTTACTGCACAATCATTTAGTACTTGTTCATACACAAGTATTAAAGATCAGTGTCTGGTGTAGATGTGGCCTTTCTGTAGGAAATGTAGCCATACAATAACATCCACTCACAAATGATATATAGTTTATTTTTCCAGACAGGTGCCCAGTCAGTGAAGTGTAGACTTGCTCTACTTGATAGCGCTCCTCAAATACTAGAAGGGCTTCCATAAAGAAGAGGAAAAACACCTTTTCTGTCTTGCTGCACAGAATAGGACAAGTGGCTTGAAGTTGTAGCAAAGTAAACTTAGATCAGATATCAGGAAAAACTTCTTCACTTTTAGAACAGTGAGGCAATGGAATAGGTTAGGGAAGTTGTGAATTCTCTGTCACTCGAGGTGTTCAAGAAGATATTGGGCAGCCACTGGTCAGGGATGATCTAGCATAGCTATGCCAATGTTCAACTATGGGTATTTCCCATGCTTCTGAGCTGTGCTGTTTCCCATATGGAGCAAGGGAGGTGAAATGGGAGCCTCAGCCAGGAGGTTGGACTAGATGACCCCTTGAAGTCCCTTCCAGCCCTATTTCTCTATGGTTCTATAATTCTTTGACCTTTCTTTTTCATTCCCAAGCTTTCATACCAGCCATGTACTAGATACACAAAAGAGATATAGAGGGCATTTAACCAAAGAAAGTAAGACTTTTTTTTAAAAAGTTGATAGGCTTTTAGGCACTTGTTTATTTTGACAATTTTTAGTCCCCAGTGACTGTCAGAGACTAACAGATGTGCAAAGATTGTTGTAGCTGTAGTTGTTCAGAGATGATTTGAGATTGTCTTTACATGTCAGGTTTGTACTCTGGGGTGTAGGTTGTAGGTTTGTACTCCAGCATCTATTCACATGTTGTGCTTCCTTAGACAGTTAAATATGCAGTGACCTTCCCCTCAAGGCTACCACTGACTTCCTTTCTCACCCACAAGGAACGACATCAATCATGTTGTTGCTCACAGTACAGTTACTAAGAGGGGGTGGGGAGTAACAGGGGCAATAGTCCTGGGCACTGACTTGAGGGAGGAAGGTGCAAAAATACTGGCTGTCACCTCTGACAACCAGCTGCACTGCTGCCCTGTGCCAAGGTAATATAACTGCCTTGTTATCCTTCTGGTTGCTCAGGCTTTTAAATTGTACATCATCTTTGACATAGAACTTTCTCCTCTCTAGATCTCACAGCCAGACTATACCTAAACCTAATTTATTCTTTTGGTGTAACATCTCTAAAGGGGAGGGGAGTTCAGGATGAGTGGTTGCTCCTCAAGGGAGCGAGCCTCAGTGCACAAACTAATTCTATTCCATCTCAGAGGAAAGGCAGCAGGAGGGAACAGCAGCTTCCCTGGCTCTCCAGGGACCTAGCAGACCTCCTGAGGCTAAAAAGAAAAGGCCTACAAAGGATGGAGGATGGGATTCACCTCCAAGGAGGAATATTCTGCACTGGTCCGGTCCTGCAGGGAGCAAACCAGGAAAGCCAAGGCTGCAACTGAACTCCAA
>NW_017728906.1:161797668-161801880 GCF_001723895.1 Crocodylus porosus
TTCAAAAAGGATGTGGAATAGCTTGAGAGAGTCCAGAGAAGAGCCACGCACATGATCAGAGGTCAGGAAAACAGACCTTACGATGACAGGCTGAGAGCCATGGGGCTCTTTAGCCTGGAAAAGTGCAGGCTCAGGGGCAGGGGGCTGGACTCAGTGATCTTCTGAGGTCCCTTCCAGCCCTAATGTCTATAAAATCTATGAAATCTGTCCACTGCAGCCTGGTCTGCCTGCTCACAATCACACACTCCAAATGCACAGATATGCTTGGTGAAGCAGCTGTGGGGATGTGCCCAACAAACAAAATCAATCACACTGGGGACTGAAATCTCAAGAGTAGCCACAGAAAGACAGCCTTTCTGAAGTATTTTTTTATTTAAATCATTATGTAAAGGGACATACAAGCTAAACTGATATTCAAGTCATATTCTGCTAAACTGATACTCAAGCCCTGATACTCCACTAAACTAAATTGGCCAGAAAGTGGAATTCCTGCTCCAGAAAGATGCAAAATAAAAAAAAAATCTGAAAAAAATGCAATTTTAATGCATTCCAAGGAAAAGGAAATCCCAACATTTTATATAGAAAAATGTCCAAAGGCCCTTAGTTGTGACTTTGTTAAACATTCTCCAAGCTGTATGAAGTCTGAATGTTCATCTGAATGAACTGTTTTGATGCAAGATGGGAATGTGCAGGGTGGGGGTCATTCCAAAGTTGCAGGGCCCTCAGAGCAGTGAAGTAACCAGGACAGGGCAACTAGGCACTGACTTGTGGGATGGTGAAAAAAATGGCTGCTGCAGGCAGCAGTACAATTGCAATTGTGCTGGCAGTAAGATGGCAACTGGAAGTCGCCTTTGCTCCTGTGCCCTAGGCTCCCAGCCACATTGCTATGCTAAGCGTCAAAGAGCCATCGAATTTGGACAAAGATAAAAGCATTATTTGATGTTTTTATACTTGCTGTTGAACTATTATTGGATGGAGGGACCAAAGATGGCATGATTATAGTAGGTTTTGAAACGAGGCAGTGTTTTACACCCAGCTGCCTGCCTCACCATGCAAATGTTTTGTAAGTTTTGTTAGCTAGTAACATGAGTTCCAGCTGAGGACCATCTTTTATATTAAATTATTGGGAACTGATTTTCTCAATGACATTCTTAATTTTGTTGTAAAGAGATGAAAAAGCAAATGGCTGCTGTATTCACTCAAGAATCCAGTTGTTCCTATGGAGACACTCACCTGATACTTTTCCTCTGTCAAAATATATCCTGTTCTGTTCTTCTATAAATAAATTGCTACTTTTAAAATTAGTAGATTTAAGGAAAAAATCCTGAATGACTAGTAATAAAAGTTCAGGGGAAAGGGTTTTACTGTATTTTCTAATCCCTAGGACTCATCCTGTTTGGGTCAAAATGAGTAGGAATTTAGCCATTGACTTTAGTAGGAGTTCAATCAGCCAACAGAACAGAAACTGCAAGTAGTAAAAAAAAAATTGTTAATTTGAGGCCAGATTATCATCTACTGTCATTTAATTGGCATCTAATTACCACAGCATTTGGGGGCACTGTAAATGGCTACAAATATAATTAGAACATTAGACCTTTTGTGCCAGAATATCATCAGAGCTGGATTTTAATTAGCATTTTACATGTTGTAAGTGAAGTCTGCCGGCAAGTTTAAAAAAGCCAAATTCTGTTATAATTCCTGTGTATTTTATTGGCAGTGAGTAAAATCAAGACAGTGTTACCGTGCAACCCACACTACAAAGGGCTGTTTATTTTCTCTTTTCTTGTTCATCAAATACTCTATTGAAATAAATACAAATTAAACTAGTTTAAATGACTTGTACCTAGCTGCTCATCAGCTGATTCAGTGGAAAATATGTTCTCCTCTTTCTGGGATATGTTATCTGGCTTGTTCAGGATAAGGAAAAGTGTTTCACGATGTAGGTACAGGCACATTGATCAATTGCATACTCATTCCTTTGCCTTCTGCTTAAAATATAAGCAGGTGGTTAACCAAAACTTTACCTTCTATTAATGTTTCCTGAAATCTTAACAGGAAATGAAAAGGCTTAGATCTGTTGTCAGTTACAAGCACACTTTTCTGAGTGCCTTGTAGCACACCCTTTACATAACTTGCTTTTGATGTAATATATCAAAAGAAATTACTATTTAGAAGTCATATCATGGGACACTTAATCCTCATTAAAAGTTTATTATCTAAATGTGGGCTGATCTTGGTTTTCCATGAAACTGATGTGGTTCTTGTTAGTTTCACTACTGCTCAAGTTTTAGATTAGTTTCATCCCTGTTGCTGTGCTACTGTTTATGAAGCATTGTTAGCATTGTCAGTGAGCACTGGAGATGTTCAGTTCAAATTTAGCACTGTATCAGTTTCAGATCAATTTACATTGGTAAAGCAGTTCTAATTAAAAAGCCATCAGGGTAAAAAATGTTTCTGACAACTTGAACTGACATCTTAAAATGACAGTTTATATATTTCTGATGGATTAAGCCCTGTGCTCTTACACCAAGTTTCTGATTCATCAAGGTCAAGTGCTATTTCAAACCATCAGTATTAACACTTTTCTATACAGAGTTATGTTCTTTCCTGTCCTGTTAGTTCCTTTCTAATTGTTGTTCCTCTATAGTATCTCCTGTATCTTCTTCAGCTCTTCATATGATTGGGTTTTTTATAAACATGTTTTATTGTGCAGCAAGCTAAATTGGGACTACAGTTAAACCCTAATCTAACTCTTTGAACTCTAAAGACTATCAGTGAGAGCTATGGACTAATCAGGAGCTGGGGTTGCACTGAAAGAATGGATCTCTCTACTCCCCTTCCAGCCATCATAGAAAGTGACTTAAGAAATGAGTGCTAGCGATAGACCAGGGGAAACCTGGACATAATAGGAGGGAAAATGATCTGTGTAGGAGGAGAACTGTTAAAGGTCACAAAACTGGGGAGCATCAGTTTGGAGCAACAAGTTGGTCATAGGATACAAAACTTTTCATGGCTAAATTATGGTTCCAGATCCAGCTCATGTCATGATTTGGCCTTGCATGGCTGCTGCTGCTGGTCAAATAGCTGTTTTAATATTCTATGGTAAATGAATTGCTGGAGCCAGCCCAGTTCCTCCTGGACAGAAGCCCACCTCACAAAAGAAATATAATAACTGGCACACACTGTTATAGGCAGTATCTATAATAAATTAAATGGGCACAGAGATAAAACTATCCTTCTTCCCTCGGCAGTGTTTGTCCACTTGAAGTTTGAGGCACATTTGTGATTAGCAGGGATCCTGGGTTTCTCTGATTTAAAAAAAATCCTCAATTTTCAATTTAAAAAAGTAACCCCAGATCCACATTTTCCATGATTAATATGAAACACCACTAATATACAGTAGTGTTTCATTTAAATCCATGGCGACATGGATTTGGGGTTACTTTTTTAAATTGAAAATTGGGGATTTTTTTTAAATTGGAGAACCCCAGGATCCCTGATGATTAGCAGAGCATAGAGCTGTAGCACTGGTACCTGTACCCTGCTGTTCCTGTGGATAAACTCAAGATACTGGAAGTCTGGGAAAAGACGGCAAAGCACAGCTCTTTATCCAGGGAGTCTGGGCAAAAACTCTTTGATCCCAGGACTCTGCAAAAGCTTTGCTACATTTGGATGGGAAAGGATAGGGCAGAAAGGAGAGGCCTCAAACTAATTTAGTAAGAACATTTGGTACTTCAGTTCAGCTGGTGCTAGTCCTCTAGTCTGTCTGGGTTTCACTGTTGTTCCTCCTGTTTTAATTGAAACAGCATTAGGACAGCTGTCTTCACCAATTTTGCTCTTCTCGTGTATGGCATCTACTTCAGCAGCACCGAACTTAGCAGTGCTCAGGACACCAGAGGACCATTCCCCTCTCCCCGGGCGGTGCCCTAGCCGCTGGTGAAGCAGGCACAGCGCAGTGCTCAGGGTGACCGAGGTAGGAAGAGGAGGCTAAAGCCACCCAAGGGTGGAGGCCGAGTAGTCTGAGGTGTTTTGGAGGCAGGGGGTCCCGGCGGTGGGGCGGAGGGGGGTCCGGTTCCTTGCTATGAAAGGGGCAAGTTGACAAGTGGCGGGCAGAGGTGAGGAGGGAAAGGAGCTGGGAGGAGGGGGGTCCTTGCGCCCCGGGAGACACCTGCTCAGGGCGGTCCCGGGGCTGCTCCAGGCCCCGCCCAGGGC
>NW_017728906.1:161802026-161826169 GCF_001723895.1 Crocodylus porosus
CCGCGAGCGGCGCCTTGCAGGTCAGTGCCGGGCCGGGCCGGGGTCCCGCCGCGGGGCCGGGGCCGGGGCCGCTCCTGGGCTCCAGCAGCGGCGTCCCCGGGGCATTTCGTGTCCCGCAGCCGGGCCGGGGGGCGGGGTGTCAGGCGGGGACCTGCCCGCCGGGATCCAGGGGCGGGGGTGTCGTCGGGGCGCGGGCTCCGACCCACCTGGGCAGCGGCTGCCCGGGCAGGTTTCCCCGCCTCTCGCCTGCTTCCCGGCCCATCAGCGCTGCCGCATCCCCTGGGGAGGGGGAGAGTCGCAGCTGTAGTCGCCACGCACCTCCCCGAGCCACTGCAGTGCGCGACAGCCCTCCCGCGGGGCAAGGGGCCGCGCACAACTGGAGCCTCGGGGAGAAACCCGCAGGGGCAGCACGTGGGCTCTGCCCCGCAGCACGGCCGGGTTGCGAAGGGCTGGGAGGGCTTTGATCCAGGAGGCACCAAGTGCAGGCGGGAGCGGGCTGGAGATGTCGACGCAGACGGGCTGTTGGGACGGCAAGAAATGTGTCAGGAGTGTGGCCAAAAGCAGATGTAAGGGGGAGATCAATTTGCAAAAAAAAAAGGGGGGATTTTTCAGCCAGGTTCTGTTGTGCTGTAAATCATTTGCTGACGCTGCCTCGAGCTTTTCCGCTACCACTGGTCAGTGTTGCTGGTGTGCGCGCGCTCCCTCATTATGCCCACCAAGCGTTTGTCCAGACCTGCAATGAAATTAAATGCAATTAACAGAAAGGATACAAATGATGTGCTCATCTTTGGTTTTTTTGAAGGTTTAGCACGAAACATGGTAAAGAACTGGCCGTCAGAGAGTAGTAGCACGGATATGAGACAGGCTCAGAAGCAAGTTGCTTGTTTTTCACTTGATCATTTTCTAGCAGTTTGCTTACTCTGAATAATCTTGTCTTCTTGTATATCATCTCCTCGTGTCTTTGTTAAAAGAAAATGCCAGCAGGGCATTCATCTGGGACACTGTAAGCCATCTTCTGTCAAGCAGACTTCAACTGCTGCTCCACTGAGCAGAGGGCCTGGGCTGGCTGCCACAATGCAAGAGACAACTTCTTAAAGGGACTGTAAATTAAAATGATTGAAGTCAGGCTTCCTACCTGTAAAGCAGCTGAAATACTGAAGGCCCTGGCTTAATTTAAATGTAATTCCTTCTAATATAATGTGCTGGTGACTTCTGTGGCAAAGGTGCCCTTCATCTGGTCAAATGATTTACATACAATGTTTACAAAGAGCATCTGTAGACCTAACAAATCCAAATATTCTGTTATTCAGATGTTGTGTGTCTCTTGGCTTCTTGCCCTTGCATTTGTATTTATTTATCTTTGGGTTTATCTTAGTCATGGCCTCTGAGGCCCCAGTAAATATTCCTGTGGCCTCTTCCTTCCAGTTTTCTTTAATGAAAAGGGCATGGGATTTAAGTTGGTCTAAATATGTCATTGTTTGCTGGCCGACTGGTCAGCTGCCCAGCTATAGTAATAAATAAGATCACAGTGAGGTGAACAGTTGTCCAACTTTCCTTCTTCCCAAAGCTGTTACGCTGCAGTCCTGTTATGGTGCAGTCCTGAATGAGAGTCAAGGCAGCAGTGCTTGACTGTTAACTAGTACTTAAGAAGAATGACAGGTGAGAATAGCTCTCTTAACCCTTCCCTTGCTGTTATTTTCCAGACTTCAAGCCAAATGAGAGCCACTCGGTTATATTTGTCATAATCATTATTATTATGGGTGAACATGCAGATGTTTGTGTGTTCTTACATATTTACTCTCTTGTCTTGTATCACCTTTTCATCTATTTATTTAAGGCTCAGATGAGTTGCCTGATGTATCTGTGCAGGGGAGAGCATAAAGCACTCTGTAGACCCCTGCAAGGTCAAGCTGCACTGATGGTCCATGTATTACAAAGGACAGCAGCTGGTAATTCTCCTCCCACACACATGGGCACACAATGGATAGGCTAGACCAGGGAGCAAGCAGAGCCTTAGCTCTGCCTTTCCAGCCAGAACAGCTAGCCTGCAGTGGGGGAGAAAGTAAATCGTGCCAGAAAGAGGCTGGAGCAATTTGTTTTCCCCCAAGCAAAAATGAGGAACCAGATTGTGACTGAGAGTTCCTACTGAGCTCCTGGGACAGCATAATTACATGTTGCCCTTTCTACAGACTGGATTGTAAGATGCTTTTAAATCCTGACCTGTTTGGTTTTTTCCTAAAATTAATGGATCTGCTTGAAATAAGGGCATGAATTCTGCTCTTACTAGATTCTGTGGGTAACTCCTATGTCATTAGAATTCCTACTATGCCACTATCTGTATTTGTCAAATTAGAGTTTAGTAACAGGTCTATTTTCGTTTTTATGTGGGCTCAGGGTTGGAAAAATGAACTTAACCATTCATTTATTGAGATGTATCAAACTCACTGGGCATAGCTCACCAAATTCTTTAAGAAATTCTCAGTGCACTCAAATTTACCTTATAGTATAAAATAATTTAGGCCATGATGCAGCACGTTTACATCTTACTGAAGACAGTGATTATTAAATTTAACCACAAGTTTAAGTGCTTTGTTGGATTGGGACCAGATTGATCTAAGAGGTCATATTAAAGAACCCAGATTATTAGTTTTAACCTTTTTGATAAATCGGGCCAAGTCTCAGCTATAACATTTGAGGAATGGAAATCCATTACTTCAGAAATGTAACAGTTTTTCTGTTACATCTCCAAACTAGTCATCTTGACTTTTTAAAACTAATGAGCCTGGTACACATACTAAGATTCTGATTTAAATGTAGCTCACATGCATTGTAAAATATGACCAGTAATAATTAGGATGACTTATATTTATTTAGCACTTGTTTCAGAAGGATAACTTGTAGGTAGCTTGAAGTGTTTTGCACATTCTGACATTCTGCCAATATCTAAATATATTAAAAAATCGGCAACTCTACAAGAATATTCAGGGTTCAAAGTCAAGCACTCAAAAAGGTAGGAGACACCAGAATTAAGAGTGCCTGCACCATTTTAATTCAGTTCCTTTGTGCCTGTGCACTGTGATTCAGTCTTTAATTACATGATTACACGTTATTTTTTCCACAGAATGCACTGTGCACACTGACTCAAAAATGATTTAATATTTTACCTTAACAGTTCAGTGTGTGACCCTTATACACTGAATACTACTCACATCCTAGTCTGTATAAAGAATGATTAATTTATCATGCAGGTTTGTATGGCACTCATCAATATTGTCTCATAACTTTTATTTTTATAATAGCCCTGTGGTAAGAAGATCTTACTATAACTATTTCTAGCTATGAAACTGGGAAACAGAGAGTTTAAGGTTAAAAGTATCCACAATTTTCAGGTGCCAGTTTGAGGACCTAATTTTTCAGAAGGGGGCTTATTAATATGGATTGATCAGCTAACTTTAATTCTGGTATTTCCTAACTTCTGAACAATTAACTTTATGACCTTAATGTTCTTTTAGTATAATTTTGAGTCTGTGTATAATATCTTAAGTTTTGGGTTGTTGTGTTTTTTGGGTTTTTTTAATACGAACTGAAGAAACAGAAATTCCATTGTGTGGAGTCATATTGACATGCATGTGGTTCATTGGCAGGTTCGGAAAATCAGTATCCACCAGCCTGACCTGGAAAAATTATAGGAATGGATTGACTGATACCAGTGGTGGATTCAGTTGTCACCTCTTGTGTGGGGACCAGCCACAAGAGGAAGATGAATCATGTATTTTTTCCAGTAGATTTCAAATATACGTGCAGATAGTAAAGGAACAATATGGTTCAGGAATCTTGGGTTTTGCTCCAGATTCTGGAGGAGTTTGTGGGTTGGTGGCCAAAAATCCTTTTACCCTCCTTCCGTCTCATCCAAACTATCTCTTTCCTACTCCTGTTCATTACCATCACCTCCTCTGACTACCTGTCCCATTCTCCTTAAATAGGTTGTCCTGGTCTCAGGCTGTCCAAGTCTCACAGGCTTTTCAATCCATTTCGAGGGGGATGTCCTTGTAGTATAGTGTAGATATGTGAGAGAGAATGGAGAGATAAGTGTGCAGTCTGCTCATTTCGGTTGTTGCTGCTATAGCAGCAGCATGGTGTCCTTGCACCCAGCTTTTGGTGTAACAGCAATCATGTGAGGCTGCTATTGTTGCCATGACACAGACTTCTGGGATGGGTTGCCATTTTGATGCCCCCATTGAGTTGGGGCCCAAGGCTGATGTCCCATTTGCCCATTCCAGTTACATTACTGCACAGAAATATCAAAAGTTACAGCCCTGATCCTTGAGGGACCCACCTGCTGAACTGAAGGGTGGATCTTATAATGGGAAGTATCAGACAACCTTTTGTGAAGGCATCCTTGAGGGCTCTGCTTATCACAATTAAAAAAAAATATCACCTTACCTGTGATAGAAATGCAGCTACCTGGAGGAATAAACTGGACATCAGCTTAAGGAGAAAGTTAAGAATAACTTTTCCCACTGAAATTTTAGGAGAGACTGAGGAAGGCAGAAAGCAATTGCCATGGTTGGATTTTGGCAAGGACACAATGTCCCTTGTCTTATGGAAAGTGTTTTATGGTATTTTTGTTTTTAGTCACTGCAAGTGATCAGGCCCTGATATTTTCCCAAAGTGTCTCTAGCATCCTAACTCAAAGGGGAAAATGCCTCAGTTAACTTGCAGCCTCCTTTGCTCTGGATGTTTCATCCATTTATACAGCAGGCTCAGCCATTCTTATCTTACAAGGTCTGGTAAAATCAGTCTTCTACGCTGACTTAAATGTCATTTGTCCTTTTTGAAACACAGCTCTTTTACAACGTTTGGTGTGCCTTCAGTGTAGGTGAGTTTTGACAGCTCAGAAGTTGCTCAGAAGGGGGTTGGTATTCAGCTGTTTATAAATTGGTGTAGACCCGTTGACTTCAAAAGAGTTCCATGAGTTGGTTAAGAATATGGTTTAAAGTTATTTCAAGGAATGTTTAACAGAGGATGATAATTATGCTTGGTGACATATATCACGTTATTTTTCTTTAGTTTTAGGCACTCAATTGAACAAAGGCATATCATTTTTTATTTTTTTAATGTTCTTTTCATTTTAAGTTGACGTTGGCATTTATGATTAATGCCAATCTATCTTGGATTCATCCTGGCATTTTCCTTAGGAATTTCCAATATAGCAAGCCAATACGTTAATATTATAAAAATCACATCAGAGTTATAAAATAAAATCTTGGCACTTTCGTATGTCAGGTTAGTAGGATTTGGCTCCGTGTCCTATGACACATGCAAAGATACATTTTTATGCTGGTATCAATGTTTTACACATGGTCTGATTTTTCAGAGCAGTTAAGACAATTGATTTAAATACTGGTTGCATATTTGAAAATCAAACCTACAGTGATTATGTTACATCGTACTGAGACACAGCTCAAACTTTACATAATGCCTTTCGATGTATGTTGTGCAAGTTCACTTTAACATTGTTCCATTGCCAGTAAAAATCTGCTAATCCGGGGGAGAAATGTATAAACATCTGGCTTCACTGATGATACTTTGTTGAACCTGCAGTTCCATGCAATGGCAAAGGAAATGCTTGAGCCATATTTTCCAACACAAAATCTTTTAAGAGAACATCAGTTTTCTATCTGATGGTGCTGTTACAAATTCTTCACTTAAGTAGTGACATTATTTCTGACCAATAAAAATACATCCCAGGATGAAAGAAGTGTGTGCAAAATTTTAAAAGCAAGACCTATCAGTAGCGTATCTATGGATAAGAAAGCAAGACATGAGCCTAGTCACTAACTAAGGGGTGGGAGGATGCTGGAATGGAGGCAGTGGGACTTGAGGCTGTGGGAAGTGGGGATTGGAATCCTCTGTCAGCTCCAGGCATGGGCGATGCCACTTTTGTGGGTGGAAGTGGTATCAGCATGGTCATTATTATCCAGGGCATTAATGTTCCTGAGTGTAGAGACTAGGGCTACACGAAATTTTGCCTGGTGTTTTGTTTCGATGCATTTTGAGCTCAAAACAGCGAAATCAAAATGAAACAAAAGCCTTCGAAACAGCTTCGAAATGAAACAAGGGCACTCGAAACATTTCGAAAGTTTCAAAATGTTTTGAGTTTCGAAGCCAGACGTACTTGGCTGCAGTGCCAGTCCCAGCTGGCAGCAGCAGCCTCCTGTCATGTGGCAGGCAGATCCCAGGGCAGAGGCAGGTCCCCGCATGAGCTGATATGTCCTGGGCCCTGTACTGCAGCCGACCTGAGGAGGGTGTGGGGCCTGAGGCAAATCAGCTCATGCGCGGACCTGCCCCTGCTATAATCCAGGGGTTGAGGTGGGTCCTGGCATGAGCTGATTTGCCCCGGGCCCTACCACTGGACCCAGGTGGCAGAACCAGCTTCCCATCATCCAGCAGGTAGATTGGGGGCCTGGCACCCCCAGAAAAACAGCCTACACAACCCTCCTGAGGGTGCAGGCAGGCCCCTGATTTGCCTGCCAGATGACAGGAGGCTGGTGCTTCCGGCTGGGGTCAGCGGCAGCACTGATCTTCCCAGCTTTGGGTGCTGGCTGCAACCACTGCCATCCCAGGCAGCAGAAGCAGCCTCCTGTGATCTCTCAGGCTGATTGGGGGGGCTCCCCACACCTGCGGGAGGGCTGTGGGGCTCTGCTGACTCCTCTTGGAGGTGCGGGGGGGCACCTGATTTGCTTGCTGGATGATAGGAGGCTGGTGCTACCAGCTGGGACCAACGCTGGGCTCAGCAGCACCAGCCTCCTGTCATCTGGCAGGCAGATTGGGGGCTCGCCCACATCCCCAGGAGGGCTGAGGGGTCTGTGCCGGACTCCTCCTGGGGGTGCAGGCCACTGATCTGCTTGCCAGATCACAGGAGACTGGTGCTGCTGGCTGGGGCCAGTGGCAGCACTTATCTTCCCGGCAGTGGGTGTGGAATAGCCTGTGTGTGAAATGTCGAAACAGTTTCAATGAAACTAAATGGAACAGTGCTTTCAAAATAGAACTTGAAACAAAACGCTGTTCCTTTGAAACAGAAGTCAAAGTGGAACAGTGCAGTTTCGCACAGCCCTAGTAGAGACCCTCTCGTGTCCTTACAGTTGCTTTGGTTGCTGCCAGATTAACCATTTAAATTGCCATTTGGGTTGGGAAGCAGTGATGGCTGCAGCAGGTGAGCAAGAAGCTCCATACACCCAGGCAATTGCTGGGTTAACCTTATAAGTGCTAACTGCGCTAACACTTCTTCCGGCAGCAGCAGCTGTTCCTAGCTGACCCAGGGTCTGAATTCTACCAGTTACTCCTCTGAGACCTTTATTATTAACATTAATATTATTGTTGTTCAAAATAGTACTGGAGATACATTTTCAAAAACTGGTAACATAAGTGCAAATATTCCTCACAGGATGAAAATCTTAAATAAATTTGCACTGATTTTCATCTGAGCTAGTCTTAACATTATTACATTATAGTTTTTTCTCAAAATTGAAAAAATTACTAGCCAAGGAGAAAAAGGCAGAGTATGAACTCTGAAGAATGGAGTCCCCCAGGGGTCAGTGCTAGCACTAATACCTTTTCAATGTATGTATGTCAGATGTCCCAAATACAACATCTAAGAAATGCATGTATGCTGACTGTGTCACCATATTAGCTCAAGGAACTGGCATGACAGAACTGGAGAAGATATTGGACACTGATATGCAACTCATAATTGATTATCTCAACAAGTACTGTTTGAAGTTGGGCATCAATAAATCAGTATCATCACTCTTTCACATGGACAGTTGTTGAGCCAAGAATATGCTGAATATCAGAGTAGGCAACCACACCCTTCCACATGAGCATACCCCAACCTACCTAGGAGCCACAGTAGACCAGGGGTGGGCAATTATTTTGGCTGGAGGGCTGCTTAATGAGTTTTGATGAGCTGTTGGGGGCTGCAAAGGCAGCCTCTGCTTGACAGGTACCCTGACTTCCTGGTCACCATCTTGGGACCAGAGCTCCTGCCCCTAAATCCCTGACCTTTGCTACCAGAAGTCACTCCCCTTGTACCTGGAAGTACACTTTTTGTGGGGTGTGCCATCTTGGAACCAGAAAACTAAATCATATACTAAAAGTCAAACATCTACTATAATGTATTTTAATTCTATTTCTAAAAATATTTTTGTCCTGATTTATATGTGTTTTTGTAGTGTATATAGAAGTAATTTCATAATAGATCAAAAATACAGGCTTATGCTTGTATATTGTGTATGAGGCATGTGTGGGGGGTGTGGTTGGGAGGATGAGTGTCTGTGTATGATGGGGTGTGTATGTGGGTGGGTGTGGCTGTGTGTGGAGAGGTGTAGGGTATGTTGGGGGGTTGGGGCAGGGTGTGGGTCTGTGGGAGGTTTACAGGGTTTGAGGGAGGGTGGGGGATGTAGGGACCCTTCCACACCCCCACCATAGTGCACGGCCCCCACGGGCAGCAGCAGGTGGCAGAATCTTGAGGTGCTCATGGTTTGTGCAGACACTGCTGCCAGGCAGTGTGTGGTTTCAGCCGTTCTGGAAGCTGCACATGGTAGCAAGAAACTGATCCAGGCAGCAAGAAGCAGCCTGCCTTTATCACATGGGTCTTGTGCACCACTGGGACTCATGCACCAGTGGGGAGAAGCCCCGTGTGATAGAGCCGCTGCCTTCCCAACTCCCTGCCACCATGTGTAGCTCATGGGACTCTGCTGGAAAGTACAGAGCAGGGCTTTCTGCCATGTCTGGTGTAGTCCTGTGAGGTGCATATGGTGGCAGGGAGGGGGAAGACACCTGGCTCTGTTGTTCAGGGCTTCTTCCTGGTGGTGCTAGGAGCTGCATGTGAGCCCCATGCCATGGAAGTGGTCCAGCCTGGTTGCACTCCTTGTCGCCATGTACACCTCCCAGAACTGGTTGGAGCCACACCTTGCCCACCCATGCTCCAAGCTCCTGCTGTCCCATTGGGCGTGGGTCCTGAACTCCACACTACTGCCAGGCCCAGTCCCAGCCCCATGCTCTGGGCTCCCACCCACCTGCACTTCCCTACCTGCTGCCCAGCGTGAGTGCTGCAGCAGGGACATGAGGAGAAGCTGCTGGAGGCTGGGGAAGCTGAGCAGGTCCCCCAGCAGTTGCAGCAGTGGCTCTGCCCAGAAACAGTGTGTGTTGGCTGGGGCCAGGGCCCTCCCATGCAGGAAGGTGGGAGCAAAGTGTGCAGGCTGGTTGGGGTGCAATTAATTCGTGGGTGCCTGCAGGCTGGATGAAATCATCCAGTGGGCTGAATCTGGCCTGCGGGCCATAATTTGCCCGCCCCTGCATTAAACCCTTCCCTCACTATAAACACCATATTTAGAAGGTCAACAGTAAAGTCTCTGCATGGGTAGCTGCCTTAAGATGCTTAGCCAGCACAACGTGGGTTGCCAACTTCAGAGTGCTCAGAACCACTGCACTTACAATGGTATGTGCCCCAACAGAGTACCGTACTCCTGTGTTGTCCAGGAGTTGTCACACTAAAAAGCTCAACCCTGTATTTAACAGTACGCTGAGACTTGTAATAGGCTGCACAATTTGCACACAGATGTAGTCCCTGTATTCTCGGGCATTGGGCCAAGTGATATAAGACAGACCCTAACAGTATTACTGGTGGTATGTTGTGAGTTCAGCAACAATACTCTGGATACTTCTGTGTTGAACTAACAAGTATTTATTAATATAACTCTCTGGAATCGCATCCAGGGTGGATCTTAACAGGTACCCTCATGTACGCAAGACTTATACTTGCTCTGTCCCTGACCTTGACCTGGCCCAGTTTTGTTGAGTGAGAGGAGCCAAGAATATGTATCCTGGCTCCTCATGGCAGGGAAAATGGAGTCCCCAGTGTTGCAAAGCTGCCCCAAACTGTACCCTGCAGTGCTAAAAATGAGGGCTTTGGCCTAAAAGGGACAGTACAGGGAAAATACAATAAGACACAATAACTGGCAACAGAGGCTAGAGATGATTCAAATCACCTGCTCTATCAACTGTTAACTGAAGACCTGAATAGATGGAGCACAGAGAAGCTTAAAAGTCATAAACTGTTTATACATAAAGCCCTCAAACTCCTGGAAGAGATTGGGGATGTTGAACCAATGCTATGGACAGCAATGGGGTGGGCTGACCATTAGGAAAGGTCAGACCCATTCCAACAGCATTTTATATCAACACCAAACAAGTACCCCATTAAGCATGACTTGACAGAGAAGTGAGGGTCCAGCTGAACAGACTGAGATCTGGATATGGACACTTCAAAACATAAATTCATAAGATGAACCTCTTGGACCTTCTGTGTGAATGGGGTGTCCAGTAAATGAAACACCACTTATTCGAAAGCTACAATCTTTACAATGCCCAGATGGGGCAGATGGAATTTGCACACTGAGTGATAATACCAGACAATGGCAAATTTGGATGTTGCTATCTGATGCCATATGAAAGAAAGAGTGAGCTTTCTTCATAATACATTTTTATACAGTGCAGATAATACGATTAGCCTAACCTAAGATCAACAAAGCCATTGAAATTATTTTCAAAGAATATTTAATTGAAAAATCAGTTTTTAAAAAGAAGCGTAGGAGATGTGTACACAAAACCTCCTATCTATGACTATGAATATTGTGTGCAACACCTCCTATGTCTCATTTTGAAACTATACTCATATGTCTTCAAAGTGAACTAGAAAATCTGTACTCTGTTTCAGTGTTGATGCAGTGAAGAGCACAAGTGCTAATTTCCACTACTGTGATTGGATTTGCATATTTATATACCCCACACAACAATCAGAAAAGACTTCCTTATCAAGAGCAAAGTTCTGAAAGATGCTCATTATTCAATCTGGACTGCTTCTTGTGAGAAAATAAATTACTTCGATTAATCCTTTGGTGAGGGCGGCCAAAGAATTTATGTGGGAATTTCAGTCAGAATCTTAGAAAATTAGGGTTGGAAATGACCACAGGAGGTCATCTAGTGGAACCCCCTGTTCAAAGCAGGACCATTCTGAACTAGATCATTCCAGCCAGGGCTTTGTTGAGCTAGGCCTTAAAAACCTCCAAGCATGGAGATTCCAACACTTCTCTAGGTAATCTGTTCCAGTGGTTCATCACCCTCCAAGCCTAGGGACAGACATTACACACAAGCCAGTCTAAGTAATCATAAACTGGTTTAAACCTGTAACAGAACAGATGTTCTGTGCACATAAACCAGTTTAAAAATGCCTGAAACCAGTTTGAGATAAACCTGGTTGAATGTAGTATCAGACTTAACTGTTGTAGCTCAAACTGGTTTATGCAATGTCTGTCCTAGACCCCTTCCTGATTTAACCTAAATCACAATCTCCCAGCATCCCAGATCCTTTACAGCCCTGTGTGGGGCTTTCTCATCCAGAGAGCTGGGCTGTCCCTTTCCCTCTGTTCCCTGGCTGGAGCTCCAGCAGAGACAGCAGGCACAGCAGGGTCTGCCTGGCTTCCCCTGCCCCATCCCCCTGCTCACCACATGCTGCTTAAGCAGGGATCCTTCTTTCCTCTCTCCCACAGCCAGGACCGTAGCCAGCATCCGGTACACTAGCTAATACTGAGAGGTGTCTGTGGAAGGCAGACAGGACAGTGTCCACTTAGGGCTTTTTGGAGCAAATCAGCTGGTCAGCTGCTTATGTCCCTCCATTCCTTCCTTGGAAAAAGTTGTTTAAGAAGAGCTTGAACTAATGAGAGAGGCTTTTGTAAAATCTGTGTAACTACCTGCTGTGTAACTAAAGGCTGTGTAACTCCCTGCTGTCTCCCTTGCTGGCCAGGAGCTGCGAGGGTGGCAGTAGGGGTGGGGGAGCCCCTCCCTAATTAAAGCATCTTCCTGGGGCCTGGCTATGCCACTCCCCTCAGCTCAGTGCTGTGAATGGAAGGGAGGGCTGCTGTAGTGCCCCCAGCTTCTAGACTGAGCCACTGCAGACATGTGCCTGCATTTCCTCAGTCCAGTGGGGATGTCTGTATGGTTACAGACTAATTCAGCCTAGCCAGGTTAGACTAACCTGCAAAGATTGAATCAGTGCAGGCTCAGGCTTTTTGAATGTCTATCCATAGCCCTGAGAGAGTTTTTCCTAAGTTGGATTGGTCATGTTGCTTCATGACCTGTATCAGAGAGCTCTAGCTGACTAAGTAAGTGCATGGGTCAACCAGAGGTAATGCCCTCCTCGACTTGGTCTTGGCCAAAGGAGATGATCTGGTGAGTGAATTGAATATACAGGATAGCCTGGGTGACAGTGACCACAAAACCATCACATTCACTGTCCATCACAAGGCAGGCAAATCAGCTAGCAAGGTTGAAGTTTTTGGACTTCAAAAAAAGCAAGTTTCAACAGGCTCAGGGCAGCAGTAGTGGAAACACTGCAGGACCAGGGACCAAAGGTGAAAGGAGTGCATGAAGAGTGGTTGTTCCTCAAGGACAGGGTCCTTAAAGCACAAAAGAAGTCCATTCTCATGCAGAGGAAAGGTAGCAGAACAGCTGTTATGCCCTTGTGGCTTAATAGGGATATCATGTTCCTCTTGAAAAAGAAGAAAGACGTATACAAACAATGGAAGCTTGGGGTAGTCCCCAGGGAGGACTATACAACAGTGGCTCACATTTGTAGGGAGCAGATTAGAAAGACTAAGGTGGCAACTGAATTTAAACTAACAACAGAAATCAAGGACAATAAGAAGTACTTTTTTAGGTATGTAGAGAACAGGAAGAAAGCAAACAGAAGTGTGGGACCATTGCTTAACAACTCGGGACAGGTGGTTACCGACACTCAGGAGAAAACTGAATTCCTGAATGACTACTTTGCTTCAGTATTTCATCAGACTAAGGGGAAAATCATACTAGATAAGGTTCAGAATGGGCATGGTGGGAATGACCGCCTTCCTACTGTTGATGTTGAGCTGGTGCATGATCAGTTAGAGAAGTTAGACATTTGTAAGTCAGCAGGACTGGATGAACTTCATCTGACAGTGCTGAAGGAGCTGACCAAAGTTATTGAGGAACCTCTGGCAAAACTCTTCCAAAATTTGTAGTGCTCTGGGGAGCTCCCAGAAGACTGGAAGAGGGCCATGTAGTGCCCATTTTCAAGAAGGGGAGGAGAGTGGACCAGGGCAACTGTAGGCCAATTAGCTTAACTTCTATCCCAGGGAAAATCCTGTAAAAATTCATCAAGAAATCTATGTGCAATACACTTGCAAAAGGTAGGGTTCTGAATGACATTCACCATGGTGGTGTTGTGGGCAGGTCTTGTCTTATCAAACTCATCTCCTTCTACAACCATGTAACTCACCACCTGGAAAAGAGAGAGGAGGTCTACATTGTATACCTAAACTTCCTGAAGGTTGACATTGCATAGCTAGACTTTGGGACAGAGATTTTTTTTTTTTTTTTTTAAAGCAAAATTAGGATATTCATGACTTAGAATCTAGATGTTCTGAAACAGAAATTTCACAGAGGACTACACTGATAAGAAGACTCATTGAACAGGATCATAAGTATAGGATACTTTAAATTATAGTCAGTTTCCACTGCATGATTATTTACAGAACATTCATGATGAATGCACTTCCTTCATTTTAATGACTTGGAGTTCATCCCTAAGCATTTTTACATAACTGACAAATATGTACCCAGCAAATTTTCACTTAAAATATTTATTTTGGTTGCACATGTGCTTTGTACATTTGATTATTTTCTTAAATAACTCTTTATAGCAAATTTCTTCACCAACTGTGAATTCTGAAAGCTTAAAGGTTGTTTCTCATGATCGAATATATCACACCATTAAGCAACTTAAGCTCAATTCATTTACCTTTGCAACTTCTTTTCTTTCTTCAACTGTGCCATGATCTCTTTTAACATTTGGCTCATTGTTAATTTTCTTGTTGTTCTTTTGCCAAATTTTGTGTTGAACTTGTGTGATGATTGTTTAAAAATGTTTGAAATATTTAGTAAAGTGGAACATGTCAGTTCTATCTAAAAATGTGGCTCAGTCTATAGCAGCTTTTTGACTCTTTTCAACCTGATTATATAGCTGATTGAGAGATTTAATTTGCTTCAAAATATTTCCAGAAAATCCTAGCACAAAACTGGGTTAAAAATATAACAAAATTGTTCACACTTGTAGGGAGCAGATTAGACACAGAGCTGCTTCAGGGCTGGGGCTTTGCAGCGGTGACAGCATGGTCTGAAGTTGGGGAAAAGCTGCAGTCTGCAGCCTGCATGCCTCTGACCAGGGCATGCAGGAAGCAGATTACACCTCTGCCCTCACTCCAGACCCCACTGTCACCGCCACAAATCCCAGCCCCGGAGTGCCCAGTTGCATACCCTGCCAGTACCATTTGAGCTGGTCCCCATGGAGACCCTGGCCCTGAGCTGTCACAGCCCTGCTCCCCTGGGGTCTCCATGGAAAGTTGCTACAGGACATGGGCAGGGGCTGCTGGAAAATGGAGTCCACCATGAGCCAAAGATGGACTTTGCCCACCCCTGGTCTATAGTGTTGTCATGACTTTTTTTTAACAAGTTTTGTGCCATTGATTAAGCCAATTTTCAGATTCATATTTTGCAACAGAATCTTAAGTGTGAGCCTGTGGGGAGGCAGACCACTGGTGAGAAACTCGGTTAGATATCACATATCCTTGTTAAGTTATTTGTTATTTACACTGTCTACGCATAAGTATACTCTTTATTCTACAGTTGTCTGGGAATCATCATATTTACTTAAATCTATGATGATCCTGAATTTAAGACAACCCCAAATAATTAGATTCTATACAAGGAAACATTATAAATTTGTTTTAGAATTGAATGTCATCATTTATAGCATTGAAGTGTTTGTTTTTGAAACAAAGAATTTCAGAATTTGAATTGAGACAAATGGCATCCTCTGAAAAGTCATGCCATATACCCACTCAAGTTGCCTTCTTGTAAAATGCAGTTTTCTGTTACTCTGATAAAATCAGAGCAATCCCCTTGTGTAGGCTTGGTCCCGTCTCTCATCTTCGTTAGATAAATAGAAAATTCATCTGCTGTAGCTAGTCTTGTTATGGTGACCTTTTAATATTTTAAAATGTGTCCACAATGGCAGTGTCTTAAGACAGCTCTCATTTATAAATGCATGAGGAGCACCAGGCAAAACCTACCTAAAATCCCCTCCTAAAGCTATGACTTTGTGTCCAAATTGAATTTCATTGTTCATTATGTTGAACAAGAGTTGGTCAGTGCATTGCAGTGCCAAAGCAGAAGCCATTGGAGCCTCATCCTAAAGGATTGATTTACACTGATGAATAACATTTGCCTTTACACGTTGGTCTTTGATGCTTGAAGTGGAAATTTCAGTTAAATTCAGTGGAAGATTAAATCAAATATGCACAACTCTTCCTTCTTTGACTAACATTGCAGCTGTACTGCTCCGTGTCAGAGTAATGCAAAATACTCTGCATCCACAATGCAGATGGAGTAGACGTTTGTAAGTAAATATCTTTCTTGCCTGCACCACCAGGTCCTTCTATGAAAAATGCTTTGGGACCTGTTTCAATGGATCGAACAGCTTTGATAATGGCGTCCACTATTACTTTCTGCTCCTTATTAGCCGTGTTATACAACTGGTGGCCAGTAGTGTTTTCATCTGTATCTGTGACTTCCCTTCTGATATGGTCTGTTCAGCATAGCAGGGTCAGTGCTGTTTGTTCTGAAAACTTCAGTGATCTCTGACATTGTGCTTAAATTGCTCTTAAAAAGTTGCCTACAGTCTGCTGGCTCTTCAAATGCATCTATGTATGCAAAAAGTTGCCTGAGCAGTAAGGGCATCTGGAATGATGATGCTTCATATGAAGAGGCAGAATAGGAATGCATCTTATCAAGCAATCCCAGCTTCAGCATAAATCTGATTTATGTAATATATGTTGATAATAAATATGTGTATTTATGTAATGTATGTAATAAATAAAATATAGAAATGTATGAAGTATATGTTCCTGAATAAATTCTATATTATAATATGCAATATATGCTGTGCTTCTTTGCACAGTGAATGGAATGCACACTGTAAGAAAAAGCACAGATTTCTGTTCTGGGGGAAAAGACTCAAAATAGAAAACAAAAAGAGGATTTTGGGGGAGGAATAAATTGAAAGGAATGAATGAATATTCTAATATTATAAAAGCCTAAGTCTGTCCATCTGTCTGTCTATAATGCTTTATTCACACTCTGATTGGCTGGTGAAAACAGTGGGGGAGCACCTCCATGTTTCTAAAGCTGTGCTGAGGACCCGACAGAGGTCCACAACTGATCCCCTCCCCCAGTCCCTGCAAGAGGCAGAACAGCAGCAGCATGGTGGCACTCCATCCCAGCCCCCTGCTCCCCCCTGGCCCCTCATCATTTTTGATGAGCAGTTGACTAGTAATAAAATAAAAGGGTATAGAAACCAAAAGGTATTGAATCCCATTTGCTAGGAACAGGCTAGCAAGTAGGAAACAATAGCCTTTCTCTGATGCTGCTGAGCTGCTGGAAGACACAGCTGAGTAACTGACCCCAAGGCAGAAAGCTCACTTCAAACAATGCTGCTCTTTATGCTGTATTGCTTAAAGCTGTATGCTTTTATTAGACCAACTTAAGTAGTTGGAAAAATGTTTATGAAAAAATATTTCCAACTATTTAAGTTGGTCTCATAAAAGTTATCAGATTCACCCAAAGTACGTTGTCTGTGTGTGTCCTTAGACCAACAGTTACAACCTACACCCCTGCTTTAAACGAGTCTGTATTTTTAAATTTAAGCAATAGGACCAGCTGCTTCCTGTAAGTTACTCTGCCATTCTTTCCAGCAGAGGGCACTAAGATGCATGGAACACAATATACTTCATAGTCTAATTGACAGGCTTGCTCATTGTATTGAGATTTTGCACTATAAAGGGCATAGCTGAGTGGCACTTGTAGATGTGATATCCAGAACTCTCGGTGTCCCTGCTTTTGGTAAGTGTAAATCAGAACATTAGAGCGTTAGTCTCATTTAATTGCACTGGGATTTATGCATGTAATTCCTAGTGCACTGAGCTAATGATGTACACTTTAAGTCATATCTGCACACCATTAGATTTGCCTTTCAGAGATGCTTATTATCTTTGAAAATCAGGCTGTTCACAAGTTTATAGAGCCATGCATTTCTTCATAGGGAACCACAATAAAACACTTGTTAGAAGGTAAAATATAGTCACAACAAGAAAGTTGTTTTTTTTTATGGTAGAATAAGTTCATACTTGCCTGTGATCTGCATGATCCACTCCAGGCACACAACAATAAGATGTAGAAAAATCATAATACTGAAAAGAGCTGCCACTCTCCCAGAGCACCAAATGCATCACAAAGATAAAAATAAGTAGGCTGCAAGTAGGCACATGCAGAAAGTGTGTCCTCTCAACCTCTCTCTTACAAAGCAGTCCCACAGATATGTTCTCACGGGTAATTTAATGTCACTGAACTGAATATTCCATTTTATTGCTCACAGTATTCTATCATGACAAAATTTGAGACACTGGACCTTAAATGATGTCACTCACATCTCTATTGTGTTTCTTTCCACTTTCATGATTTTGACAGTTAATCTTTCTTAAACCTCTGGTGTTAGAGATTCATGCTCATTAAAAACAAGGGGTACCTCTGTAGACAGTAGCATTACTAATGGGAGCAAAGGGACATGAGGGTATCTGCCCTGGGCACCGACTGCGGGAGGGAGGAGTACAAAAATAGCAGCTGCTGCCACTGCCAGTTAGTGCTGCTGGTGGCAGCAGTGACCCAGACACTATTTCCCCGTACACTGCTGCTGCCCAAGGATTAGAGCTTCCAGCTATGCTTCTATCTGTAACATTTGTTATCATAGTATCATTTAAAAGGTAGGATTCAAACACTTCTTTCAAAATGTCCTGATTGTGTTATTTTGGAGCAATTTGTGAGATATAACAAAAGATGAAGTAAAAGATGCCAGGTAAAATTTGCAAAAGTGCCTAGGGTTATACTTTTAAAGGTGTTTATATCAGTTGTAGTGAGATACTTTTGTGAGGCCTTTCAAAATCTTGCCAGATACTTCCGTATATCTTTTTTCCTACCCAAATACTTTTAGAAAATTGCCCTTATGTATTAAGAGCCTAGCTGGATTTTAAAGTGATTTTTAGCACTTATTGATGATCAACAGGATTTCAGCTTAACATGTTTGAAAATGTTACCTGCTGAGACAAGTGTAAGTTGACATGTAGTATTAGAATAACACATTTTATTATTACTAAAAATGAGTGCATTATGCCATCTTCACTAGAAAGCTAGAGAATTAAGTTTTTCAATGGATTAGACCAGTGGTGCTCAACCTTTTGGCCCCACAGGCCAAATAAGTGGCCCAGAGCCCATCTGTGGGCCAGGTCATGTCCTGGGGCCCAGCACTGCTGCCTCCTTGGCCTGTGCCAAGATTGGGTCCTAAGGGGCTGGCACTGCCCTCTCCCACCCCTTCTTGTCCCAGGTTTGAGTCCGGGGGGGGGGCTTGCACTGACCACTTCCAGCCCCCTTGTGCTGTGATTGGGGGAGCAACACTGCCCCCTTCCACCTGCCTCACACCAGGATTGGGCCCCATGAGTCCAGCACTAGCTGCTTCCAGCCCCCTACACTGAGATTGGGCCCTGCGGCCCAGCACCACCCCTGTGGCCTTGTGCACTGGGCTCAGGTACCCATGGGTTTGGAGATTTGGTAGCAGGAGAGTGCTGTCACCACTTTCCCATCACCAAATTTCCTGACTGTGGGGAGCCTTTGGGCCAGATGACTTGGCACTGCAGTTTGGATCTGGCCCTCAGACTGGAGGTTGAGCACCACTAGACGAAAGCTTTCTGTTTCTAGGCCTACTGATCAGTAATTGTAAATATGTCTCTAGCCATTTTATATAGCAGTGCTTTTTAATTTTTACATTAGTGTGAAAAAAAATCAGTTCCATGGATGCCTAAATGTCCAGTAGCTATCTGCAGCTGGTACATCGCTAACTGCTCAGTGAATGCGTAGTATTGCCTATGGCCTTTAATTTAGAATCTGTACATGTGAAAGTAGAGTTCCACATCCACTCAAAAACACACAGGGCCATTCTGGTAATATTTTTTCAATGGGAATATAAATGCCCTCTTGTACAAACTCCTACCCATCATTTAGATAGTGTGATATATTAACTTATCCAGCATATTTTTGTAGTAAATTGTGTTCTACATTATTCTGGTACCAATAAGAGCATACATTTCAAACTATGAAGTTTGCACCTCATTGTTTTGTTCATTTTAAGTGTATCTTTGATTCATCATAGGAACAGATTTTACAGTTTTTCGTAAATAGACCTATTATAGAGTGAGATTTCTGCTATCAGACTTGTAATAGGGCATAAACTTGTGTAATTTAGGAATTTGGAAAGGCCACAGCTGGGAATGTACCAGTTAATAGACTCAGACAGATGGTTTCTGACAGGTCTGTAAACCATTCACACCCTTTTTTAGCAAATGTTTTTCAGCAATCCCAATTTTCAAATGCTACTTTAGAAACAAATACTCAACATCTACTTCAAAGAGGAAGTTAAAAAACATGATTTGAAAATAATCTGGGTTGAATCTGATGATAAAATCCATGCAGAACTCAAGAAGGAATGCCATGAATAGACAATAATCAGGCTATCTTTTTTCCACTACTGTCTTTTCATGGAACATAGAGAGCAACCATAGTTGGGTGTGTCTACATATAATAAGTGAGCATTTTCAACAACAACTGGTAATGCTTCTTTTTCTCAAGAAACTAGAATATTTTCCATCTGTAGAAATCACTGTCCAAAAGGAAACAGCCGTATATCCACAGCATAACTCTCTATACAAAGCAGATGGAACACAACAAAATAATACAATACAGAAAGGTGCCAGGGGAGTTCATGGGAATCGTGAGAAAGTGATGAGAGGAGGGTTGTTTTGTGCTGAAAGAACTGAGTGGCTTTTCTGGTAAGAACAGCGGGTGGCACACAGGAATTCCGCTTCTCAGCCTTTAATTGTAGTTTTTTAATGCAATGTCACCTTGTGTTTTTACCCTCCCAGGTTAAATAGTTGCATTTGATTTCTACTTCTCTAGGTCATTTCACTATTTCCTCTCCTTGTGTCAAGTCTCCCATTGTCTCAGTTGGGATTTCTAAAGCCCTGCAAGCCTCCCCTTTGGGCACTTTTACATCTGCTCGGGGGTTGGGGGGGCAGCACTATAATTAGAACAGCTCCGAGAGCCACTCTAATTAATGCGCCGCTTCATCTCCTGTATCAGTGTCCCTGTGCTTGAAAACGGTGGCGAGGGCACTTGAACTAAAGCTCATTTGACTAGCTTTAGTTCAAGCACCCCCACCATCATTTTTAAGTGTGGGGATGCTGATACACGAGACACATGAGGTTGCTGGAGCATGGCAATTGCTGCGCTCCAACAGACTGGGTTAATCAAGTGTGCTGGAATTCCAGCGTGTTGGAGCAGCCTCGGTGTTTGTGTATGGGCACACTTAATAAAAATTATATGGGCAAAACCTATAGCTATCTTTCAGATTTTAGAACTACTTTCTAAGTACATACATAATAAATACATAGTGGGTGCATCCACACATGCACTTTAATGTGTGTTAGCTTACTTTAATGCATGTTAAAGCATCACAAAAAATGTGTGCTTTTGCTAATGCATTAAACTAAGCTATTGCGCCTTTTTCTAGTACCTCACAATAGGCACTTGTACATGTTTGCACTGCAGTGCATGCATTTTTATAAATGGCAAAATACGCATCAGCGCTGAGAAAATGGGGGCAGCATGTTTTTGAACTAAAGCACATCAAAGGTGTTTTAGTTCAAAGGCACACTGCTGCCATTTTCTCAGCACTGATGCACATTTCACCATTACACAAATGCACACAACACAGTGGTAGGCATATCAACTTGCGTGCATCCAGTGCACTGAATTTCTGATGCATTGGAGCAGACAAATGTATGTGCATAAATGCCCAGTGGTACTACATTTAATGCACATTAGCAAACATGTAGACCTACCTGCTCAGTCTTTTCTCTCTTGCCTCATAAAGAATCATTCTATGTTCCTGATAGATAAATTGCATTGCTTTTCTCTGAAACTTCAACTTTTGCCAAATACCAAGATACTCAATTTTGTGCTAAGTCATATTCCCAGGAAAAGCTTTTAGTTTCTTCAGTAGAAAAAAGTGTTGGACTAAAATTTGCTGACAATTTCACTAATGAAAATATAGATTAATTCTACAGAATTCAGTAGAGATACTCTGAATTCTGATACACTGATAGCTGTTCATCAGCCTGACTTAACTTTCGCTCCTAAATTTAAAGAAGCTTTGTTTTCCTAAGGAGACAGGAGCATATAGTTTTACATTTTGCAAATTAATATTATAGTAGCTGTTCCATAATTACCAGCTCATTAGTGCTGGCTAGAGCTTTTGTTTCAGTCTTAGGTTGATAATTTCATTATGGGTGCAGTTCAGAAAAACACACACTTAAACTTAAGCACATGCTTAAGTGAATTGGGACCTACAGAAGAATTTCTTTTGCTTTTTAGTTGTATTTTAACCCCTAAATTAACAGCGCCTTTTTTCTGAGATGCAAAGATTTTTGTGGGTAATATTTTTATTGGACCAACTACATGGTTAGGATAGGTTTAGAAAAACTTTTGAATAGAATGCATATGCTTTGCCAACCAAGTGAATTAAGTGGGATGTCCTGATAGTTTATGAGCAATTATAAGTTATCAGAACATGTATTTCCAAATATGTTTGACTTTTTATAAAAAGAGAGGAAACTGTAAATGATCTGATTTAAAATATAAACCAAATTAACATGAAAATCTAGCATGGAATATGTTAATAAAACTGAGTCTGTAACCTGTGCTTTATTTTATACATATTCATACGTATGTAAAATACATATATATATAAACATGTTTGTTTATATATGCAAAATATATGATATTAATAAATCTAAGGCATTTCTTTCCTAACTAAGCAGCAAAGATAGGTAAGTTTTATCAAGCAGAGGAACATATATTAACAGAGTTGCAATGAAAGAGAGAAAGTCACAGGGATTGTAAAGCTGCTAGGATGAATTCTCTGTACCAAAAAACAAAGGGCTCAGACAGAAGTACAGCTCCCTGCACTGCTGGCTGCCAGTCTGCAGCCAGTTTCCCCTAGCAACAGCCTGTCCTCCCTCCCAGCTTTTCCCTGTTTCAGAATGGGAAGCAGGGGAAGGGAGCAGAGGGAGCTTCTTCTAGAGCAGTGCTTCCCAAACTTTTCCTTAACACGACTCCATTTATGACCCTATTTCCTCAGCATGGCCCCTCCACAGCCCACAACCCACAGCCCTCCACTCCCTACCCAGTGCCCCACACTCCTGATCTGCATCCCCCTGATGCTCCCAGTACCTCTCACTTCCATCCCATAGCCCCCTGCCACATTTCCCTCCCAACCTGCATCCCTCCCATTCCCCTCAGGTGCCCCAGAGCCTGTGGTAGGGTGTTTGTGGGGCAGGAGGATGCAGGCTATCCACTGTTGGCTTGGGGCTCCCTGCCCTTCTGTCGTTCTCCTGGGGGCCCCACAGCCCAGTGGGTGGGACCTGATGGAGAAAGGAGCACCACGCTGCCTTGGCCACCAAGTTGAAACACCCCCTGCCTGGCCAGCAGCAGGGGGGCACAACTCCACACCGCTGCTGGTGCCATACTTCAACTTGGCCACGATGGTATGGCACTCCGTCCTGCACTGAATCCTGGCCACTGAGCTGTGGAGGTGGCTGCTGCCTGGAGCTTGTCCAGTCCTGTTGCAGCCCTGTGCAAAAATGGGTGCAGAAATCTCGTGACCCCAACCACTGATTTTGCAACCCTATTTGGAGTCACGACTTACAGTTTGGGAACCACTGTTCTAAAGGTTCCCTAGCCCATGCTGGAGGGTGGGATGGGTGAATTCAAGCTATCCCAGACCAAACTCCCTCTGCTCCCTTTCTCTCTCTCCCATTCTGAAAACAGCAATAGACTGGAAGGCAGTGCAGGCAGAAGTTACAAAAGACACTATGTTTTGAATCATCTTCATCTGAAGCCTCATGTACTGAGGGTTCAGATTTTTACTGTTTTTGAAGTGGTCTCCAACTGTGCACTTCTGTTTGGTCACAGCTATAGACCACTTTAAGTGGCCAGATAGGGTGAAAATTTTCACTTCTGTCTGCGCCTACAGAGCGATTCTCAGTCTTTGTATTGTGAGTTCTAGGTCCTCACAGTGTCTAGTATGTAGAGCTCCCACCATTTCATGTTGCTTTCTCTATAGCAGTGTTCTTGACTTTTAGTGATTTGGAACAATTATCTCTTCTTTCATGGAAAGGATTAGTACAGTTGCTTCAGAGCCTTAGAACTAGAAGAGGTTTATTGCTGGGATAGATCAAGCAACATATGGGAGGAAAAAAGACATTCTGTGCAGACAGATTAAGTTTTTGCCAAAACATTTTACTGAAATTTTATAAAACAAACAGGTCATTAATTGCCTCCAGATTTAGCTACTGCAAATAGTGCAAAGATACAGCTTGCCAGATGTTTATTTGTTACTACAGTTTTTATATATGGATGTTCTGATTTAACAGCATAATTGCTTTAATATGGTTCATTATTTTAGACAGGAAGTCTTGTTTCTCAGTTATCTTTTTATTAGTTGTATGGGTGAATTGTGCAGATCTACACCTTTTAGCTGAAAAAGTAATTGGCAAGAAAACTTAAGTGGGATGTAGTCAAGAGGTCAAAATTTTGTAAAATGTCCATTTCTCCTTGACTATGCAGAAAGTAAGTTATGGGAGACAATGATCAGCCTTAAAGCTAATACACATCAATATTTATTCCCCAGACCTTTCAGTGTATATCCATTTGGGAATTTTTCTACTCAAATCAGGCTGGTTTAATGACAGGACTGAAAACATCCAGCTCTGGAACAGAAGCCTGAAAAATATCAATTGGTTTCCAAGAGTAAACCACAGAAACCA
>NW_017728906.1:161826249-161829889 GCF_001723895.1 Crocodylus porosus
TGATCTGATCATAAAAGGCCACCAGGTTGGTCTGACAGGACCTGCCACTGATGAACCCGTGTTGGTTGCCCCTAAGCATGCAGTCCCCAGCTGGTCCCTTGTGGATATGTGCCAGAATAATTTTCTCAAACTGTTTGCCTAGGATTTAGGTAAGACTAACTGGCCTATAATTTCCCGGGTCCTCCTTCTTCCCCTTTTTGAAGATGGGAACCATGTTGGCTCTCTTGGGTAAATGTGATCTCTTTTATTAGACCAGCTAAATAATCCAAAAATATTGTTCTTTGAAAGCTTTTGAGCACATACACTTTGTTTTATAGGGAGAGTCTGCTGTTGTTTTCTGTTCTCTTGGATGGAATAGAAGCCAGTTAATGTATGCATTTATGCATATAAGGATCTTTTACCCAGGCAATCCAGGATTGGACTATAAATGATATGAAGTGTGGTTCTTCCTCATACGGTAACTCAGTGGGGCACCACATTCATTTTGACTCACTGAATTTTATACAAATATGCTTGATTGGCCAAAAGAATAGTTTTTCCAGCTGTCATTTCCTCCAGTTCACTTTGGACATTTTGTACATCATTCTGGAGGTGATGAATAGGTGATCACAATGGTTCTTTCTGCAGAGGTGTAACTGATGACATTTGTGCCCTGGGTATGAACCCCAGTAGCCCCAGGGGAAGGTGTTAGCATGGTCAGCAGCCAGGGTGCTAATGCCCCCAGACATGGCAACACTGAGTTTAGTAGCACTTACCTTCAAGTCATCCTTGAGCTTCCTCATTGGGGGCTGCTCTGATTCCTGTACTCTCTCTGTATACTGCCCTGCTTTACCTACTCCCCAGGGGCCACTCTGACTCCCATCACCCTGGGGCACCCCCTTAAACTCAGGGCTCATGCCACAGTAACTAACCACTAGTTATGCTGCTGCCCTTCTAGCGGTAGAATGGGTGAATGAATCCTCAGTAACAGAAAACGTTAAGGACTGTTTAGAAAAGCTGGACGTAAACAAGCCCATGGAGCTGAATGGGATGTACCCAAGGGTGCTGAGGGAGTTGGCTGATATGATTGCAGAGCCATCTTCTTTGAAAACTTGTGGCAATTGGGAGAGATCCTGGACAATGGAAAAAGGGAAAATATAGTGCCCATATTTAAGAAAGGGAAAAATGAGCATCGGGAGAACTACAGACCAGTCAGCTTCACCTCAGTCCCTGGAAAAAATTAGGAGCAGATCCTCAAGGAATCCATTTCTAAACACTTGGAGGATAAATTGATAAAGATCAATCAGTATGGAATTTACTAAGGGCAAATCATGTCTGACCAACCTGATTGCCTTCTGGGATGAGATAGTTGGCTCTGTGGATGTGGGGAGACCAGTGGATATGGTATACCTTGACTTTAGGAAAGCTTTTGAATGGTCTCCCACAACATTCTCACAGGCAAGCTAAGGAAGTATAGACTGAATGAATGGACTATAAGGTGAACAGAAAACTGGATGGATCATAATTAGACTCAGTAGTCAATAGCTTGATGTCTAGTTGGCAGCTGGTATCAAGTGGAGTGCCCCAGGAGTCAGTCCTGGGGCCAGTTTTGTTCAGTATCTTCATCAGTGACCTGGAAGATGGGATGGAGTGCACCCTCAGCAAGTTTGAAGATAAGACCAAGTGGGGGGAGGGGGGGAGTAGTAGATATGCTGGAGGGGTTGGGTTAGGAGTCAGAGAGACCTAGGCAAATTGGAGGATTGGACCAAAAGAAATCTCATCAGGTTCAATAAAGGCAAGTGCAAAGTCCTGCAATTAAGCCACAGCAATCCCATGCACTGGTACAGGTTGGGGGCTTACTGGCTGGGCAGCAGCTCTAAAGAAAAAAACTGGGGGGGTTACAGTAGTCAATAAGCTGAATATGAGCCAATAGAATGCTCTAATTGCCAATGGGATTGGCTGCTGGTGCTCCCCCAGACTCTGGAGGCACCAGTCGTCCATGCAAAAGGTCCAGTTCTACCTTTAGTTTCAGAGATGAGAATTCAGCTCTCTTGAAGCTGATAAAGTGTCTCTGGATTTGCAGCTAGACAAATGAGGACAAAGGCAGACTTTCATGATATAATTGAACAAGCAAAATAATCCACGCAGAAGACTCCAGGGTTAACATTTTTGAAATTCAATTTTTAGATATTCAAACAGAAACACTTTACTGGGGTCTGATTTTTACACCATGGCAATTTCTACAAAGTAACCTTACAGTACCCAGCAGTGGCAGTTTCAAGAAGGCTTTTCTGCTTCATGCAGGCCACCTTCTAAACCAGAAGCATTATAGCATCATCTGCCCAGTGCTTTGGATAGACAAATTAGCACAGATGTGATAGTATCAGCCCTCTCCTGTGTGAATTAAGCCACCTGTAGGATTGCACAGATGCAGCCATACAGGTCTCAGTTTAGGAGTGAGTTTGCACTGAACAACCCCTCATGCTTGAAGGCACCATTGCAAGTCATAGTAAGTTTAGACCAAGTATATGGTTATGCAAGACATTGTGAAAATCAGGTCCTTTAAATAATTATTTAAAATTTGAGCCACCCAAAACAATTAGTTACTTTTGAAAATCTTGGCCGAGGAACTTCGTAAGTTAAATGGTGTTATGTAAATATGTATGAACACTCTATCTGTGAAACAGTAAATATAAAACATTGTAAAGTGGGTTAAAAAGTCAACTGGCTACTCTGGAAAGGGGAAGGGATTTATGGCAGAGATTCCTGAAGTTGGGGACACTACTTGGGAAATGAAATTATAAGAATAGACCTGGGCAGGTTCATGAGCCTGGGATGGGCTTATATGATAGGCTGCTGGATCAAGGCTGTGGTCAGGCAATTTCACTTCTGGTTTTGGATTGAGTGGGAGGTATTAAAAGGACATAGGTGGTGCTAGGAAAGAGAAGCCTAGGTTTTGAAGGAGCAAGGGTAGGAGGAAAGCAAGGTTTGTAAACTAAGAATTATTTTTTACTGACCATCTGCAAACTTTTTACTGACATACATTTTACATAATGTAAATGTAACTGTAACAGGGAGACACTGCCCCTGTTACAGGAATGTTCAGGAAAAGCACCCAATACACTGAACTTTCTGTCTGACCTGCGGAACTCGGCGACATCTTCACTGTTCGCCCATCCAGGATGCTAAATGCCCACTGTGGACTTTGGTGAAGTGTCCATTACTTGCTGACAGTGATGAGGTGCTCAAGCAGATTGAGATAACAAAAGGCTTAATTGCCAATGAAGTCTTTCTGGCTGGCGGACAACCAGAGATTGACAACAGCCAGGTGGAAACATTGTATAAAGGACTGTTGGTGCAATCAACATTTTCCTCCGAAGGGGAAGAGGAGCCGAGGCTTTAGACACTAGAGATGGCAAGCAGCCTGCGTGGAAGTGCAGGTGATGAGAGAGAGATCCGCCAGGAATTTCTTGTTGAAGCGGTACATGTTGGGCATCCGGCCTGTTGGAAGATGAATTGCTGATTCAGCCGGATGAGTGCAGCTCTGTCTGGATCTGTAACAAGGACTTTACTGTGAATTGATAAGCAGGGCGGAAAGCAAGTGGCTGGACACAGAGCCACCTCTCTGCCCAGCTCTGAGGCGCCGCTGCTCCACCCAGCT
>NW_017728906.1:161829989-161839452 GCF_001723895.1 Crocodylus porosus
CTCTCTGCCCAGCTCTGAGGCGCCGCTGCTCCACCCAGCTCCATGGGGCCCCCCCCCAAAGTGCAGGGTCTGGGGCAGTTGCCCCTATTTGTCCCCCCCCCAGAGATGGCCCTGGCTGCCCCAACCCCAGGGGTTCCCTACTCATTCCCACACCCTGATACCTCTGACTGCATCTTGCAACATACTTTCTCCCCTGCCCACCCCTCAACCCTGCCCCTGCTAGCCCCACTCCCTTTACCCTGGCTCCAGCCCCTCCTGGCCCCGCAACTCCATCCCAGGCACTTCACTTCTCTCCCTGTTCTAGGGACATACAGCCCTGCCTGCCTTTCAGGCAAGCAACTTTTTTAGTGAGGCAACAGCTGACAGGAGGCATCAGCAGCACATGGTTAAGGGGATGGAAGAAGGGGCTACAGAGACTCCTGTGGGTCACGAAGTGCTGATGGAGTGCTCCCTGTGGGGGAGGGGGGGGGCGCTAGGCTTCCCTCCTGCTCATATGCAAGAGGGTGCTACTGTATTTTGTCTGTCCATCAACACTTGCACCCTGCTCCATTCTGATGACAGATTTTCAGTAAAGCTCATAGTTTCTTATTTTTTCACAGACAGATCAACTTTTTAAATGAACTTTACAGACAAGCATTTTTAACTATCCATACATTTACAGACAGTTGGCAACTTTGGTTGGAAGGCAGCACAATGGTAGCACAATTGATGAAGAGAAGAAATTGATGTAGGAGAATACATTACATATGTTTATATCTGCAGTATGCAGGAAGCCAGATGGATAATGGGCCTTTCTACCTGGTCCTACTCACTCACTCAAGCCCGGCAGGGGAAAGGAGAAAAAGTAGTATATGTGCCCCCTCTCTCAGGAGCAGCAGCATACCGGCTGTCCAGGAAGCCGTGTGAAATCCTCTCCTTTGCTTTACTCGTAGTGCTTGGCACCTTTCCACACTGTTGGCCAATATGTATAATAGTGCATTAGATACAGGGAGTTTTGCAATGTATGCTGTGTATTGCAAGCTGCCAGCAAAAGTATGTGGTTTATATAATCTTCAGAGAGAAACACTTCAAAATAGAGTTTTAAATCCATAACAAAATGTCTACAGCAAAGAACCTGAACCTGGAATCCAGCTTGTTGACTTGCCTGATGCATGAATGCTTATTAATATTGTAAACTATTCTGCTGCTGTTTTATTGTGGAAGAGTTGCTTATATTTCATAATTATGTGAAACTCTAAAATAATGTAATCATTCTGGGGTAAAGGGTATGCTGGTTGGAAAATTTAGATATGTTAATATAACTTATGTTAAATTCTAGATGCGAGCAAAAACAACCATGAGTTAAACAGGTCAGGGATATAAATTATGTATATGTTTCAATGCAACTTTGTTTGTGAGTTAGCTAGTCAAGTTTTGACACAGCAGAGCTCTTTAAGTGCATGAATAGCTCTGTTGAAGTTGCATACTTTTGGAGTCTCCTTCATGGTGGCATTCAAAAAGAGACTGGATAGGCATTTAGCTGGGATAGCTTAGGAATAGCAAGTCCAACATCTGTGTAGGAGTTGAATGAAATAACTTTCTAAGTCCTTTTCAACTCCATGTTATTAACTAGAATTAGGCATATAGTTAGTACTTTGCTGAGTTGGGTCCATAAACTGTACAGTCATCATGGCAATGGCTTTCTTATTTCACATTAGCAAAGGGCCTAGTACACTTATGAGAACTGCATAAACAAAGATGACATTATAAACTAAACTACAGTATTTCAAACTGTAAATTTTGCAAAGTAAATACGTTGTGCTTTAGGCTCCAATCCAAAAATGGGACCAAATCCCAGAACTGAAGTCAATGGAATTTTGTATGACTGTATATGTCCATAATATTTGATTCAGTTGAAAGTTTAAGAGCTAAATCATTACATCATTATTATGTACAGTTTATAATACAGAGTAAGATGCATCTAATAGGGTAATTTGGCAGTCGGTGGAAATCTGTTGTCCTGGGCCTCAAATGTCCATGATCCCATTACGGTTTTAGAACCTTAGACTGGAAATTCTTCAGAGTGGGTATTTTACTCTTTAAATAACACATCCTACTTATAAATCCAGTACACTAATATTACTAATGTAATAAAAATCCTATAAGGTAAGTTGAGCTTCTCATTTGTAGATCCCAAAGTAATTAGCAAAGGCAAGCATTTTAATATCTCAGCTTTACAGCTGAGGGACTGAGAAGTTAAATGACTTGACTTGCTCTGTGATTTTAAATGTATTGGTAGCTGTGTGCCTGTCTACCATATAACACATTGCCCTATTACATTGGGCGCACCTACACGAAACGTTTAATGCATAGCAGACTGATTCTACTAATTCTACTGTGCAATAAATACATCACGGCAAAAACCACACTAATCACAGTACAATTAGTTTATTGCAGATTAAGCATCACAAAAAGGCCATGCACTGTTGCTACTGTGCATCAGCACTGGCTACTGCACATTTATGTAGCACCTCATATTGGAGGTACTAAATTTAATGTGCAGCAGCAATGGCATATAAATGCACATGTAGATGCACCCACTGGATAGCAGAATAGATCAGTGTGGACTACTCTGTTTGTTTAGACCAGTGATTCTCAAATTTTGTGTTCCCCAAGTCCATGTTGTAGGCAATAAAAGAAAAGTAATATGGCGTCACTATAACCAAGTTGTAACTCTTGCAACAACCTAAGTGATGCTGTAAATTTCTTTATTCCTTTTTGTACCTTCTCTTGCATATATATTTCCCTTTTCTCCCTTCTGCTTATCCATTTTTTACTCCTGTTCACCCTCTAAAAATGTACTGCATAACTCTGAGATGCATGTACCCCAGTTTGAGATATACCAGCAGAGGCTATTTCTGACCATGTTCCCTCACTTGAGTACAGTGCTTTAATTACAAATATTGTAGAGTTCTTATTTTTAGCTGTTTCCAGGTGCATCTACATGTGCAATTATTGGGCACATCTACACAAGACATTTATCAATTAACTGCACAGTAAGCATCTTGGCATGTACATGTGTGCCCCTATAAGAGCGCATGAAACTAATAAACTCCGCAGCAGGGTAATATTTACAAGTACTACCTTGCTGCGGAGTTTTTTTAGTACACAGCAGTGTACATGTAGATGATGACCAGCTGGCTATGGCATGAGAGTGCTTCAGTGCTGGTGCTGCCTGCCAGCTTCCCCCACCCTGAAAGATCCTTTTGCCCCAGCCAGCCCCTCTGCAGTACAGAGAGCCTGGTTGGAGTAGCCTTCTGCCAGCTAGGGCTGTTGCAACCTGGCTTAGTGTGCTACAGTCTAGGCAGTACATGCAGACACAAGCCTGGGAGCTTCCCAGAAGCAATGAACTGTGGTTACTGCAGCTCCCTGGTGGCATATGTAGATGCATTTAATGCAAAGCAATAAACTCTGGAGCAGTTTGAGCTGAAGTAATTTACTTCTGGGCACAGCATCTACACATGTACCTGGAACAGGAGTAGTTTGAGCTAGGGTAGAGCAGACCTGGGCTGGCAGGGGGCACCAGGGTGGTCAGCCCCAGGCTCTGGGTGGTGTACTACGCCGGGCTGACCACACATGGTTATTTTTGGCCATTACGTCACTGTAGCAACACACTATAATGCTATGGCGATATAGCAGCAGTGTCATAGTTTTTGCCAGTGGATGCTATGGTGCCATAGTGCATTACTATGACACCGTAGAGCCTTGTGTAGATGCACTCAATATTTGTGTAATTGAGATGTGCAAAACACTAGTCAGAAACTGAAAATAAAACTTTTCTTCTACATTTTTTCACCAGTGACCCTGAAGAAACTGTTAGAAAATAAATATTGACAACTTTACTTGAAGCTTCTATGAATGTGCTTGTGCTAAGAGCCAGAATGTTTGCTTGTGGTTCAGAGCAATACAAGCAGTCACTCTGTGTAGGGATTCAGAATGTATCTGGTAACATTGGTAAGTATTTGGATAACACAGTGATAACATAAGAAACTATTTAGATAAACTAAGTTTATCCAAGCACTTTGTTGGTGTGGGTGAATGGAATACGATTTGTACTAGGCCACCACTAGTTAAAATATTTATACAGCTCCCGTGAGGATAGTTTTAGGATCTTGCCTACAGACCTGTCAAATAGAATTGCACTGGGAATGTGAGAGAGGTAGTTAGCCATGTTAGTCTGAAGTTAGGCAGAAAGCGAAGTTAGTCTATAAGGCTGTTTATAGACATGCTCACCATTTTCTAAAATGTGTTAACTGATTTGGGTCACACTTCATATTAAAATTCAATTTGAGTTAAGGATTAATAGACAATCAAAGGGGTTTGCCCCCTACTTCATAGACCAGTAGCAGACCAGTAGCCTGTGTGCTCAGGAAGGGCTGGGGGCTTAGCTAGGATACTGATACTTAGTTACAGTGAGGTGTTGTTGGCACATTTGACTTTGTAAAGGTGTTACTTTGTGCCTGATAGCTTCTGTTGTGTTGCAGAAAACCAGCTGAGTTTCGCTTGAAGAGATTGATATTTGCAATGCTTATCTGTATTCCTAAATTTAAATTGCCTAATTCAGACTGCCCTAGTCTGCATTAACTTTAATCCTCATTCAATGAGGATTAGTTTGTTCAGATTGAAGACAATTTTAATTTGGACTACAGACATCCACGTGTATATGGTGACAGCTGTAGTCTGGATTAAATATAGAAAAATGTAATATCTATAAACAGCTTAAGGTGCCACACTGCCTATTGAGGATGTGGATTTACTTTCATCTCATGTGTCAATAAAGCTTTAGAATGCTACAGACAAATAGGGTCTCGTTTATCTGAAGCATCTCTGCTTTTCTGATTACTATCTGTTACCCTATTTAGTCCTGTTCCATCTCCTTTCCATTATTATTATATTTTCAATCCATTGCTGAGAAGAGCCTTTTAGGGGCTTAATTCTGTGTAATACTAACTACACTGGACCCAATCCAGGAAAGCACTTAAGCCAGGGGCAAGCAAAATGCAGCCCGCAGGCCAGATCCAGCCCACCAGGCAATTCCATCCAGCCCATGGGCACTCACCAATGAATTGTACCCTGGTCTGCATGCTTTACTTCCACCCCGGTGTATGGAAGGGCCCAACCCAGCCAGCGCACAGCACCCTCTGAGAAAAGGCACTGCCAGCAGAGCCTGCGGGTGGGCACTACCCACCTCCCTCACTGCCAACACCACCAGCAACATCTGCAGGTAGTCTGTGATCACTGCTGGCCACTGGCAGCAACATCTGTGGGTGGTCACCGACCAGTGGTCAGCACTTACCACCCCTGACTCCCACCACTGACAGTGTCATGGCTGCCTGTGGGAGCTCCCTGCTTGCTGCTGCCATGCTCCCACCACCAACAGTGTCTCTATCACCTGCAGGAGCTTGCTGTGCCCCCCTCCCCCAGCCTCCAGGAGCACACAGTGTTCATGGCTGTAACAATTTGCATATGGTACCCATGCATTAGTTTATCCAGAATTGATGAATGTTACCTTTTTGAAACTACTCCAAGTTCAAGCACAGGTATTCCAGAAACACATTTTTAAGCAGCACCTATTTATATGCAGTATAAACTGCTTATCACATGCATGATATTAGTCTGAAATCAAAGGCTCATGATTTATTATATAGTTCATTAGGCTGGGCCCCAACAGAGTCAACAGCATTTCAAGACATGGTGACCCCAGAGCTCAGTACTGCTTAGTATGCGTGTGTACTCCAGGGATTCACCACAAAAGATCTAAGTGCTAATTAGCACCCACTCATGACCATACCTGGGTGTTCTTTTTACAAGTCCTGGGATGATCTAAAAATGTATATGCAGATGAGGTGCAGGGCAACCTTATGAAGGGTGGGGCCATGCTAATTATATGCATCAGGCTACAAGAGTGGGCAACTGAAGGAATCTGGATGAACTATATGCAGTGTTGTGGCTCATTATGACTTGAAAGAGTCAGGTGTGAGAGGGGACTGCGCTTAATAGCTACTAGCATATGTCTTATTCAGACAGGCTACACTATCCTTTTGCTGTGGTAAGTTCCTATCAGCATTTTTGCCCAATGTGGGCAATGTATTTTATAGTCATACTCAGTGCTGGCTGTATTTAATCAACTTCATAGTTGGTTTTCATTGCTGAGCACATGTTGCTTTTGTTATCAGTTAGACTGTGTATCTAGTGAGATTTCCTTATGTACAATTATAAGGCAAGGGGCTTTTTTTCCTATGCCAATTGAAGGAAAATCTCCTCTTGTATTTGAGTAAATATGGGATTCATATCCTTCAGGTTAAGCATGTGCTTAAGTAGTTTGCTGAATCAGAACCAGAGCTTTCAGCACTTTACAGGATCAAGCCCTAACTGCCTGTCAGCAGTTTTACTATGGTTCAGCTAACTGCCTGCATAATTTTTATCACTGAACTGCAGGAAACGTTGTTTCCCAATTCCCAAGGAGTAAGCAAGGGTTAATAGGACAGCACCCCCACATGCCAGTCAGCAGGGCTAGGGACAGACATTACACATAAACTGTTTTAAGTGATCAGAAAATGGTTTAAACCTGTAACAGAACACATGTTCAGTGCACATAAACCATTTTGAAAATGGTTGAAACTGGTTTGAGATAAACCTGCTTGAATGTAGTATATCAGACTTAACTGATTTGGCTCAAACCGGTTTATGCAATGCATGTCCCAGACCCCTTGCTGGTTTAAGTTAAATTAGACTCCCGCAGCATCTTGGCATGCTTTCTGGGCTGGGCAGGGCTCTCTGCTCCACAGCAGGGCTGGCCCCTCCCCTCTGCTTCCTGGCTGCAGCTCTGGCAGAGACTTGCAGGGTGCTCCCCACTCTCTGCCTCACCACTCCCTGTTTAGCAGGAATTCCCCCCTCCCCTCTGCCTTGCTGAGGGGTATCTGTGTATTAGCTAGCAGACCACATGCTGGCTCCGGTCTCTGCTGTGACAAAGGCAGAATCATCAGGTAGCTGGTAATGTCCCTCTGTTGTTTTCTTAATGAGGTGATAAACACTGTTATCAATTCCCTGCTGGGCTAATCAGAGCATCCTGCCAGGGCCTGGCCACTCCCCACCCCCCAGCTCAGTACCCTGGAAGGGAAGGGAGGGCTGCTCTAGTGTCCCCTGGCTTCTGGCCTGAGCCACTGAAGGCATGTGCTTGCATTTCTAGAATGAAAAGGGAATGTCTGTCCACCTCCCAACTGGTTCAAGCTTAAACTAACCTGCAAAAATTGAGTCAATTCAGACTCAGGCTTTTTGAATGTCTGTCCCTAGCCCAGAAGTAACTTGCCATGTTGAACTACAGTTAAAAGAGAGGTGTGGTATCTGTCAGGCATGGAGATGCTTGAGAAAGGCTGGGTTCTTTTTCTACAATGTCCCCTGCTATGAGCTAAGGTCCACAGCCATCAGCAATCATGCCCTCAGATATTATATGGATGTTATGATGTCCTAGCAGTATAGTCAGTGATTCCATTTGTAGGTGGTTTTTAATGTGCTAATATTTTAGTGTGTTGATTAGCTTAGGGCTTTGCTTATTTGTATAAGCTGTACAATTGTTTTGATCTCCTGTCAGTCTTCGGGGCCAGTGAAATGGGTAGGACCATACAGTTGCCATCCTTCCCTTTGAAAATCCCCACCACTATTTAAGCTTATGAGCGCAGCATCCCTATGCTGAGTGCAAACATAGTTTCAAATTCCCTGCTTATATTAGAGCTCCTTTCTGTGGTCTGGCTAGGCCATTAGTGCTTTGTAATCAGGGGATATGTTTTATAATGGTATTATCTGTTAAATGTACATTTCTTAATACAGTATACAAATGGATACTTCTCTGATGTTAGAACTGGAAAGGGAAGGAACAAAAATGTATGACTAAGAAGCTTCCTTGACTGATTTGAGATTTAGCTAAGAGTGGGTATGAGTTTCCCTTTCATGCATAGGAAAAAGTCCTTGCATGGCAGCATTCATTGTGCAGATTTGCTGCCAAACATGGACACAGCAGCTGCCTTGCTTCCAAATCACACTGGTATCAGCCATCCTAATTAAATAATTCTGTGTTGCAATGCTGTTTTGGTGTTGGACTTTACCTTTCAGCTGTGCTGAAATTCTTTATAAACTATTTTCCCTTTTCTCTCCATAAAAGTCAGCTTACAAAAGGCCAAAAAAACCCCCAAACCCTGGCTCCCCATAGCAGTTTTCTGAGGAGGTTGCAAGTTGCGGTCTGACAATAAGTTTTCTGCTGCTTCTCACCATACATATACTAGTTTTCATGTTGCATTAATCCTAGCTCCTCTCAAAGTAATTTTACTGTTCAAACATGAAACACTTTGCTTAAATATTAAGCAGTGAACACCTGATTGCAAAAGTGTTATTTACACAGGCAGTTGCTCCAACCAGGCAGCCACCTGGGAATCAAGGTGGCTGCACTAGTCAGAAACAAATCTGTGGCTTATTTGTCTCCCACAAAAAAGTGACTTCTCTCCCACTAAAGTTTTAAAGGGCTCTTGCCTGCTGATAATTTATAAACTACTGTGCAGGTTTATATCTGCATATACCCGATGGATACCAGATTCTGGATATAAGTAAAATCTGACATGTCAAATGTCTTTCTGCAGATGCAGCAATGTCACAAAGAGGATTAAAATAAATAAGCTAATAGCAGAAGCCTACATTTCTTCAGTGACACCGTACTGAAGCTTCTGGTTTCTTATGATTGAATACCATCAGTGCTAAAACACCTGTTTGACTGATGTCATTAGGGAAAAATATATTTCTCATTAAGCTAGTGCTTTAAACTGAAGAGAAACCATTAAAGCTACCAGTTTAATTCACATGTGGCATAACAGATCAGTGTAACTAACAGAAGAACAGAACTGGGTTACAGCAGTAAGATCACATGACTGCTTGGTCATGGTGTGAGAACTGTAAATTAAATTCTAAAATATCTCTGTTATTTGTTCAGCTTTAGTCATTTCTCATCCAAAAAACTAGGCACACTATAATCTTGTCTTGTTTTGAGCAGCAACATTTGTAAGAGTAAAAACTAACATTAATAATGTGCACAGAGATGCTGATTGTAATTTAGTTTCTACTGTATATTTGATCTCCTGTACTCTTTAGTACTTCCTAGAATTCTTCACTGGGCAAAATGAAGGCAGACTTCAAGTATTGTTCGAAACTCCTTTTTACATATGAGTAGATCCAGGATATTCCCCATCTCCTCTGCAGACATATAATTCTCTGAAAAAATAGAGTTTCCGAGAAGATTGGAGTACTGCGTCCAGTTCTGGGTGCCGCACTTCAAGAGGGATGTGGACAGCATCGAGAGGGTCCAGAGGAGGGCCACTCGCATGATCAGGGGAGAGCAGGGCAGGCCTTATGAGGAGAGGCTACGGGACCTGAACCTGTT
>NW_017728906.1:161839663-161858960 GCF_001723895.1 Crocodylus porosus
ATGAACACCTTGCTGGGGTCATTTGACCCCAGTACTCTTTCCTGCCATGGCAGGGGGTCGGACTAGATGATCTGTTCAGGTCCCTTCTGATCCTAGAAACTATGAAACTAAGATGAAACTATTTACAAACTGGTTAGGCCAGCAGCATGGCAAAGTGCATGCATACAGAGACACCCCAAAGACACCCATCCGCCAGTATGGACAGATTATAAATTGGCTTTGTCAGATACGATGGTCCTGAGTACATTTAAATGACCACCTTTCAAAGAATTAGACCGTTGCCAACCCCAAGTACTTATCATGGAAGATATCCACAGCAGGGGAGAATTGGGGCATGAAGGAATTGAACTCTGCCTTACATGAGTTATTTCCAAATTTAAATACTTAAGGTTTGAGCCAAAACATTTCGGTTTTAGGTGTTTTGGTTATCAGCCCCTATCCGCACCCACCAGTCCCCAGTCTACGATGAGCTAAGAGAGATACAGAAAAATCAAGCAATTTATCCTGTGACCCACTGGCAAAGGCCTGCTATGACCAGAATCCATTTAATTCTACAACTGGCTCCCTACCCTGTGAATCAGGCTGTCTTTCTAAACTCTGTGTGTTTTAGACATGCACAAACATTCTAAAGATTCATTTTAAAGTACCTAAAGATGCATTTATCCTGTGGGTGTTTTTAAAAAAGTTCAATTAGAGAAGAAGTTCAGCCACATTAAACTGTGTATTCAAGAATCAGTCTGTTGAATGTGCTCTGGGGCATTCATTAACTTCGTAAGGTATCATAATTACACTTCAAATGAGTAGCCCTTTTCAACTGGAGGACCTGTGGTCCAAAATGCTTTGTTAGCATACTTGTATATCAGTACATTTTTAAAAAAATTAAAAACGTAATAAGGAGAGTCATATAAAATGACACACAATTAGAGATAGCTTTTCTCCTCCCGTGCCCATAAATTAACATAAAGGAGTTTTAAACTGAGCACTAAAGGGCCAGCTAACTCTGATTTTTTTCTTGCTTAATATGATTACTGTTTAAAGACTGGGTTAAAGCCATGATTCTGTTTGTATTAGGGGCAATGCACTGAAGCACTATTGCAGGAGGAGTTCCAGAACTCTCAAAGTCATCTCTGTTTCTGTTTGCTCCAGGAAATTTGCTTTGGCTGAAACAAGTGAATTTTCCCCGTTGCCTAACTAACAGTTTACTGGCTAGCAAGTCATGGGGGTAGAACCAATGAACAGGAGGAAAGTGGCAGCCTGTCTGCAGCTGCTTTCTCAGCCATGCAGGCTCTCGTGCCATGGCTTTTTCACACAGGAGAATAAAGAGGTTTGTTATACCTCCCCCTCCCTAGCCCCCTGCCTAACTCCCCTGTGCAGCTGCATAACTGGTCTCATTGTGTCTAAACCTGTATTGAGGTTGCTTCCTAGATGTACTTTTGCATAGACTGAGTAGTTGCCATTTTATTTTTCTTCTAAAATGACTTTTTAAAGCCTATATTTTAATTTAAACTTTTTTTCTTTTGTTTTTTGGAAAAATTGATACAGCTACAATGCACACTGATGGAGTTTATCCTCATTCTAATTAAATAAATTCCTTTGAAATTGGAACTAAGCATTTTGAAATGTAACATAGCTTTTTATAGCATAATGCTTTCATATTAGCACCTATAAACTGTTATGAGTAATTTCTGACCAGGGGAAATAACTTTATTTTTCACTGAATGGAACAAACAGAATGAGAAAAAGACCACCAAATAGATTACATAGTCGAGATGAATTAAATAATAGAACTTTCAAATAGCAGTAATATCAGTATGGAAAAATAATCTGAACATTGTTATCTAGGAAATGTAATATCCAGCTCACAAAAGAAAGGAGAAGAGTGATTATTGGAAAGGGCCACCTTAAGGGAACAGTGAGCATCTCTTCACTTAGCAGCAGTCTTTCTCAGCCCATCTTTCCTCTGAACTTGATACAAGAAAGAAGATAAACACACACAGAATAGCAAATTAGTAATATCTACCCAACTCCTGTATTATTAACAGCACCGTTACTTTTTTCTGTTTGAAGTTCAAATAGAACGAAGAAAGAAGGAAACGTATGTCCAGATGGATGGCTCCAGATATTTTCAGTGCAGCCTGGGCCTTTCACTCAGTAGCTTAACTAACAGTAAAGATCTAAGGAGGGGGATGGGGCAGCAGCCCTGGGCAGTGTCTTTGTGTGGGTGTGGGGTGCGCTGAACAGGTGATCTGCACAATAGTAGCCAGCACTACTCAGCTGTGGCTGCCCTGAGTGCAGAGCTGCCCTATTATGCCTCTCCTTTCAGCGCTAGAGTACTGGTTTGAATGTCTGAAGTGCTCTTGTCTCCTAGCAGTTCAAGAACAGCAATACTTCATCTTGTATTTCTGCATGGTAGTCCACTACTGCAATCTCAGGGCAAGCATGAATATAATACAGAATATTATGAATGTGACCAACATTTCTTTTGAAGCCATTAAACTAGGAACATTGAACTGGCAGGGATCCTCTGGGTCAGTAAGTTCCATTCTTTCCTATCACAGGTACAGTGTCATATAATCCCTGTAATAAGATGGAGCTCAATAAGTTTAAGAACACTTAGGACTTTTGCTCCCACTACTCTTGTTGAAGAACAGTTCCTGAACCTGATTGCTCTAAGGCTTATGAACCTTCTTACAATTTCCAGCCTAAACTCATTAATGGTCAGTTTGTTAATTAGTTTAAATAGTTCCTGTTGCCTACTCTCTTGATCTGTTATAGACAGCAATTGTATCCCCTTTCGAATTTCAGTTTGCTAAACTGCCCAAGCCAAATTTTTGTAAAATAGTCTTTTTATTCCTTTGATCATTCTCATAGTCCCTTGCTGCATCTGTTCTTGAATATGGGTGACTGGAAATGTGTATGGCATTCTACATGAGGTCTCTCCAGGGCCTTGTACTATGGCACTACTTCCTTATCTCTGCTGAAAACCTTTCCTGATGTATCCTGGGATTTCATTTTCATTTTCAGAGCTGCACTGTGTTGATGTATACGTATAACAGTAGTTTTTGTTATAAGCCTACACCTCCAGTGCACTTCGTACTATTGAATTTCATCCCACTTCTATTAACTGCAGTCTCTCAGAATCATATGGAACTGTCTGTATTTTGGTCCAATCCTCCTTTGTATTGACAGTGTCTCAACATTTTTATCATTAGCAAATTTTAACCTCATTGTATTAAAGGCTAAAGGTCTTCAGGCCATTGGGCACCTGCTGCCAGCCAGCCTCCCTATCTTATGCCCTGGTATATTGCCTGGCTCACCTTCCACACCTTTGTTATGAATTGTAGATGCAGGAGACTATCCTTAGCTAGCCAGGCCCCTTTGCTGTCTCTCTCTTTCAGTCTTTCTGGCCCACACTGTACAGTGAACAGCCATTCCATTATCCACCACGTCTGGACGCACTGGATAGCAGTACAGTTCTGCCCCACAGTGGAGGTCATTCCATTAAACTACACAGTGATCACCTTGCTGTCCACCACAGGAAAGATCATTGTGAGAATCCTTCTGAACCATCTCCTTCTACTTACTGAAGAGCTCCTCCTGGACTCTCAGTGTGGCCTTAGGGCATCGAGAGGCACAACTGACATGATCTTCACGGCTTGCCAGCTGCAGGAAAAATGCTGGGAACAAAATAAGCCTCGCTACATGGACTTTTATGACCTACCAAAAGTTTTTGACTCTCAGCTGAGAAGTATTGTGGAGGGGCCTTCTGACATGGATGCCCATCAAAATTCATCACCATTCTCTGCCTACTCCATGACAATATGGGAGTGGTGTTTCTCAGTAATGGATCTATCACAGATCCCTTTGAGATTAAAATGGGAGTTAAGCAAGTCTGCATCATTGCTCCAACACTGTTCTCAATATTCCTTGCTGTGATGCTACATCTGACCACCATCAAGCTTCCAGCTGGAATGGAGTTAAACTACTGAATGGATGGTGAGCTGTTTAACCTTAGCCAACTCCGAGCCAAAACCGAGACCACTCCAACCTCAGTCATTGAGCTCCAGTATATTGATGATGCTGTAGTTTGTGCTCACTTGGAAGCAGACCTTCAGGCAATCGTCAACATCTCTGGAGAACATTGAGTATTCCCTGTACCTTGAAAGCCATCTCTCACAGAAGGGTGACATTGAAGAAATCCAACATAGCCTCAAATATGCAAGTGCAACCTTTGGACACCTGAAGAAACAGGTGTTTGAAGATCATGACTTCAGATCCAAAACCAAACTCATGGTTTATCAAGCAGTCATGATCCCCACCTTGCTGTACAAAGCTGACACATGGACAGTGTACAGGGATATCTGGCGTTGTATGAGAAGTACCATCAATGCTGCCTGTGGAAGATTCTCGAAATCCAGTGGCAAGACAAAATCTGACTTTAGCATCCCCCTGCAAGCAGACACTGTGAGTACTGAGATGATGATTATCTGACATCAACTTCATTGGGCCAGCCATGTCATCTAGATTTCCAACTCCAGACTCCCAAAGCAAGTTTTATTCTCCCAACTCAGTTAAGGCACGCTCAAGAGGAGAGCAGAGAAAGTGCTTCAAAGATGTCATCAAGGCCTGTTTTAAAAAATGCAACATCTATGTCAACTTACGGAAGACTATCATGCAGGCCTGCCCCAAATAGACAGAGAGTGCTGCAAGGATTTCAGTACTTTGAAGCCTCATGACAACTACAGGAGATGGAAAAGTGGGAGTGGTAGAAACAGCATATCAAGAACTCAGTGCCACCCACCCAACACAGAAACATACATCTGAGCTGCAGTAGGGTCTGTCAATCCTGGGTAGGTCTCATTAGCCATCTTCAGACAGACACGTAAGACAGTCATCCTCAACTGTGAGGGACTGCTGAAGAAGAAGATACGAGTGGGACCTAGTGTCTGAGTGTATGCTGGGTAAGCCCATATATGCCTACATGGCCTTTTCCTGGTTGCAGGCATCCACCCTATCTTTGTGCACTTCGCCTCCTTGCTGGGCTTGCTGTAAACACATTCACCAAGTATTGGTTCAGAGCCTTGTAGCAGCCCTTGCAGTCTTTGGGTTTCACAGCAGCCACAGGATTTCTGGGGCTCACCTCAGGCCCCCAGAGTCCTCAGGTTCAGCAGTGGCCTCTTTCACAATGCCTGGACCCAGCAGTGTTTTTCCCAGGGCTCTGGGGTGCTGCAGCAGGTCACACAGAGTCACTGAGGCTTGCAGACACCCACACAAAGTTCTGACTCTGGTTTTTAGCAGCCTCGCCTCACAGCTCTTCTAGGCATTTTGTCCACTGTCATAAACAGCAGTGCCACCCTAGCCCTGTTGGGCTCACTCCCTATGCTGTAGACTGCTGCAGGCCCCTCAGGAGCTCCTCTCCGTAAACATAGTAAATATAGGCATGTGCCATTAAACACTTGTATAAAGCTACCCCTAATTTGATTGGTATATTAAAAATACTTTTTAATGAACCTGCAATTTGTTGTGTTGGTCCTTTCATAATTCTGTGATTGAGATTATTTTGATCCTCCAGATTGCATTAAACTGTGTACTTTGCCTTTTGCTTTCATTGTGACAATGAACATTTTCATACCCTCATTTTCATAATCTCTCTTGCTTACATGATCAGTATCAATGTGTTTTGTTTTTTTTAAATTAAGGTAAAGTATTTATTTAATTTTTGAACCATCCTTAATTTCTACCCTGCCTTCATTGCATAGTGGCTTCACCTCTCTCCTTTTTGATTAATATAACAGAAGTACATTTTTATCTTTCTTTCAATCATAGTTGCAAGGTCAAAATCAGCTCAACTTGGCAATTTTCACCTTATCCTTCCATCGCTTGAGGTCTAAGATACAGTTCTTTTGCTGATCATACTTTTCCCGACCCCGTGTAAGCGCTCTACTTATTTTGAATGTTCTTCTTGTGCCCTTCCACTAAGTTTCTTTCCACTTACTTGAAATACAGATTTCTAATAATTCTAGTACCTTTGGTGTTAAGATATTTTAGGCCTTCCCTATGTAATGTCCATGAGCTCCTCAGTGTAATTGATTTTACTTACCAGTTCCCTTAGTTTATCACAGGTTACCCTTTTTAAAATTGAGTACCTTGGTTGCAGACTTTTGTATTTTCTTTCATTTTAATCTAAACTGAATCAACTCTTGATTTCTCAATCCAGGGTTATTTTTGACAATTAGCCCTATAACGTCCTTATTATTTATCCAAAACAAGTCTAAATACCAACTTTTGTTGGTTCAGTTGGCTACTGCATCTCTCATTTGGGATCAAGAAGGAACTTTATCCCAAGGTCAGGTTGGACAGGGACTGAAGGAGGTTTTACTGTCCTCTGGCATGGGAAGCATATTCCCTTTCCAAGGAAAAGGACTGTGGATCTCTCAAATGTATTTTAAGTACTTTCTCTCATTGAACTGGAGGACATCAGCAGTGCCCTCTGTCTTGCCTGTGGCAAGTTAGGGTGTTCTTAATGTTTTTAGGCACTGCTCCTGGTCATTGTCAGCAGAGGCTGAGTATGGAAAAATGGGTCCTGGACAACTGTCTCTCATCCTTTCCCCCTTCCTTCCTCCTTCCTTCTTGAGTACAGGCACAGAAATGGAGCAGAGAACTGAGCAGTCTCATGGAGTGCAAGTCATTCTGGGAATCAGTTCTTTAGACTAGCAGTGGACTTGGCTGCAGGGGTCAGGGGGAGAACTTTCACCCCATTTTTTTTTTTACCACTGAAGCCCATGTCCAGAAGACAAAAAATGCTGAATCTAGTGGTAAAAAATGGGGATCATTTCTCCTCCTCCACCCGCTCCACACCCCCACCCCTCTGACCAGCAGCAAATTCCACTGCTGCTTTACAAAACTGTGGCTTTACAAAACTATAATTCCCAGAATGCATATGTGGTATTGCATCTTGCATCAGTAGTTCAAGTTCCTATTTTGTTGCCCAGGCTTTGTGCTTCTGTATACAAATGCTTTAATTGTTTCTCATGGACCACATGCTATGCCTACATCTGGGTTACACATAGTTTTCTCACTGACTGTATAGCCTACCAGACTATTCTTCTCATTATTACTTTCTCCTTGTTGTCCATCTCTTTGGCCACTGATATTTCTTTATCCATTGCCATGTTTTTGTTTATTTTATTTTCCCCCCTCCTGGATGCAGCTACATGTGCAATTAACGCAAAGCAATACACTTTGGAGCAGTTTGAGCTAAACTACTCTTGGGTGCATCATCTACATGCATGCAACAGCAATTTGAGCTGAGGTGGAGCAGGCCCAGGCTGGCAGGGAGCACAGGGGGGTATCCCTGGGTTCCAGGTGGTGGCATCAAGTGGCAGAGGGGCTGGCTGGGGCATGAGGGTGCTGAATGTATGGAGCCATGTGGCTAGTTGGCAGGCAGGAGTCTGGCCCCTGGCTGGCTGTGCTGACCAGTAGATGCTGACCATGAGCATAAACTGCATGTGTGTTTAATCACAGTAAATTACCTTGGTTAAGATAGTACTGTCCCTGACGGTACTATCTTACTGTGGTGTAAATTAGTTTACTAGGGCCTAATACTGTCACATGTATAGACGGTGATGTTTTACTCTGCAGTTAATTAGTCTACTTTACAGTAAAGCACAAGTGTAGATGCAGCCCCTGTGTTCTAAAACCAGGTCTGAAAATCATGAATCTCTCCTAATCATCTTCCCTTGTTTCTCTGTTATAAAGCTCTCCTTCTTAATTATGTCATCCTTGATCCAGAGGACTTCCCATAGTGTCACTTATCCCCACCTAAATGTAATAAGTGGCTCCTTCTTGCTCCCTTCTGCCTCATTTTCAATATTACTTCCTTATCATATCCTTGTTTTTGGCAGACAGCGTACTTAATTATTCTCTGGATCTTCTCTGATAGCAGGCCTGTTGATTCTTCTTAACAAAAATTCCCCAGTCATATGCACATGCTTCTTCCTAGTGTTGATGTGAATCTCTGGTCCATTCCCTTCCATTCTATGTTCATATCTTCCTTTCTGTTCTCTCTCACAATCTTGTGTATGTTGTCCTGATTCCTCTTTGGCTCTCGTCCCTGGATATCTCTGTTCGGTTTCCTGCTTTCTCATTATGGTGCTAGCTCCTTTTCTTTTCTTGCCTGTTTCTCCTCTTCAGTCTCTAGTGCAACAAAGAGACTTCTTAGTTCTATTTCTTCTTAACTAGCTGTTTTTTTCTACATCGCGGTGGGCATTTATTTCAGGTGGTGGGCCACGTAATGAGTTTTAGTGAGCTCTTGAGGGCCACAAGGGTACACCCTTTGTCAAACTGCTAAGTCCCTATCTAGTTGCCTTGGCCCAGATTGCCATCTTGGAACTGGAAGTCCTGCCCCCTAATCCCTGACCTTTGCCATTGGAAGTCCCTCCCCTTGCCCTGAAAGTACTTTTGTGAAGGGGGATTTGCTGTCTTAGAACTGAAAGCCCCACTCTGTCACATGGTTCATGGCATGCTGGCCTGTGTGGATTTGGTATGGAATTATCTGCATGGCGTGTGAGTTATACAGAGTCTAACTACATGCCTGCTTTGCAGACAGTGTGACCCTATGCAGTATAAACATAGTAGTTTTACTGAATTTAGTGTTTTCCATAGCCTTTAGGCTGTTACCTAAATTTTAGCCTCCATGGGTACATTTAAAGGGATAGACAAAATAGGGTTATAGGTTTTTCCACTTACTTTTTCTGTAATTCTGTGAAATTTCTTTTTGTATATTAGCAGTGCTAATACTGGACACTGTCATGATCAGAAATACCCATGTTAATGATTCTGCTTCTTTAGAAATGAGCTACTGCTTCTGGCAGGTGGTGAACCAAATTATTGATATTTATAAATCATATAAAAATTAACTGGCATACAAGCTAAGCGTAAGTTCATCACTCTGCATATCCCTTATTCTACCATTTATCAAAATGCTAATAACAAATGACAGTATACAACTTCCTTCTAATTAAACAGCGAGTGATATTTTGGAAAAGCATTGTACAAAAAACAGTTTACATCAAAAATACTGGTTTGGGGGGCGTTACTATTGCTAAGTGACTGTTTTTAACTCTTATTTTCAGTGGAAAGTTTTCATTTGCTCTGCTGCTAGTTGTCCTGGGTGGTGGTTTGGATTCAGATAGCCTATCCTTAAGATGCATTTTTTTCTAGGCAAAGTGTAATATCATTTTAAGAAAATTAGCAATTATATCTTCTGAAAAGATCATTAGGCAGCTGGAGGCAGAGAAAGAGATTTTCCATAGCTCTCCACACTAAGAAATTTTGCAGCCTAAAATACGTTGGTGGTGGGTTTTGTTTTTTCAGACTTTCCTTCAGAACTATTTGATGCTTAGTCAGCTCAAAAGCATGTCATTTGTATTTGCCTTCAACGTTGTGTGGGATTGTAAATGCCTGAACAGACTTTGCTTTTCTCTCTAAGGCAGACTGTGTACTTTCACATTCTTTACTCTGACTGATTGGCTCTTTTAGATCATGTGAGGGAGTTGGAATCCTGAGTTGTAGCTTTTGGCACTCCTTTTTCTTTTTAAAGCGCTTGCTCTTTTCAGCTCCCTTGGGCTTGTTCCTGCTCTCCTCTCATTACCCTGATTAGAATCAGGAATAGGCATACACGGGGTTGAAGTGGTGATTTTAACAGGACTGAGATGTTGAAGCAGGTACCCAGAACTTCAGGATCAAACTGTTATCATCTAAATTCCATGTCACCTGAGAGCCAGGAGATGTGCTTACGATTTGATCAGACTCCGAGACGTCCTCCATACAGGAGGAGTAGGATTTTAGCACGTCATCAGCTCCTGACTAAAATTCAACAAGGTGAGTGGCAGTTTTGGGCACTTACAAGTTTCTAGTTGGTACAATGTCTGTCTGTATGTCAGTGTTTATAAACTAAAAATATATATGGTTAAATTATGACTCTGGTTTGAAATATTAAAGATGTCAGTGGCAGCATTGTCTCTTGCTCTGTACATTTGCACACACTTATACATCCTTCAAAGAACATAAAAATTTATAGCAGTGCACAGTCGGTTTCTTAACTATACAGTCCTGTAATCATAAACTTCTAGATAACTTAAATGGTGAACAAGGGACTGAAGTCCATTTTTTCTGGATGCTTGAATATCTTAGTGTCACAATAAGTAAGTATTGCTGCATGTAAAAATCTTACATATGTAATATACTGGATATTCAGAGCAAATGATCAGCCAATTAAAAAAAAAGAATACTGGAAAAGAATTTGAATAGGCCTGCTATGATAAAACTCAGGAAAAAACACTATATTATTGTCAGAGGATTGCAGAACTTCTGTTATATATCTTTATAGGTAACTGCAGACTTAACTTTTCATCATTGTCTATAAATTTACGGACGTAGTCACTGAAAATGTATTGATTTTATTTTCCTGAAACCTGCAAGGCAAAGGCTAAATAAATATATACATATTGGCCTCAAATTTTTTGGTCTTTGTGTATATGTTAAAACAAGTCATCATCAGAACTTCATTAAACAAAGGTCAGAAACGTAAGTGAAGAAACACAAGTGTAAATATTTTTAGATTGAATGGAAGATGTGTACAGATAGTATCTGAAACTTACCATTTTCCAAGGCAGATGAGGACCTACATATGAAGACGGCAAGAAAGAACCATGCATTTTTTCACCTGTGTGAAGAAATAAGGAACATTTTTCTGACAGAATTTCTGCCTGGTTCCTGTGGGTTTACTCTAAAGCTGTTTCATTCTGCTAAGTAATAATGGGCATAGACTAGAGTAACAGTATTTATGCTCAATACTGGCAATATATCATAGAGGTTGCCATGAGTTTCTGCATATCAGCACTTAAATGTAATGGCTAGTTTCATCTGTTGTTTTGAAGCTAGATTCTCTTGTATTAGTAGCTGTCAAGCTCTGGAGAAAGGTCAAGGATACAATAATGAAAACCTATTACATTTATGAAGGAACAATACATATTTCATTGGCCAGTGTTTGATGAAAGAGATTGCTTCCGTGGCAATTAGGAAAATTCAGTTGTTTGCAGCATTGTCTCAGGAACTTGTGATGTTTGAAGGATACTGATCCTAGCTGCAGTTCATATTTCAGGAAGGATATTATGTCATTCCATATACCCTGTGTAGACTCCTGATTGAATGGAAAGAAAAGGCAGTTTGCCTCCCTTTGAGTTTACTTGAAACTATATTAGATACTGTATGAGAACCAAATTAACGTTTTTATAAAGACCACTGATCCAGCTTTATAACAAGAACCCCTTATCTGCCTTTCCCTTTCTCTTTCTGAACCTGTATATGTATCTATAATACTAAGAGAGTGATGGTTGCATAATAAATATACTAATGTAATAAAGGTCTATGTTTTCAAAAGTAGCTGGTGATTTTTGGGTGCTCAATTTCAAATACTTAAGTAGAAACCTGATTTGTAGAAAATGCTGCACACCTTCTGTATGAAAATTACTGTATTCTGATTATAAATTGACCATGGGTATAAATCGGTGATTCTCAGCCAGGGAGCTGCCGTGAGACGCCATGCAATCTTAGCACTATTAGGTGTGTAAACATAGTTCATGAGATAAACCCAGCAATTTCAAATAAGAATCCATAGCATAAGAAGAAAAAATTGTGATCTCTACTGGTCTTTCTGAGTTCTTTGCGTTAGAAGAATTAGTGTATTATTTTCCATTATCAAAAAATGAGTGAAAACTGAGCTAGCCTGGAGTCTGAGGGGTGCCTGGAGTCTAAAAAGGTGAAGAACAAACTGATATAAATCAACTCCACATTTTCAGGTTAAATTTTAGAAAGATTGGTTTTTCCCTGACTAAGTCAATAACTACAGATAAAGACCCTAAACTGTTCTTGCCTTTACAAAATCCCACAGGAGAATCCAGTGACCAAGGAAAGGATACAAAGGGTTAAATATACTAATAATTCTAAAATAAAAACTGCGCTGGGAAACAGGAGGTTGAGTGTTTGTTTCACACACAAAAATACTGCAAGGAGAAAAGTAGATCCATTTATAGGTGTGTTTAACTCAAATGTAATTTTGACATGTATATGGAAGGCAAAAAAAGGTAGATGGTTATAATTGGAACAATTTAATAGTTCCCTTTTAAAAAGTGTTAAGTCAGGTACACACAAAAAAACTGAGGCACCCCAAATCACTAATTACTTTTGAAAATTTAGGTACCCAAATAACTATGTGGAGATGCAGTAGGTGAGTGGTTAAACCATGGCTTAGAAATTTGCGTTCTAATTTTGTATCTAGAACAACAGTGCGCTTTTGGTCCACAGGGTCAGATAAGTGTGGTGGGGCAGTCTGTAGGCTAGATCAGCTCTGATTACCAGGATTGGCACCACTCCCTCCCTTCCCTGAGTGCCAGGAACAAATCCCAGGAGCCTGACATTGCCCCCTCACACCTTTATATGCCACCCCCTCCTACCCCAGCATGCTCCAGAGGCCTGGCATCCCCTTCTCTTGGCCTCCCACACCAGGACTGAACCATGGGGCACAGTGCCACCCTCTTCTGGACCTACACATTGGGATCAGGTGCCTAATCTAGTATGTAGGGCCTGGGGCTCCCCTTGGCTCCAGAAATTTAGCTGTGTGGAAAGCTTTCCTGCTGCCAAATTTCTGGACCCCTGGGGAACCCTGTGGGTCAGGTGGCATGGTGCCACAGGCTGGGGTTTGAACATCCATGATCTAGAACAGGGGCAGGGAAAATATGGGCACCAGTTGCCCATGAATTAATTGCATCCTAAGCAGCCCGCTCACTTCACTCCCACCTTCCTGCACAGGAGGGCCCTGGGCCTGGCCAACATGCACAGCTGCCCAGTGGGGCCACTGATGCCACTGCTGTGGTCTCCAGGGGACTGTCTTGGTTTTCCTGGCCTCCAGTGACTCCTCCTTGTGTCCCTGTTGCAATGCTTGCTCCAGGCAGCAGGTAGGGAAGTGGCAGCAGGTAGGGAAACTGCAGCTGGATAGGAGCATGGGGCTGTGGTTGGCAGGAGCATGGAGCCTGGGGCCCATGCACAGCAGGTCAAAGGCACACAGCTCAGGTGGGCAGCGTGTAGGGTGTGAGGGAGGATGGGAAGAGTGTGGGGATCCCTCACATACCCTCTCCCATAGTGCATAGCCCCTGCTGCTGGTGGCAACAGCAACAGCAGCAGCAGCAGATGGTGGGTCCTCAGAGTGCTCATGGCATCCCCAGATGCAGCTGCCCATCAGCATGCAGCTCCAGTCAGTTCCAGGAGCTGAATGTGGCTGCAAGGCGTGGAGCCAGGCTGGCCCGCCTCTATCATGTGTGCTGATACGCAGCTCCCAGGACTTAGATGCCACCAGTGGGAAGCCCAGCAGCCTGGCCCCACTCTCTGCTGCCACGTGTAGCTCCTGAGACTCCATTGGAAGTGGCGGGCATTCCCGCCCCCTGCTTCCTGGTGCAGTCCAGGAGCTGCACATGGCAGCAGGGAGCAGGGAAGGCTGCCAGCTCTATCCTGTGGGGCTTCCCCCTGGTGATGCACGAGTCCCAGGCAGTGCACATGTGCCATGTGATAGAGATGGGCCAGCCTGGCTTCACTCCTTGCTGTGATGTGCAGCTCCTGGAAGTGGCTGGATCTGTGTGTCACCCGACAGTTGCGCCTGCATGGGCAAAAAGCATCCCAAGGGCCCATTGCCTGCTGCTGGGGCTGTACACTATGAGGAGGCCCTCACGCTCCTTCACGCCTCACAAACCCCATACACCCGGCCCACACTCCCCCACAACTTCCCCACATATACACACCGCAGCCCACACCGCCATACTCCTTCACAAACCCTCCACCATACATCCCCCACACAGAATATACAAGAATAAGACTTTATTTTTGAGCTATTATGCAATCACCTCCATATACACTACACAAACTCACAAGTTCGGACAAAATATTTTTTAAATAAAATGAAAATAAGTTATAGTACATCTTTGACTTTTACTATATGATTTTCTTTTCCATTTCCAAAATGGAAATCCTCATGAGTCCCGTCCCCACCTCCCCCCCCCCCACACACACAAAAGGAGTACTTCCAGGAACAAAAGGAGGGACTTTCAGTGGCAAAGGTTAGCGATTAGGGGGCAGGACTTCTGGTCCCAATATAGCAACTAGGGAGCAGAGCACCTGTCAAGGGGTGGGCCCTCAACAGCTCACCAAAACTCATTTAAGCAGCTGTCCAGACAAAATAATTGTCCATCCCTGATATAGATTATACTGATAGTGTGGCACTAGTCTATTCTCTCTAACCACTTTGCCTCAGTTTTATCATCTGGAAAATGGGGGTAATACTTATCTTTCTCACAGGAAATTCTGCTTTGTACAGAGCTTTAATGATATAAGGTGTTAATGTGTACCTATATCGCTAGAGTTACTAGGGCTGTATTACTGCTTACCTCCAACCTTTTATATAAATCAGAATAAATATGCCCTTTATTGGTTACGTGTACTTCCAGTTAGCAATTATAAACATATGCAAGCATATACAAATGAGAACATACCAGTCTGTTTGTCAGTTTGCATGCATGGATATATATACTCCTTTATGTTTTCGCTTTTAGGAGTTGAAATAAATTAGACTGTTATTTCAATTATTGGAAGCATAGTAAATAATTTAGAGAGCTCATTTAAGATATGTGCTTCCACTGGCTAGACATATAACTAAACTAAACTGTGCCATCCAGTCTATAGGGAAACATTGGCCAGTTGAGGAAGAACAGATTTTGAAAGTGGTTTATAGGTTCTTGTATCAAATGCTTTCTCTGTATAAATCCCTCAAAACATTCCCTTCTTTTTCTGTAATGTCCACAGGAGGTGAAATAATCATATCACTATAAATAATTAAATTAGTAATATAAACAACATTATGTCTAGCTTTTGCATCTCAGCTTCTAGATTCTTGTTGATGCTCTGAATAAAATTCTGGTTTTGTTAACTCAATGGCAAAACTTCTGTTGACTTCAAAGGGGCCTGGATTTCACTCTCTGGCTCTGCTTTATTTACACTGTAAGCAGTCTGAGGCAGGTCCTTCCTGGATTTTTTTGCGTTGTGCAGTATTGTGGTTATTCTAAGACCTCAACAGCAGATAAGTGGCTACACTTATTCACTACTGGGCAGAAAACCAAATTTAAATTTATGCACTGCTAAATTCCTACTTAAATCCTGTTTTTGGGCCTTATGCTGGTAATTTAGGATTGTAGGAAAGTAGGGCTGGAAAGGACTTCACAAGGTGATCTAGTCCAGCCCCCCTAAGCCATCCCAGCCAATTTTCTGTCCAACCTGGTTTTGAACATTTCCAAAGATGGAAATTCTACAACTTCTCTAGGTAGCCAGTTTCAATGCTTGACCAGTCTTGTACTAGGAAAATTCATCTTAGGGCTCATGTACATGCCACAATTTTTTCCCTTTCATGTACTACAACTGCATTTCTGTTTGCACGAGCGGGATTTCCTGATGCTTTAAAAGCCTTTCTTGAGCATTAAACTAAAACTCCTTGAATGTAGTTTAGTTTGGCTATCTGGAAATTAAAGCGTTGCACCCATGGATTCATTCCGTGCAAATACAAAGACACTCAAAGATGTGTAATGAGTGTGGGACCTGGCTTAATTCATTTGGAAACCTCGTACATGTAAACACAGATGCAATGCTGCAAAATAAACCAGTTTAAATTTTATAAACCTATTTAATTTAATGAGGATTAAAACCTGTGGTGTCTACAGGCATAGATTTTCTTTGCTGAGATCATTGTTCCTAATCCTGTCCCTTATGACCAAGATAAAAACCCATTTCCACCCTCTATTTACCCTTGAGGTATCTGAGGACTGAAGTCTGAAATTAACAAGCATTAAATATTTGAGCCTTCTCTGCATCATCCATATTGAGCCTACCTTCAGCATTCTGTAAGGGGCACATGGTTTCTTTGGTCTTCCTCTTACTTTTGATGTATTTGTAGAATCCCTTTTTACTGTCTTTTATGTTCCTTTTCAGTTGCATCTCAAATCATGCTTTGGCTTTTGATGTGAGTGAATTTCACCTTATTGATTAGAATGATTAATAATATTTTAAAATTACTCCAGAACATCTTAGTAAAAGGTTATTTGAAAGTGGTCTGGAGATAATGATGCAAAACTGAAGACACAGGTTGTTTTCTGTAGCCCAGTTCAGCAGATCTTTATTCCCACTATTTTCATGCTTTTTTGATTCAAAGATTATAACACCAGAGAGGACTGTTGTGATCATCTGGCCTGACCTCCTGTGAGTTAATTCTTGTTCCGGCTACTCTAGACCCTCTGTCATAAAAAACGCATCTAATCTTGATTTTAAAATTGCTAACAGTGGCAAATCCATTATGCTTAATTACTTCACTGAAAGAGAGGATCCAAGCAGAGGCTTAAGTATAACACTGCATTAGGGCCTGTTTGAGTATCCCCTCTACTTCTTCATGTATTTTTTTCAATTGCTGGATGATAAACTAATAGGTATGAGATTGACTTTTACCTTAGTAAACACTGGACTTTTTGGCTGTTTGCAGAAGTTAAAAAAAAAAAAAAAGTGGCACTTTAAACCTACTGCACCACGCCCAGCACATGCCAGGAAGAGGCAGCACATGCATTGCACTCAGCTTGCCCAACATCTGTATAGATCAGGCACTTTAGGGGGGCTTTTTTGGCACTTTTATCTAATAGCTGATTGAATCAGCTTTAGCTAAAAGCACCAGAAAACCCCACGGAAGCACTCACCCAATCTATACAGATGCTGCAGAGCCAAGTTAAAGTTACATGCTGCTTCTTTTGGTAAAGCATGTTTTCTGTGGGGTTTTTTAAGGTCTGCAAGCAATCTTTATATCTAGGATTGTTTTTTTACAGGCAGCATGCACAAAAATTCCTGACAGAACAGCATAGGGAGCTATTAGAGTTCCCCTTGTACAATATAAATGTGATGCACTAATACAGTGTGATTAAAATTATTCTGAGAGAGGTAGTTAGCCATGTTAGTCTGAAGTTAGGCAGGGTGGCGACAGGGATGCTGAGTTGCTCTATGAGAAAATTGACATTATTGATGCAACTTTTTTCATCTTTTTAAAGAGCCTTCTGCTACAGATTTACTTTTTATTTTCTTTTGGTGTTACTTAAAAATAAACCAAATGAATCAGTCTAAGAATAAACCTCTTTAATCATTTCTAAAAGAAAATTACCAAAAGGAAGATAAATTAAGTAGACTGTCATTTTAATCAGTTTATACTTTAAAGTCCTAAATATTCATTTTCTGTTCACCAACTTCTTGAGGTAGAGTTGTGACCATAGCTTGAGCGCATACATGGTAATTATGTGTCTGATTTCAAATAGGTATTTTCAAAATGTAATCTTTTGATGATCCCTTTTCCCACATAACACTGTTCCTTTTCACTGAGTGGAACACATACCTCGGCATAAAGGAACAGGGTGTAACGTGCTTGTGTATGAAGTAACTTCATGAGAATTCATTAGTGATTACTCATATTTTCCTTAAATAATGTGGTGACTTAAATAAGGTGGTGACTCTCAAGAGTCAGGTGAGTCAGAAAAGTGTTATGCCTTTCAGAGCTCTCTATTAAACAACAGTTCTTTTTTATTTTCTGTTGAACAGCATGGAAGTAAAACATATTTTACATGAATATTTAAGACTGCGTGTTGAAAACATTAAGCTGCAATTATTAAGCACCCAGGGATGTTATCATTAGAGTGTAGAGATCTAGGTTAAATTTTGCCCTCAGATAGTAATGTTTACTTCTCAGGGAAATCAGTAGGAGTTGTCCAATGTATTTATAATAAGGTAATAGTTGACCCCTGGCCATTTAGGCCAGTAAAAAAATATAATAGAAAATAGAATAAACTTCTGTTGCCTTTACCTACATTGAGTAATACCTCCTATTGTGATAAGTCAATAATTTCATTAAGCAAGGTATCCTTCCTCTGACTGACTGATATCAAAATATACTGTATGTGTTGAGAGCAACACTTTAGTGCAGCATATAGAAAAGGATTATAGATTATCATATCCAAAAGATTCATTATGAATCTTTAACACATGTGATTGCCTACGTGCGTTTATTTTTTTGGTTTGAATAAACCTGAGAGGTATGAACAAACCCAGGTTTTCTACCAAAACACTTGTTCTTCTAGGGAAGGTTTATCTAACGCTTCAGTCTTTTGTATTGTGGCTAACTTTTATGTGCAGTCCAGTGAGCTGTAAATATTTTTACACAAGGCACTTGGATAGCTATGCAGAGGAGTGTGCATGTCAGGGAGGTTGTTTTTTAAATTTGATATTGTTTAAATTTGCCTTATATTGTTAACATAGGGAGAATGAATGATTAAGTGCCCCTGTACTTGTTATATATATATAATGTAGAACACTTTTATGGCTGGTTTGTATGGTACCTTAATTTGAATGTGTAGCACATTTGGGTCTGTCTCAGAGCCTCAAACTGGCTCCAGTGCTATCCTGGTACTGGGCAGTCTTGGGTCACACAAAGCTGTGGACACCTGGCTGTCAACTTGGTGGTGCAAGGGGAGCCTGGGATCTCTGGTAATTAGGGTGTGATTGAGATCTGATCCCAAAATCATGCCTTCTGGGCTGCATCCAGACATGCATAGACATTTGGTTCCCTGGGGAGAGCTAGCAGTGGCACACCTTGTGCAACAATGTGATCTTGCTGCAGCAGTGGTGCAGCAAGATGATGATCTTGCCACACAGAGCCTCAGCAGCAGAGAACAGCTCTGGATGGCCATGTTCCGGCTTTGAGCAGCACACACTGCCGCAGCGTGTGCCACTCCACTTTTTTTTTTCATGAGTTTTTTTGAACCCTGGATATCCTGGGGAGACCCAGGTCCTTGCATCATGGACAACAACTGAACATGCAATATGTGGCACTACAAACATGCCTGTGGCACTGCATACCGCATGGCCACATTTGTCTGGACATGGCCCTGATGTCCATGTATGTCAAGGCAGGAGGAGCAATTGTCAGGATTGGTAATCAGATCCAATAGTGCCTTTAAATGAATAGGTGTATGAAGCATGCTCAGTACAGATGGAATCATTGTTAAATTTAGCTGCCAAATTCCAGCAAGTTCCTACTAAGCATGTGTATGCTGAGATTTATCAAAAACTTGCAGCTTAAATACTTTTGAATGGACTTGCATATCCTAATGCTAGA
>NW_017728906.1:161860315-161864773 GCF_001723895.1 Crocodylus porosus
TGTATGAAGTAACTTCATGAGAATTTATTAGTGATTACTCATATTTTCCTTAAATAATGTGGTGACTTAAATAAGGTGGTGACTCTCAAGAGTCAGGTGAGTCAGAAAAGTGTTATGCCTTTCAGAGCTCTCTATTAAACAACAGTTCTTTTTTATTTTCTGTTGAACAGCATGGAAGTAAAACATATTTTACATGAATATTTAAGACTGCGTGTTGAAAACATTAAGCTGCAATTATTAAGCACCCAGGGATGTTATCATTAGAGTGTAGAGATCTAGGTTAAATTTTGCCCTCAGATAGTAATGTTTACTTCTCAGGGAAATCAGTAGGAGTTGTCCAATGTATTTATAATAAGGTAATAGTTGACCCCTGGCCATTTAGGCCAGTAAAAAAATATAATAGAAAATAGAATAAACTTCTGTTGCCTTTACCTACATTGAGTAATACCTCCTATTGTGATAAGTCAATAATTTCATTAAGCAAGGTATCCTTCCTCTGACTGACTGATATCAAAATATACTGTATGTGTTGAGAGCAACACTTTAGTGCAGCATATAGAAAAGGATTATAGATTATCATATCCAAAAGATTCATTATGAATCTTTAACACATGTGATTGCCTACGTGCGTTTATTTTTTTGGTTTGAATAAACCTGAGAGGTATGAACAAACCCAGGTTTTCTACCAAAACACTTGTTCTTCTAGGGAAGGTTTATCTAACGCTTCAGTCTTTTGTATTGTGGCTAACTTTTATGTGCAGTCCAGTGAGCTGTAAATATTTTTACACAAGGCACTTGGATAGCTATGCAGAGGAGTGTGCATGTCAGGGAGGTTGTTTTTTAAATTTGATATTGTTTAAATTTGCCTTATATTGTTAACATAGGGAGAATGAATGATTAAGTGCCCCTGTACTTGTTATATATATATAATGTAGAACACTTTTATGGCTGGTTTGTATGGTACCTTAATTTGAATGTGTAGCACATTTGGGTCTGTCTCAGAGCCTCAAACTGGCTCCAGTGCTATCCTGGTACTGGGCAGTCTTGGGTCACACAAAGCTGTGGACACCTGGCTGTCAACTTGGTGGTGCAAGGGGAGCCTGGGATCTCTGGTAATTAGGGTGTGATTGAGATCTGATCCCAAAATCATGCCTTCTGGGCTGCATCCAGACATGCATAGACATTTGGTTCCCTGGGGAGAGCTAGCAGTGGCACACCTTGTGCAACAATGTGATCTTGCTGCAGCAGTGGTGCAGCAAGATGATGATCTTGCCACACAGAGCCTCAGCAGCAGAGAACAGCTCTGGATGGCCATGTTCCGGCTTTGAGCAGCACACACTGCCGCAGCGTGTGCCACTCCACTTTTTTTTTTCATGAGTTTTTTTGAACCCTGGATATCCTGGGGAGACCCAGGTCCTTGCATCATGGACAACAACTGAACATGCAATATGTGGCACTACAAACATGCCTGTGGCACTGCATACCGCATGGCCACATTTGTCTGGACATGGCCCTGATGTCCATGTATGTCAAGGCAGGAGGAGCAATTGTCAGGATTGGTAATCAGATCCAATAGTGCCTTTAAATGAATAGGTGTATGAAGCATGCTCAGTACAGATGGAATCATTGTTAAATTTAGCTGCCAAATTCCAGCAAGTTCCTACTAAGCATGTGTATGCTGAGATTTATCAAAAACTTGCAGCTTAAATACTTTTGAATGGACTTGCATATCCTAATGCTAGAACAACATATCTTTCCACATTTTAAAGACCGTGTTCCAAAGAAGGTCTAAAGGGGACTAGAGCTTTTTAATGAACATGTTGTAAAAATATTTTTAAATTGCAAAACAATGTATTTTCCCCTAAGATTTTTTTTCTGAGAAAAGGATGAATTCCTCTTGATAAAACTTCCCTTTCACCTAGCCCTCACCAAAAAAGAAAAAGTCCTTCTGACACATGCACGACATACAAAATTTCAGCTCATGTAAATAGTACTTAGCAAAATTAAAAGGCAAGTGAAAACAGGGTCTCATAATGGGTAGGTTTGGGGAAGTTTATCTGATGTCACTACTTGCATTGACTGTACTAACCTGAATTGGTTAGAAATCTGAAACTACCAAGTAGTACTCAAAATAAGAAAAAATTAGCAGAACATCTGAAAGATACATTCCCATGTTGACCAGAAATTATAGGCTTGCTTCAGAAATTATTAGATGAAATTTTAGGCCTCTGTTAAGCAGGAGGTCAGACTAATCATAAATGTCCCTTCAGGATTTAAAGGGTGCCTATACATAAGCAGCAAGACTGATCTGATGTGCCATAATTAATTGAGTCTGCCAGAGCATGGCAATTACTGCACTCTAGCAGCCTCCAGTGTTTTGTGTATCAGCACCCCTGGGCTTAAGGATGGCAGTAGGAGCACTTTATCTAAAGCTTGTTCAATAAGCTTTAGATAAAGCACCCCCACTGCCATTTTTAAGCATGGGGATGCTGACACGAGATGCTTCAGGCGCTTTAGAGTGCCTCTCAGAACTGCTCTAATTAAAGTCCCGCTTCTCCTCCCCAGTCCCAGAGTATGTGTATAAATGCCCAAAGTCTTTGTATATATTAACATATATCATTCAATGTCTGTCTGAGTCTTGCTGATAGATTCAGATAAAAAATAAACAAAGATCTTGGCTTGCATTTTATTTTTTAAATCAATGTTGTTAACTTTTGTCATGATTTTGCCCAGGGTAAAATCTGACTAAACTGAGAAACTTTGTGATGAATGTTTTATGATGAAATGAACAGTTGTAGTTTTCTGTTACCGTCTTGAGATTTGTAAATTTGAAATTTGTAGAACTGATGTTTTTAGTGATAGGACATATGGACCATGTCCGGAAATGCAGAGGCATATGCTTGCAGCAGCACCAGTTGCCACAGTGCATACCCCTGCATGTACCCTTCAGTGTGGGACAAACTGTCCCACAATAGGCAAACTGCCCTTGCCCAGCTCCTCCTGGCTCTTGAGCCAGGGAGAGCTAGAGGCTGGGGCTAGCACCAGTGCTGGCTCCAGTAGTCTTACCTGGTGGCCTGGAGTAGCAGGGGTACAAGTCAGGCAGCACAGAGGCCTGGCTGGCCAGCAGCCAAAAAATTGCCCTGGAAGGTTCAGCTTCCATATATGCCGGTATACACTTGTTAGGACTGCATTGTACTGTTTTTTGTTTCGGGTTTGGGGGTTTTTCGCTGAAAAAAATTACAGGAAATTCTGGTAGCAAATTTTGGCCCTGAACTGCAGACTTGCAGCACGGGACACATTTTAGCATTTGCTGCATGTGGTTTGTGGTGCCACAAAGAGGCTTCTGGCACTGCAAACTGCACAGGCCTGCACATCTAGATGTGGCCATGGAGTCCTTTAAGTGCAAGATGTATGCTGAATAAACAAATCATTATCATGTTAGTAGAAAATTTATTTTTTATTTTAAAACTAAAATTTAGAGCAAGTGATAAATCACTAAGCTACATAAAAAGTGTATATAATAGAAGTAGAACCTGCACAAAAAATAACATCATAAGAAACTGATAATGGAACGTCTATCATTGAGGATCCTTAATCTGTTAAACTCAGGCTAATTGCAACTGAATGATGCATAAAACTGTTGACAAATAAATGTAGCATTTGTGCCCTTAGCTTCTTTAATGAGGATTAAAAAATATTCTAGTTTTATATTGCAAACAGTTATAATTTTCTACTCTGGGAAATACATTCTTAGTTGATGGTGAGGTGTTCAGTGTCATTTTGTTTCATTTTTACTGTGCAGCATAAGTTCTTTGATTTTTAAGTGCACTTTGACATTTATACGAACAATGATATAGGGTAGTATAAGAACAAATTTTGAAGTGGTACCTAAGCATATACCTCAGAACAATGATTGGTGTATTCAACCACTAAATGTTAAGGAATTTAAAATAAATTTCCCCTATGAATAGATTATTATATAGTTGTCCATGGTGGGATTCCTTGTCTCTGTCTCTAAAGAATCTGGGATGGACCACCATCAGAGACATGCTAGTTGATTAAATTGTCTTTTGGTATGATGCAACATGTGGGCTAAGTCAAAAAGCCTGAGGCTGAATCGATTCACTCTTTGCAGGTTGGTCAAAGCTGCAGAGATTAAACAGAGAAACAACTGGACAGACATTTACTTTTGATTCAGGAAATATAGCCACATGCCTGCAGTGGCTCAGGTCAGAAGCTGGAGGGCACTAGAGCACATCTGTCCGGCATTTAGCTGGTATGGGCTGTGTGTATGCTTCCTCTTCCTGCTGCTCCTGAGGTCTCTGGGATTTGCAGTCCAGAATCACAGACCTCTGCTGTGTTGCTCATCACTTCCTTATCCAGGTTCCAGGTGCCTCTGGGATTTTTAGTCCACAGTCTCAGCCAGCAGTAAATTTATCAGGGCAGGACAGCTCTGTA
>NW_017728906.1:161864873-161870415 GCF_001723895.1 Crocodylus porosus
GGAAGGGGTCTAGGACAGAAGTTTCATAAACCAGTTTGACCCAAATCAGTTAAGTCTGATACTACATTCAACCAAGTTTATCTTAAACCAGTTTCGGCCATTTTGTTCTGTTACAGGTTTAAACCAGTTTCTGATCACTTAAACTAGTTTATGTGTAACTTCTGTCCCTAGCCCAAAAGTCCTCCTGAGCCTAATGACCCATTAGGGTAGCATGGATAAGGTGCACCAGTTTTTGTAACCAGCAGTTCACATGGGTGTGTTTTAGCTAGCAGTCATACCCAGTCACCTTTGACAGGCTATCCTAAATGATACTAGTCTGATACTACATGATACTACTAAATGATCCTAGTCTGATATTATATTCAACCAGGCTTATCTTATACCAGTTTCGTCCATTTTGAAACTGGTTTATACGCCCTGAACTTCTGTTCTGTTACAGATTTAAACCTGTTTCTGATAACTTAAACGAGCTTGTGTAACTTCTGTCCCTAGCCATGGTAACAGCTATTTCTTTAATCTAAAATCATAGAAATATTTTAACATGGGAAAATCTAGGCCTTTCCCATTCAGTGAATCTTCATCTTTTCACCTTTTGACTAGATTTCTGTTTTAAAAACAAAAACTCTGTTACACTCCCCTTTTCTCTTCCCCCCGGTTACATTTACTAGATTACAGAATGGGTAATCACAGCCAGTTGTGCCACAGTGTTCTTATTGTACACTAACATGTATGATACAGTATTCTTATTGTTACTTTCTTTTTAACTTCATTAAACTAAAATATTTTGTAATTTTTCAAACAGACAGCATGAGTCAGACAGCTTAGGAGCATTATTACTTATTTGAAAAGAATGCATCTGACCTGGCCTGAAAGCATTTTGTAGCTTCTCATCTCTGCTTTATTATAAGGATTGGGAAGGTTAATTCACTCAGGAGAAGAAAATCATGGAATGACATTTTGAGTTTTAAGGATATTAAACAAACAGACCAGCAGATGTAAGTATGCTCACATATGCACACAAACTAAACTTACTACTTTCTAGGCCTAAATCATAAAAATGAAGCAAAATAGTTTATTTTTTTAATTCAGTACAGTACAACATATCCAAATAACTATCATGGGCCAAATATTGAAACATACATTTTACCATCAACTGCCTTTAATATGCAAAATAGAGGCTGAGTTTTTAATCTTCAAAACAATAAATTATAATAGTGGTAACTGATACTGGTTTAATGAACTACAAAACATATGCTCATAGGGATAATTGATATCTAGTTCAATCAAAGGTTTCAGGACTAGATGCAAAAATGATAACATTCTTGTCACATTCAGAACCGCTTACCTAAAAGAGATGAGATTTTTTTCATAAAATATCTCTGTTAGAAAGACATAATTATTTTAGTGTACTTAATAAATCACAGAATTCTGGGAGTGGCATGCCTTTTGAAACCAGAGGTGACCACAAGTCCATAAGCTCTTTAACATTATTGATGAAATACATTAGTAAAGCCTGCAAGATCTATACTGATTAGTGAAGAAGTCTCTTCATTATTTTCATGCAAATTGAGTTTTTTGATTTTGAGTTCACATTAGCTAAAATGAAGAGCAGCTTTATTCTTTAATTGAAATTAATGGCAGAACTTCCTTTGTCTGAATCCCTACATCAGAGACTTTTCATAATAATTGTAGCATGTTAAATCTCTTAATGATTGCAATATTAATAAATATATTTTTAAGTGGTTCAACCAAAACACCTCTTGAGGAAATATTGCCTTAAAAAGGCTGATTATATACAAGCAGTACAAAATCCATGGATTTATTGTGAAAGGCATAGTACTGATACATCTTTGTGCTTCAGAAAATGGGAAAAGAATGTTTTTAGGTGTGGTTCTGGCATTGTCAAGGGAACCAGACTCAAATAGCAGCAGACTGTGGCTTGTTTATAATGTGTTTGACCAACTTGACTGCTTCAGGGAACAGGCTATAGTATTTGAGGTTTCTTTTCTTAATTGCATTTGACAGTAGCAGCTGAATATGTAATCATGAAACTTTTTTAAGATAATAGTTTCTCTTTCTGTGAATACTTCTAGGAGGGAAGCAATTTAAAATCCAGCAAGTCAGTATGTGGCAACAGAGGATAACAGTCTGTTCCTGTTTTTTTAAAAAAAAATTTTGCGACTACTCTTATACTTGTGAAACCTACCCTCAGCCTCAGACCATCTAAGAAAATGAAGTATGAGTCTATGAGTCTTACTAAGTTAAAAAGTATGACTGTGCTATGGACGTGATCCACAGTGAGGCCTTCTGTGAGATGTTTGAGTGAAATTAAGAGTGAGATATTGAGACACTATAAGACTAAAAAAAAAAATACTGTTGTCATTCAAGTTACTGATAGTGCAGTAAAAATTATATACCCTGGCAAAAAACAGCTATTACAGGCAAGGCTGCATTCCCTATCACTGCCTGATTAATGTATCCTGAATCTAATAACTTTAGCTGTGATTCATCCCCATCTGATCGAGCCATTCTTCACTCTGTGTTTCATGTCAAAAGCAAGAACTGCCTTCATTCTGCCATGAACAAATGAGTCTATGGTAACTGGTGACAGTTAAAATGTCACGTGAATGTTACTACATTCTGAAGTGCTAGGCTATTTCTGCTTATTGTGCTTTTATTCATCCATGAGCTATTTAAGGCTATTCCTTCACTTTTCCATGTCGGAACCAGATTGTTCTTTTTGAAAGGGATTCTTCCTCCTTGTCTGTCAATAGATCAGAATCCTGACTTCATCCTTGAATGAATTCCTAATGCGGGAGAATTGAACAAAAGGGAAACAAGTCTGCTTTACACTCGCATATAAAATACACGTGGTACACAGGGTTTTATCTGTTCAAAGAAAAGAATGATCCATTCATAAAGCTGCTCCATTTTAAAGAAAAAATTTCCTGTGACATTTTAATCCTCTTTTATGTTGAACCATTTATAGATACTTCTACTGCCAGTCATGTCAAATGCTTTGTCTCTTTCAATTTTAGCTGAATTGTATAATACAAGTTCAACCCACTGTCAAAGAATAGCAGTGTTATTTGCTTGAAAGTCTTATTATTTCAAGTGTTCTGGTTTGTGATGGCCAATTCATCAGTGCTATCCTCTGAAGTAGAAGAAAAACTCTTTCAGTTACAGTATGCCTGTAAAAATGACATTGTTAAATTAACATCATAGCCACTGGTATTAATTTCCTCCACACGGATGTCCTACAAAGGATTATTTAAAGACTAATAAAGCAGGTGCTCCATATTTCAAGACAGTAATCTGGTTCCTGACATCAATGGCTGAGTTGCTTATCCTGACAAAGAAATGGGTTTAGTGCTGAAGAAATGGAATACCTTTTCTATAGTTCAGATCATGTGTTTAATGCCTGATGATGCAGACTCCTCAGTAGCCAGTGGGATATTGGGGCAGTCAGAACTTCTCAGAAATTGAGCCTGAAGAGATGTCTTGGTTCCTGTTTCTAGGCTTGTGTAACATGGAGCCAGGGGCTCCCATCACTTTACGGAGGGAGCCACAACAGGGATGTGCCGACATTTGGGGGGTGGAAACAGGACAGCACATTATATGCTTGCTGTCATGCTGAAGTAGAAACCCCTGTGGGTGGCTGGAAAGCCACTTGGCAGGAAGGGGTGTGGCTTTGGAGGCACATAAGACCAGTGCCTGTGAAGTCAGTCTGGCCCAGCAGGCAGGAGGGAGAGGACCTCTTGAGCAGGATGGCTACAGAGAGGGACTGAATGGCACCCAGACAGTTTCTGAGAGGTGTAAGAAGAGAGTTAAGGGGGACTTGCCGCCTGTAGGGGAAGTTATAGATGCAGTGCAGTGAGAGTTTTGATATTTTTATTCTGTTTAAACCAGAGGATTGGGTGTGGCTCTAACGGGTGAGCAGGAGGCCACAGGGGTACCTGTGGGGTGAGGACATAAGGCACAGGCATGCCTGAGGCCAAGAGTGCCAGAGCCTGAGCCCAGGGTAGGGGTTCAAGGCACAGGCAGGCCTAAGGCCAAAAGGGCCAGGGCCTAAGCCCAGAGTGGGCAACAGGGGTGGCCAGGGGCTGAGAGACTGAGACTGAAAGGCCAGGCCAGAATTAATGGGTCTAGGCTATGAATCTACAGACAAAGCAATCTGTAGACTAAGGCTAAGAAGGCCAAATCCTATACAGGACAATAACTGAAAACCAAGTGACATCTGCAAGGCATGGGCATGGCTCTAGGGACAGAAGGAGACCATGAATAATTTTTAGGGCAACTGGTGGCCTGAGCACAGATGGGGCCAGGAGGGCTGTACGTAATGCTTGAGGGACCGGACTAGGATCAGCTGAGTCTGGGAGGGACCTAGTGGCCAAAGAATAGACAAAAGCTAACTCTGGGACCCTGGGGCAGCCTCCCTTTTTTATAATCAAATAATTTCATCAAGATATGGCAGGTGAGAGGAAAGGGAGGGTATCCATGGAGCCAGAGTGGGGCAGGAGCCATGTGAGGGAATGTCCCGGCTGCCCTTGGGGTCCAGTCCTGTCACAGCTTGGTTTTGTTAAATATGGAAATTAATGAACAATTTAACTTCCTATTCACTGTCTTAATGGACATGTTGTCAGCTCAGCCTGGTCCTGTGCTACTCAGAAACCACCAGTGGGATCAAGAAATGTGCAGACACATAAAGCTTTTCTTTGCACTACTCTTATCTTTCTTTCGAAAAAGAAAAAGAAAAAAGATGGGAGAGAAGTACTGTCTGAAACTTGATGCTGATCTGAGGAGCTCTCCTAATGCTCTTGTCAGTGCTGCTGTTATTGTGGAGCAGGGGGAAGGGGAAGCTTAAGAATACAGTAAAAGAAATTGCATATTGAGTGTGTGCCAGGGTTGGCTTTGCTTGCCTAAAAAGCAATGAGGTGTGTTTTCATGGATATGTTTATATTGAAGTCATTAATATGGTAAAAGCTCAAGTTGAGCTGACTGAGCTGACATTAAATTAGGTACTGCTATCAGTGTAGTTGTGGTAGCATAGAACTGAACCTAGGCTGCAAATCCCATCAGAGAAGCCAGGTAAAGACTCATCCAAGACTAAGTAGAGATATTCATGCTCCCCATAGGAACCAAAAACTTTTTCTCCTGGAGCAAAAATGGCCACACCAGGAAAAAAATAACATGACAGTAGTCCCAAGAAAGTGTCACCTAGGAAGCTGAATGCCTGCATACTTTCCCCAGGAGGAGCAGAGCTGGGGGAAAGGCTCCAGTGCCTTCTGGAAACTAGGGTCATCCTGGTCTGGAGAAAGAATAGGGGGGCAGCTGGTCCCACCTGTCCTGTAGACCAGGAGAAGAGGGGAGGGCAGGAGCAGCTGTAGGGAAGATTTTCATAGATTTCATAGACATTTGGGCTGGAAGGGACCCTGGAGCATCATTGAGTCCAGCCCCCTGCCCCAGGGGCAGGAAGTCAGCAGGGATCATAGGATCCCAGCAAGACAAGCATCCAAATATGTCTTGAAGGCGTTCAAAGTGG
>NW_017728906.1:161870800-161888943 GCF_001723895.1 Crocodylus porosus
GCTGGAGAAGCATCTATGGATGCAAGCCAGCGTTTTGGTCACTTTATTAGCTGCAGCATTGCATTGGAGGCTCATGTTCATCTTGTGGTCAATCTTGACCCCCAAGTCCCTTTCATCTGTAGTGCTAACCAGCGTAGCACTACCGAGCCTATAAGCATGGTACAGGTTTTTCCTCCCAAGGTGGAGAACCTTGCATTTTTCGGTGTTGAACACCATCAAGTTCTTGTCTGCCCATTTCGTGAGTCTGTCCAGATCTGCCTGGATCACCCTCCTGTCCTCAGGTGTGGATGCTTTACCCCAGAGTTTGGTGTCATTGGCAAAGTTGGCCAGTCTGCTTCTGACACCAGTGTCCACATCATTGATCTAGATGTTAAACAGTATAGGCCCTAGGACAGAGCCTTGTGGGACCCCACTGGTCACAGCGCACCAAGACGATTGGCTCCCATCGACAACCACTCTCTGGGTCCTACCGCGGAGCCAGTTCCCCAGCCAGCGGATCGTGGTGATGTCAAGCCCGCAGTTAGCCAGTTTAGCCAAGAGGTGATCATGGGATACCAGATCAAAGGCTTTTTTAAAGTCAAGGTATACGATGTCAATCTCTTCTCCCTTGTCCAGGTGGTAAGTCACCTGGTCATAAAAGGAAATGAGATTGGTCAAGCAAGACCTACCTGCAACAAACCCATGCTGGGTATCCCTCAGGATATTGCCTTTAGCTCGTCTGTTAAGGATGGCCTCCTTGATAATCTTTTCCAAGACCCTTCCCCAGGATAGAGGTCAGGCTGGTGGGCCTGTAGTTTGCTGGATCTACTTTCCTACCTTTCTTGAAGATAGGCATGACATTGACCCTCTTCCAATCATTAGGCACTGTATCAGAATGCCAAAAACTCTCAAAGATCTGTGCCAGGGGCTGAGCTATGATGCTCCTCAGCTCCCTGAGTACCCTTGGGTATAACCCATCAGGGCCGGCTGACTTGAAGGTATCCAGCCTGTCAAGGTGTTCCTTCATGAGGTCAGCTTCGATGGAGGGCAAGGAATCTCCCTTACCTGGGCCTCCCTGACCCATAGTGGGCAGGGTTGTCCCATGGGACTGATGAAAAACTGATGCAAAGTACCCATTTAGCAAGTTTGCTTTCTCCTGGGTGTCAGTTGTCACTTGCCCCATCTGGTTTAGCAGGGGTCCAATGTTGCCCTTGCCCCTCCTCCAGCCCCCCACATATCTAAAAAAGGACTTTTTATTTTCCTTGATATTTGTAGCTAGCTGGAGTTCCATCACAGCCTTGGCTTTCCTGATATGCTCTCTTCAAATCTGGACTAAAGCAGAGTATTCCTCCTTGGTGGTGGTTCCAGTCCTCTACCCTTTGTCAGTCTTCCTTTTAAGACACAGGAGGTCTGCCAGTTCCCTAGAGAGCCAAGGGAGCTGCCGTGCCCTTTTGCTGCCTTTCCTCCAAGATGGGATGGACTTTGCTTGCGCATCCAGGATTGCTCCCTTGAGGAGCAAACACTCATCCTGATGCAAGGAACTGGGGAAGGGGAAGTTGCAGTCTTAAGTCTTGTACTGTTTCCACTGCTATAAATGAAAGTGTGTTCACAGCCTAAGTAATCTACACTAAGTTGTGTGCTGGTAATTGTAAATGTACCAGAGCTAGTCACTGAAAGCTAGTTTGGGTATGTCTACATAAGCTTCAGTCACTTCAGGAGCTGTAGTTACCCTATGTGAGAATAGAGTAGATCTAAGGTTACTTAAGTCAGTGTTTCTCAACCTTTTAAGTAGCAAGTACCCCTTAACTTCTGAAAATTTTAATAAGTACCCCAACACTCAATTTTCCAGGGGATTTTATATTTACAGACTAATATGTTGGAAGAGCTGTATATATAGGACCATGATATGACAGATGTCTGATCTGGTGTGGGTAGGGTTGCCATCTTTTACACCAGGGGTGCACAACTCAAGTTTATACCTGGGCTAGTGGTGATGTTGATCAAAGGTAGGAGAGCTGAACCCAGTGCCGCACAAAGTATGGCACGCCAAATTATTACTGGGGAATTTAAAGCGTCGTGCAGTGTGAAGTGCACCAATTTTTTGCCGTAGTTCCGAGAGGAGGGAGGAGGAAGAGAGAGTGAATGTAGGGGTATCCGCGTACTCTCTTCCTATGTCTTGCGTAGCCCTATGGGTACGCATACCACAGGTTGAGAAACTATGATTTAAGTATAAGTAACTTAGTTTTAACCTCAAGTTATTTAAGTAACTGCTTTATCAAATACTGTAAATGGTACCGTTGGACTACTTCTGTGGAAGACCAGTTATTTTATATAAAAAGTGTGCAAATCTCTGCTCTGTTGTTGGCCACTAATGAACCATTGTCCCAGGGATTTGCATATGGTGCAAGAAAGAACCTCTTAGCTAGTCACAGTATATGAGGTAAACCGATATTGAAAATAACTAAAGGGGGACCATGCTCCAAATGACTGAGAACAGCATTTCCAACTGTAGGTCTGCAGTTCCTTATATTACCCAGTCCTCCAGACTTTATTTGCTGTGAGTTATCTGCTGACTGACAGAGCAAAAGATTCGGAGGAAGCTGCATGCAGTAGATGGAGATTTTAGACTTTTAAATTGTTCTGAATCCAGAGACAAAAATGTGGCAGTCAAATAGATTTTAAAACAAGTGGGTTTTAATATTCTGCTTACAGAGTTGATAAACTGCAGCAAAAGTGGCAATAAGGTAAAATGCTGTCCATCTTTTTCTAGCATGTGATCCTTGACAACTGTTCAGTAAAAGTTGTTCTTAACACAGTTTAGTTTATTGAAACAATATGAAATAGTAAAATCACAAAGCATGTATCCTTAAACAAGTGTTCTGTAAAGATAAATACTATCCATTTAAAGTGAATCAAAATTATGTTTCATAGTTTTAAAGTATTTATTGCCAACTATATGTAGCAGCTGAGAAACTATAGCAAGATTTAATTATCTTTGGGAAACAAAAGGCTCTTGCTAACATCTGAACATTATTATTAGGCAGCTGTTGTATGCCGACATATACTTTCAGCTCATATGAGGCTCAGCTGTTTCAGACAAGCCGTGAAATATAAATTACATTTACAGCAATAATCATTTCTTGTTAGATGCCTAACTTTGCCATTCATTTTGAATTGAGCTTTGTATCCTAAACTTTGTTTAAATCATATTAAAAACATGACTAATGTTTGGTGAGAGGGAGAAAATGATTTTGAAGCATTTGTATGAATATATATATACTTTTTGGACAAATTCAGATAACCATAAAAATTCCAAATTTCCCTGTATCAGGCTTTCTACATCTGTGTAAATGTACACATTTTATTTCCAATTTTCAATGTGGATTACAACCACTTTTTCCTAAACTGACTACGGGAAGTGACAAAATTATTCTTTTACTAGATGCATAGAAATTTGTATCTTGTATTAATAAATCTGAAGATGATTAGGGTAACAGATGCTTTCAAATCAGATGGTTTAGTTTTGTTTAGTGATTAAGACTTTGAACTTTTAAAGGCAGATTTGTGCACTCTTCACAGTCAGAGACATTTAGAAATGTCAATTTTTTTGGCTAAGTATATTATAGATTCTATTATAGATAGACTCTGTATCCATTTATCATATTGACTTGAAGAAGACTTTGAACATATGATGATCCCCCAATAATTAGATTCTATATATGGAAGATTTATAAATTTGTTACAGTGTTCCAGGTATAGAATATAACAATTGGAGGTTTCCATTACTAAGCACAAGCTGCTTTTGGTGGTGGTTTAATGACAATGTATTTAAAGAAATTTCCTTGTATGTGAATGTAAGATGAGAGTTTTTTTCTCTGTGCTGATTAGGAGAAAAAAATCTCATTGTATATTGAAGTAAATAAGGTATTTAATGATCTGACTTCCAGTAGAGTTAATGGAATAATTACCAGTGAACTGTATTCTCTGCTTGTTTGAACCCTGTATAGCCCTTTACACTTGTGCAAATGCAGTGCAAAATAGTGCCAGACAATTTTTGTAGTGTTTTGCATTCACCTTGCAGAGAGGTAAATGACAACATCTGGTAAGGGAATGGAAAACCAGGCTGCTTGAAATCAGTGTTTCAGACTGAACAATTTGTTACATTTCTGAGGGTTGCATTAGAGTGAGTTGTTACATCCTGAGGGCTGCACTTTTAATATTTCAGAGATTTTTGTAGATATGGATTAAAAACAAATATTCATTCTACATAGGTATTATTTACTGACAAGCCAACTCATTTCTGTCATGGATTTTTGATCCTATCTCTTTAAGAATTCAGATAACACAACCTCAAGAGATGTGGTTCAAATCACGTTTTTAAGAAAGTGTAGGTAAGTTTCATCTTGTCCTAGATAATCATGTATCAAGCAATTACTGCATCAGCTTTGAAATGCAAATCATACTTTGATACCTCAGGGAAGCAATGTTAGGTTTATTTCAACATTTTTAAGTGTTTTGAAACTTTTTTATGAAAGGTGCTATAGAAATGTAATAGTTGTATATAATTTTATTATTACTGGATGTATCTACACATAACACTGAATAATACAGTACACAGTACACAGTAGCTGAATAATATTGTGCAATAGCACATCACAGGACTAACAGTCCTAGTATGCTACTGTGCAGAATTATTAAGCTACAGTGACATCTTTGTTCTATGGTTGTTGCCATGGCTCCACTGCAGAAGCTCCACTGTAGCCATGTCATGCATCTTGGAGAATATCTGAACTCCAAAGACAACAACTAGCTCTGTTAAGTCTGAGAAAAACCTACTTCTAAAATACAGTTCTACAATATACAGACCTATAAACTGTGCTAATAATACTACAAGTTGCAATATCCTGTGTGCAGTTTGATCTTCAGGGATCACTCTTTCTGGTCTGATGGCAGTCTTGTCTGCTTAGATGCTTTGGTAAAGTTTACAAAATCTATTAAATGATTTCCCTCCTGTCAAATAGCTTATATTGCCTGGTGTAAAGTACACATAGCTTATTTTGAGCATCAATAAAACAGCAAAATTCTTCATCAAATGATGAGAAACCAGGTTTGGTTTCAGTTACTTATGGAAAAAATCTGCTAGATATGTTTTTAAGCTCTGAATTTTACAAGAATCAATTTTATAATCCATGGAGAAACAGTAACTAAGTGGTAGTTTAATTACTTATCTTTGAAGTGTATTCAACTTTCATAAAGCTTGAGGTATAAAACTGAAAAAAGGCATATTAGAAATCTATTCTGCAGTAATACCTAGAGTGATTACAGTAGAAAAGACAGAACAGTGCCAGATTGTCATTAGGCCTAATTAGTACAGGAAGGCAAAATGGACCAGATTGTCATAGCTATTTAGGCATTTAGAGATGCTAACAGGTCCCTTGTGGAACTTACAGAGGCATCTGAGCATGTTGGGTACCTAAGTCCCAGTGACATCTACATTGTTAGGTACCTAAATACCTTAGAAAATCTGGCCCTAGATATCTCCTCTTTGCCCCGGGCTATATGCAAAGTATGCTAATCAGAGTTCTTTAGCTTCCTGCATGAACCAAGAGGAGGTAAATCAACCCAAGGGATCAACTAGATGAAGAACTGGAGCTATAGCTGGGGCCTTAATACAGAGCACATTGGGCGCAGAGCTTTGGGTATTTGTGATTAAAATAGTATAATCTAGCCGTAAACTGGTAGTTCGTGACAGGCCTCACAACCTCAATGGCTAGGCACAGAAGTTATACATAAACTGGTTTAAGTGATAAGAAACTGGTTTAAACCTGTAACAGAAAAGAAGCTCGATGCACATAAACCAGTTTCAGAATGGCTGAAACTGGTTTAAGATAAACCTGGATGTGGTATCAGACTTAACTGATATGGGTCAAATGGGTTTATGAAACTTCTGTCCCAGACTGCTTCCTGGTTCAAGTTAAATCACAGTTCCCCCAGCATCCCAGCATGCTTTGCAGCCCTGGGCTGGGCCGTGCTGTCTGCTCCAGACAGCTTCTGCTCCCTAGCTGGAGCAGTGAGGGCTGGCTGACAAGATGTGTTGGGGGAAGGGGGAGAGACAAACTCAGCTGGGGATGCAACCCAGTCTGCAGGGAGGTCTGGGGCCGGGGAGGATGGCTAAACACCCCTTCCCTGGCTCAAACTTACCATTGGCTGTGACTGCACTACAAATCCCAGAGGCACCTGGAAGCAGGAAGAGGAAGTGATGAGCAACCCTGCAGAGTCCTACTGCTGTGATTTTGGACTGCAAATCCCAGAGACCTTGGGGGCAGCAGGAAGAGAAAGTGAACACACAGCCAGAGAGCCGTGCTCTAACACCCCCCCCAGCTTCTGGCCTGAGGCACTACAGGCATGTAGCTGCATTTTCTGAATCAAAGGTTAATGTCTGTTCACTTGTTTCAGTTGAATCTGTGTAGCTTACACTAACCTGCAAAGACTGAATTGATTCAGCCTCAGGCTTTTGACTGTCTGTATTTAGCCATCATGCACACATCTCCTACAGCAGTATGTTTCACACAGTGTCAGCAATGAGGAAGGTAAACTATCACAGGATGTAGATGTAGCTGTATCTTTGCTAGACATTTTTCTTAAAATTTCCCACTACTGCTGTTACTGGCATTCTTCTGTACATGAAAGTTAGTCTTCGGCCCATGAGGGTTTCTCTGCCATCATCAGCTGTACCAGTGGCAGCTTTTAGGGTTCAAATTTACAGCATAAAGATATAGCTACACTGGAACTTCAGAGGAACCATATGAACCATAGTTGAAGCTATGACACATGGGATCCATATAATTAATATAGTGGAAGGTAGATTGCAATCTTATTTAGATCAGATTTATCTCTGTATGTGGGATATACACTTATTAACTGAACCAGTCATGATGAGAATGAAATCAACCTGAGGAGCAGCAGACTAGTGCAAGCATAAAAGAAGGAAGCAGTGGAGGAAGGGGTTAGTGAGCTGCAGAATTGCTTCCACCATCCACTGCAAACTTGCTTCCAGTGTAAAGAAGAAAATGTGTGTGTGTGTGCACCTCTGTCCCTGAACAAGCACCCCCCCCAAATGCAAACAAAGAAAACGAGTTTAAAAATACAAGATGGAGCAGCAGTAAAAAAGAGACAGAAGTTAGGATAAGAAGGGAAGACTAAGGTAAAGATCCTGGGTTAGCATTTGGATTCCCATTTGTCACTTAATTACAAAGGTATGGAGGCTGCCAAAATAGGGAACTGCTGAAATAGAAGTTGTTTTTTTCTGACCAAAATATCGAAGTATTATACTTGCCAGTGGCATTGGAGTCGCACTTAAACTGCTATTCCTAGCCAGCAGTACAAGCATGACTAATTATTTAGCTGAAAACAAGTATGCACAGGTCTACAGCATAGCTGTATGCTTGGTTGTTTTCTGTATGAAAACATAAAAAAGTTTGCAGGTAAAAATATGCCTTTAATTATTACTCTCTAACCTTCCTTTCAGAAATTTCTTCCTCAGTTCCTGTCTTTATGACAAAGTAAAACATACAACAGTTAAATGTTTATAAATTGTTACTGATTTATTCTTTTTAGAGAACATTTGCTGAAATTTGTAAAAGGCTTTGTGACCAGAGTAGTTGGCTTAGATGAGTAATCCTGACCAGATAAAACTATTTCATTATTATTTGCTGCTAATCGTTTTAGTAAAGTGAATCAGGAAAAAAGAAACACTGACATTTTGACTCAAATAAAGGAATTTGTGACTCTGCAGCTAGAAAAAAATGTATTATAACCTCATCTCACTTTGTTTTTACCAGCTGTAAAATACTTTCCACTTTCCTGCAGAAACATTTAATAAAAATAAAAGTGGTATCAATGTTTAACACTTAAAAATCCAGAATTAGCTCTGTAGAGCAGTATTGTAATTAGGGGGGCATCAGCCTGGGCTCTGAACACCTGCTCTTTGCTGCTCAGCATTCCCACTTACCCGCTTTCTTGTATTCAACAGTACCTCTGCCAAGGGTGCCAAAATTACTACTTAGACCAGTGCTCTCGAGTTGATAGTTTTCTGCTCAGTGCACTAAAAGAACAATGCCGTTCAAGACAGAAAATGTAACAAAAGGCTGTGTTAAAAGAACATCATCTATTTTTTTTTTTATTCTTAAGCTCTTTACAAAGGAAACAGTTAAAATACTGATCATGCAATAACAGTGTCAAGTGTGGCCTCCTTATGTACTTGGTAACTTCCTACATTTATGCCGGTGAACGAGAACCTATTTTATGCAGGTATAGGCATAGGCATAGGTTGTCTGATACTACATTCAACCAAGTTTATCTTAAACCAGTTTCAGCCATTTTGTTCTGTTACAGGTTTAAACCAGTTTCTGATCACTTAAACCAGTTTATGTGTAACTTCTGTCCCTAGCCCAAAAGTCCTCCTGAGCCTAATGACCCATCAGGGTAGCATGGATAAGGCACACTAGTTTTTGTAAGTAGTGGTCTACATGGATGTGTTTTAGCTAGCAGTCATACCCAGTCACCTTTGTCAGGCTATCCTAAATGACCAGGTTCCTATTTACAGCTGGGTTCACAGGGATCAGCCTTCAGCCACAGTGCAGAGCAAGGTATAAACTCACTACTGGAACTATGCCAAGATGTATTCACCACTCTATAACACTGCCTACTTGACATTAGGAACCCTAATACTATTCCCAAATCTTCTTGAAAAGTGCCATAATGTTGTAACTTCTAAAATCAGCATAATCTGAAAGGATAGCATATAAATATCTTGTATGGATGAGCACTTCTGAAATACAGTTTCTTGTATTGACTGCAGTATCGGCAACAGTGAGGAGAATATGAGAGCTAGCCTTCACCTTGGCAAAGTCAGCCTAATACCACTGAGGTCAGTGGAAGGAATAATGCCAGTTTATACCACCAAGGACATGACCCAAGCATAGGTGGGAAGGATTCTCTGACTGATTATCTGGAAAAAAGGCCACCATGATTGTAAGGCAATATCTCTTTTTCTCTTTACAAATTATTTTGCATAAGTAGAAATTAGCCACACAAGATGCCAGACAAAGAAAGTCAAGATGATATATTTATCTTACTCATTTCTGATATATCCATATGTCATCAAGAAGCAAAATCCTCTTGTATGACGTCTTGGCTAGGGAAAAAATTCACACATAATTCAGTAAAGTTGTATCCGCACATGGGTCAGCCACAATGCCATGGGCCACTTGTAACAGACCCAACGTCAGTTGCTCCTCCCCTGTACTATGGTCAAATGTACCGCTGGATACATGGAGCCTCCTGCTGTGATGTGGACTCCCCCACTACTCGCTTGCACATCTTGATTGTTGAAACTTGGTAATAGAAAGGGAGGTGCCTCAAAAAAATAAGGTGACTCTGTACCCTTAAGCTAGCTCAGTTCCAAGGTGGGTGACTTGGGGCTCTGCTTCCCCTATACCCCATCTACTCACCAACCACTTCTAATGGCAGCTGCGGTGATGTAATGGGCTACCACACAAAAGGTAGTCATTTGTTCTCTTGACTACCTGAAGGATGATACTTGCGTCCAAGTAGTTTCGGGTTCCATGCTACCTGGGTGTTCCTCTAGGTGCAGTGTAACAAACTAGTATCCCCTTGGTCAGGCTGAGAGCAGCCAGGTGGGGTTCCCTCAAGCTGGTTCTGTCCCTCAAATTAAACCCAAATCAACTATCCCTTGTGGGTGGGCCTCAATGAGCTGCACCAGGATTCTTCTGCATCAGTTCACCCTTTTGCAAAAAACAAAACAAACCCTGGAGCACTCTAGCTGTGGTGCTGCATGGGGCAATGGACACTTTCTTATGATGTCACCCTCAGAGCACCTTCCCACGTGCAAGGAGAGCATGCTTTTAAAGCAGAGTAGCAGAGACGTGTGTTCCTCTGCCCCTGTGTCTTGGCTGCCTGCAGGTAAGCAGAGCCAACCCTCAGCCCTTTCCAGGCCATAAACCCTCATCAACTGGGAGGTGTTCTTGGGGTATCCACCCTGCTCCTGGGGAACCTGGGAGCCTTGTCACATTGTGTGGTGATGTAAGTGATCAGAAACTGGTTCAGATCTGTAACACAGGAGAACTTGTGGCTGAAACAGGTTTGAGATAAATCTGGATGGATGGCGTATCAGATTTAACTGATTTAGATTAAATCAGGTTATTGAACTTCTGCCCCAGGTCCCCTCCAAATGCAAGTTAGCTCACTGTTTCCCAGCCTCCAAGGATGTTTTGCACCTCCCCTGCAGTGCCCCCATCATAGGGTGGGCGAGACAGTCTTGGCCCAATCTGTCTGCTCCAGTTGAGCAGCAAGGTGTGCTCTAGGGCCCCCAGCTTCTGGCCTGGGCTACTGTAGGCATCTGGCTGCATGTCCAGAATCAAAGGTGTCTGTCTGTTCACTTGTTTATGAATTCAATCTATGCAGCTTAGATGAACCTGCAAAGATTGAATTGATTCAGCCTCACACTTTTTGACTGTACTTAGCTCTTGAAGGAACCCTGGGATTTTTTTGGTTGTTTGTTTGTTTTAGACTAATTAAATAAACACAGCAAAGTTATTCATATGACAGAAATCAAGTTTCTGAGATATTTTCTTGTACAAAACTCCAATACAGTTATACCCCCTCATTGTTATTGATCCATTCTCAAAATCACCAGTTGGACGACTTTGTCTTGCCTTGATTCATTTGTGAGACAGTTGTACCAAAAACTTGGTTTCCTAGAAAGACGTTCTTTATTATACCAAATCCATCATTTTTCATGAAGGTTCCCTAGAAACTGTCACTGCAGATTAGGCAGTCCACTCTGAAATTGAGATTGTCTCCATTTAGTTAGAATTTTTCCTTGGATATTGAAAACATAAAGTTTAGGGGTGCACTGATAGAGATCTTTTGGTTCAATACCAATGGCTGATTTTTAACAAGCTATCTTGGCTGATACCAATCCGATAGTCAATATGCAGCCTCCCCAGCTTGGAGAGTGGTGCCTGGCTGGCAAATTGGTTGTTGGAGAGTGAATGGGGGAAGGAAAGTGGCGTGTGGAGGGCAAATCGAGGCCCCCACAGTGAGGAAGGGAGTGGGGCTGGGGCAATGGCAGGGGCAGGCACTGTGTGCCCACAGATCTGCATGCAGGGCAAGGATGGGATGCTGCTGCAGGCTGGGGCTGGGTTGTGCTAGGCTTTTCCTGGCTGGGGGCTGGGCCAGGTTGCACTCAGAGCAAATAACAACAGCGCTAGCAGTGGGACCTATGGCAAATTTTGGGGTGGCTCTAGCCTCCTCAACCTCCTCTCCTAGCACCATCACCACCTGCTCTGAGCACAGCCCAGCCCCCCTACTGGGAAAAGCCTGTCACTGCCCCTGGCCCCAGCCCACAGCAGCAGCCCCCTCACATTGCGTGCAGATCTGCAGGCACATGGCCCCCATTGCCCTCCCAGGGTGCATGCAGTGGCAGGAGGTGCCATCCCCCATGCCCTCTGGATGAATTATGGCTCCTTTCCATGCCCTGCCCTGCCCTGCCCCACCTGGGCAACACCTGTCCCTGCCCCAGCACCATCCCCACTCCTTCCCTTGATCTGTCCCCACCCGACTTCCCCCACCCCTTTCCCCACAACAGACTTACCAGGCAGACCTGGATGCTCTCCGCGCTGCCCGGCTGTGCTCCTATCTGCCTGCGTACTGCAGTACAGCTGTGCACATGCATGTGGCATTTATCAGCCACATTATCAGCCCTGTGAGCCATAAAAAGCCAATTGCCGATGCTCTCAATTTTCCTCATATTGGTGCCGATGTGATATGGGAGTGATATATCGATGCACCTCTAGTAAAGTTAACTTTTCAGGAGGGATTGAAAACAAAGCATGCTGCAGTCCAGCAGAGGAAAGCTGGATTTCCTTTGTTTTTTTCTTTTTCTCTTAAATATACTGGAAGAGCATGTTTATCAGGAGATAGTGGGCTGCTATGTATTGGTTGTTATTGTATTGTTGAACCTACTTGGTTAATATATGGATCAAAAACAAACTCTTTTTTATTGCTTACCACTTTTCTATTTGCTTTACTTTCATGACCTATCACTCCCTGGCACAAAAAAGACCAGCACTGATTTTGGCCCTAGATTTTTGCATCTGTCTACAAAGATAACTTTCTCTGACTACCTTTTTCAAAGTTGGTATTTATTCCCTTCCTTATTGCACTCCGTTTATGCTGCTTATTCCAAATCTTGTTACAAACTGTGCTAACAAACATGTTCTATTTGTCTAAAATAGAACTGTGAAACATAAGATCATATCTTATTGAAAAATAGATGCTATCTGAACACATGCATCATGCTGGTAACTTTTCCATGTCCAATTATATATGAACATGTTATTACCAGGGATCCTGGTTTTCTCTGATAAAAAAACCAAAAAAATACAATTTTCAGTTTTAAAAAAGTAACCACAAATCCACATTGTTCCATGATTAAAATGAATATATATTCTTATATAACACCATATATTAGTGGTGTTTCATTTTAATCAAGGAACAATGTGGATTTGGAGTTACTTTTTTTTAACTGAAAATTGGGGATTTTTTAAATTAGAGAAAACCAAGATTCCTGGTTATTACAGGCTGCTGACACTAATAATATTAATTAAAAAAAAACAAACCACTTTACCAGAAGAAGCAGTGCCTTAGTTTGACCTGGCTTTGCAGCATCTGTATAAATCAGACGCTTCAGCAGGGTTTTCTGGTACTTGTATTTAATAACTGATTCAGTCAACTATTAGATAAGTGCCAAAAAAGCCCCGCTAAAGCACCCAGTCTATACAGACATTGGGTAAGCCAGGCCAAAATTACACAATGCCTCTTTTGGGCATGTACTGAGCTCGGCACCAGGCCACATGGAGTTTAAAAAGGTGTTTTGTGGGGGAGCGGTTTATATTTGTAAGCAGCCTCAGTGGCATATATAAAAGGGGGTATATTTTAATCTGATGGTACAGAGATTTGCTTTTATGTCATTATATGAGAGCTCAAGACTCCTACATTTTCTTTCATTCCACAAATAGAATGTACAGCCATAAAAGCTGCTCTAATTAACCTCCTTGCACTTCACAATAGCAGCAGGGGCACTTTATCTAAGGTGTGTTGAATGAGCTTTAGTTAAAGGACCCCCACCACAAGTTAATTCCATGTGAGAAAAAGAATGTCTTTTTGTTAGTTTTAATTTTACTACCTAATAATTTCATTTTTTGTTTTCTGGTTCTACTGGTGTGACAGATGTTAAATAAAATATCCCTATATTCTTTCAATGCACCATTAATATTTTATAAACCTCTACCCCCTAATTAAGTTAAATGTGCAGGAGTCTTTGCAGAACCCAGGCCTAATAACAAGATTAGTAGAGTAGGTAGATACAACAAACTGAGGGGAGGTATACTGGGAGATACAGGTAACAAAGTTATTATGATCAGTAACTGAAAGCAGGGTAACTTGCACAACAAGGCCAGTGGAATGATACATACATATACTTTGCCTCTCCTTTGGTAAATATGTGATAAAGTTCAAAAGTAACTGTCAGAGTGCAGATATATGCTTCCCAAGTGAGGAGCTGCAGTGAACGGTAGTAGATAGCTGGCAACCAAGTAATTCTTATCTTTACCCCTCCCTATGGCTGTGTCATGATGGAAACCATGAAAAAAGAATGTATTTTTTAAAATAAATTTAATCTCGGACCACAACCACTAACAGTGCCTTAACCTTAATTTAATATTCATAGTTCGAGGTACCTAATCTAAATTGCATACTCATAGTGACCTTCAGTAGTTAGTATCTGATGAAGAAGGTTGTTGTCTGCAAAACCTCATGCTTCTCTCAACCAGTAAATTTAAGGTGCCATTCTCCCCTACCTTCTGCCTGACTTCAGATTAACACAGCTAACCATCTCTGTACAATGTGAAGTTAACCATGCATTCTTACTACAAGATATTTTTATTTCTTTGAAATATAATTTTAGCTCTGAATTTATTTGGATTTATAATATAATGATATGATATTTTGGGACAATTATAACATTACTGACGCAGTCTCAAAATGAACTCCGTTTTGTACCAGTTTAATATCTGAACTACAATGACTCCTGTGGCTGTAATTAGGGTCATATTCCCTTTTTGCCAGGTACTGTACCAGCTCCTAAAAGGACAGTCTGAAGCCCAAGGAGTTGACTATCTAGTATAAATATAAAATGTCCTACTGTCAGTCAGCAGAACCTTTGAGTTCATGGCATCAACACAACAGGATTGAAAAAGCTGGATGTGCCAATCATCCTGTTGAAGGTTAGTTTCTAATGACCTGCTTCTCTTGTGTCTGTGTGAGTATCTATCATAAAGTTAATAGAAATTAATTTAACACCATTTATACTCGATTGTCAAGTGTTTGATCTCCAGGTAATGTCTTATTTATCATAATGGGCAGGACAGTATGACTGACACTTTATCGACTACCTCATTCAGAAGCATGAGCTTTATTTGGCTGAAGCGTAAGAAACCTCATATGTCTCTGAATGAGTTAGTCTATAAGGTACTACACTGCCCTGCCTTCTGCCTAACTTCAGGCTAAAGTAACTAACTACTTTTCTCCGTTTATCATGAAGAATAGGTGCTAAAGTTTATTGTTGCCTCATCTTTTTTAATTATGTGATACAGTTTTTAAATAAATAGTAACAAAGATAAATGGGTATCAGTAGAAAAGCCAAAGGATTAAATTAGACCAAACATTATTTAGATCTCATAAAACAGTTGGTTAGTAGCTTCCTATAGGTTTGTACTCTTCCAGGACCACAAAACAATCCATAACAAAAATATTTATCTCCAAGTCCTTAGTAGTATGCCCTACCTTTGTCACATTATGAATATTTACAGGATGAAAATGTAATATAACAGTAAATATTTAGCAATACACAAAAGTATCAATTTACGTTATACAATTTTGCCGATCATTGTTTCTGGGCATGTTTACACGTGTGCATTTAATAAGCATTAGCCCAATTTAAGGTGCTTTAAGGGTGTGCATCTACACACGCACACTCCTAGTGTGCCTTAAAAATGGCAATTTTAGGCTATTCGAACCTAAACTTGATATCTGCCTAAAGCAGGGATCAAATTTATGCGAGAATAGCTAAGTCTTATTAGCGAATGTGTAGATTCACTAATGCCCATTAATGCGGTGTTAGTCCCAAGTTGGTCCGCATACCATGTTAATGCGGTACATGTGCATGTGTAGACGTGTGCTTAAATTGCCTTAATGTGCATTAAGCTAATGCACATTAAGTGTAGGCATGTGTAAAAGCATCAGACACTGCATAGGCTATGAAAATATATAGTCCTGAACACAAACACAGATACAGCTTTACAAATTTTCCATACTGTACTAAAATAAATTCAATAAATGGATATATGTTCTCTACTTCTAAAACAAAACCTGTCTCCTGTTCCTCTACTACAATATGTGTAATATTATGTTCAAATAAATATTTATTTTTAAAGCTTCACTCTCAGAAATTAACAATCCTGCATTACCAAACTAAGCATAATTCCTTTGGTATGTAGTTATTACAAATCATTTAAACAATCATATTATGAGCCTACTTTAAATATTTGGTTATGCTTAAAGATAATTTGAAAAATGTAATCTCTTTTCTGTTAATTCACAAATAGAAATCCTGTGACTGATAGTATGAACTGAAGTAATTTTCTGGTCATGTGAGAGACAGCTAATTGGGGAAAATATACAGTAATTGACTGAAGACAACTTATTCCAGTTTTACAGAAAGAGCAGAATTTAGCCCAGAAAAATGACTTCCCAGAAGACAGTGAGTCTCTTGTCTTGGCTATAATAAAAATAGGTCAGTACATTGTTTTTTACTAGAATCTAAATAGTATTTTGTTGGTTAGACTTCAGAATCAATAGTTTGTGCCTCAGTGCTGCCCTCTTGCCTAGGCACAAAGCATTAAACAATTTGTACGTTTCAGTTAAGTTGCCATAAAAAATGAGTAGCTTGAGGGCACTGGTTTATTACTGGTATCCGACATTGTTTTCATTTACTAAATGACATTCTGAAAGCTTCTAGTCGGAGCATAATCACCTTAGGATACCCACTGCGTACAAGCCTAAATTATTCAATTATTGCTGAATATCATCCTCTTCCTAGAACAGAGGAGTTAGCATATTAGCAGCATGCTTAATGCTTCCCAATTTGTAGTCTATTACATTTTTCAGGGTTTTCCCATGGAGTTACATGGAAAGGACAGAATTTTCATTTATTTCTTTACAACATGGTTTCTTTGTGTCCCTTTTTGTGGAAAGAGACTTTTCCAGATGAGTGCATTAAGGCCCCCCAGGCATATTTTTTATCTAATTTCTTTGAAAATATCCTTTTCTCTTATTAGATCACTGCATATTTTCTATAAAACTAGATTACAGCAATGTAAAGGACATCAGTTCTATCCATGAGGATCATATGACAGAAATATAGTCTTCACAAAGCTTTATTGAGACAGATGTCAGAATCAAAATCACCTTCAGAGCTTTAGTCTGCCTCCAAATATTCTATCCATTTATTCCTCATGACTCAAAACAAAGCAATGCAGGAGGTGAAAAATGTATTCTAAATCTGCAGAAGGCTACAACTTAGAGGTGGCCTTTAAATTTGAAAAGAGATAGAAAAACAGTTTTCATATCCGAGAAATGGAGATTGAAAAGGAAAAAGAATCTATGATATATACTTCCTTCCTGAAATGCCTTCAAAGGCTGTATATCTTAGAAGGTGTTTAACTTTACTGATTGGGTTTTGTACAATTTTACAAATGTATATATAATTTCCGCAGGCATTTAGATGCAAAAAAGTGCTGTCCACAGTTTTAGTTTTTTTGTTCTCTGAGCTGAAACAGAGGGTTCTGAAGGGAACAAAAAGGCCATTAGAGTGGAAAACAACAGGCACACGCTACCGCTGTGCTGTGATATCAAGAAGCCATTGCCAGTATCCTGGCTATGCTCTTCAGTTAGCTTGAAAACTAGTTATTTTTATTTTTGGTTAAAAATAACATTTGTTAAAATACTGTATGTTCAGTTTAAAATATTAATAATATTTAAGATGTCATTTCTGACATTTGCAGTCAGCAATGTCATGTTAAAAATCCAGGAAATTGGCAAATCTGAAGAGAGGGTAAAAGCATTGAATTCTAGTGATTTGAAATAAAGGAAGCTGAAAATAGACAACATCTGTTCTTTCAAATGTTTTCAAATTCCAGCTGTTAATGAAGTACAGTATGAGATTTAGAAGGGACAAGAAAGGTTTATATACAATTAGAAGCATATCTAGTAATCAGGGTACTTTAGAGATAAGAAGTCCACAAGCTCGTTTCTGGTCCAAATCTCCCTGCCCATTGAGAAAATAGCTAATGATATGAGATCACAATAAAACTATAAAGGGGTTAATTATGGTGGGGGACACTCCTTCAGAACTATTTAATCATGGCAGGTGGCACAATAGCTAAAGATTACTATGGTTTTATTTTTTTTTTTTCAATAAGGTCACTCTGTAAACTCTTTCCTCGTGAAGGTATTAACTAAATAGATGATGGTCACAATAAACACAAAAATTAAACAAAAAGTATGGCACATGCTTATTGAGGCACATGCTAAAAATTACTATTGAGTCATCTGGTTTTCTTTATCATCCTAGCCACGTAATTTTCTGAGGATCTGTGAGTATCCCAAACCTGCTCACAGTTTGGTGGGATTTTTTAAAATCAGAACTTCATAGAATCATAGGAAATAAAATAGCCTATAAAAGGAATTTCATATAAACAGTTTGGTGCCACTAAAGTTTGTTACTTCATAATTTACATACATGCTGTCTATTCCTATTATTATTTATATAAACCTGGTAATGAGGAGCCTTGGCATGGACCAGGTTTCCATTTGTAGTGTAAGTATTTAGGGAAGTGGTCTTCTCAGATTTGTCTGTAAATTTCATAGACATCATGGCTAGAAGGGACCTCGGGAGATCATCGAGTCCAGCCCCCTGCCCAAAGGGCAGGAAGTCAGCTGGGGTCATAGGATCCCAGCAA
>NW_017728906.1:161888954-161912592 GCF_001723895.1 Crocodylus porosus
GCCTGGCTGAGAAGAGCCTCCTCCCCAGGGGAGAGAGGTGGAGGCCATCTCTTCCCAGCAGCTCGTTGCCTCTCTCGCCAAAGCCAAAGCCTTCCTGATGACACCAGCTCCGCAGTCTTTGGTTCACTTCATTTAAAGCATTGAAGGGATTATTAAATATTTGTTGAAAGCATGATGCTGCATTCTTCAACCAAAGGGACATAGTTTAAGGCAATGGGAGTTCCACGCAAAGAGCAGCAGCTACAGATTAGGACCCACAGTCTTCATCAGATTGGCAACCCTGTTAGGTATAGATCTGAATTATGTAGCATTGAAGTAAAATACAGTGATACAATAATAAAACTGTTGTGTGATCACAGGAATTATACTGAAATGCAAAACAGTTCCAAGAAAGAATCATCTGAGTGATTTAGAGATAGTAAGAAATATGGCTTTATAGTAAAGTTATTTCAATCCAGTGTTACAACATGTTAAGCAGGTGTATATGTAAATCACATTCTTGTCAAGAATCTTAGCTCTAATCAGGCCACCCTAACCTTGCTTTATAGACTATTTCCCTTAAGAGAGTGGGAAACATTAAACTAGTTCTGTAATATGGAGCCAGCATGCTGATCCCTTAATAATACTGTAGTTGGCATTGCAGGACTTGGGAAGCATCGTGTGATTTCTAGTTTTGAGTGCTAAATAAGTAGAGATTAAGGAAATGCTCTTGAACATACCTACACCTGCAAATTTTCTCTTTTCAGATGCTTGAAGTTACTTTTAGATGTGAAAGCCTGTTGTTTGCAGTGGCCTATTTTCAAACTCTGAGCAGTATATTCTGTAATTTCAGACTGATTCATGATATTGTTGAATAACATAGTTATTTAGAAAGTAAATGTCCGATTCAGATTTCTGAGTTGAAAGGAAAGAAATGTTGATTGTACAATAAAACAACGTACAATTTCATACCCATAGCAAATCCTCATACCTGTTCCTTGCTATGTGTGTGCCTGAAGGTGCGGAAGGTAGCAGAAGCTTTTTCCATTGTTGTGAGAAAGCGACCAGGTAGATACTTTGCTTTTCTTTGAGAAATAGATAGTCCCCATGCTGTTTGTGAGGCCAGTCCTACTTCCTCAGGTCAGTAGGAGTGAGGCTGTGCTGCCCTGGGAAATGCACACTAACAGAGCTCTTAGGGACAGAGGAGTATCTGACAAATTTGCAGAACCATGGAGCTAAGTATGATACATCAAAGAGAAAGGGTGATCTAGCAGTTAGAGTACTAGCTAACAACTCAGGAGACCCACATGCAACTTCCTGTTCTGCCACAGACTTCACACACAACTTCATTTCTTTGTGTCTCGCTTTTCCATCATTAAAACAAGAATGACAGCTCTTTTTTTTTTACCTGATAGGATCAATATATTAAATATTATGATATTCTCAGTTACTCTGGCCATATAAACATGTGTAGCTATTATGCAGTATGTATTATTAAAATGTTAAAAAAAATCTTTTAAAAAATCAGTTTGGATGCTCAACTAAACTTTTATGCATGGTTAACAACAGTGTTAACATAACAATGCAAAACCACTTTGTATGGACTTGCTGTTCACTCACTGTGGGTACATCTACATGTGCGCTTTGCTGTGGAACTGGCTAATTAGCTCCTCAGTAAAGCATCACCGTCTACATGTGCCCATATTAGGGTGCAGTAAATCAATTAACTCCTCTGTAGGACACTACTATCCTACAGCAGAGTAATTATGTGCACGGAAATGCACATGTAGATGATGACCAGGGCTAGCTAGGACACGGGGTTGCTACAGTGTGGGGGCTGCTTGCTGGCTCTCCCTGAACTGTAACACCCCTGTGCCCCCAACAGCCGCTCTACAGCACATTGAGCCAAGGCAAAGCAGCCCCAGGCTGGCAAGCTGAGCCCCTGGGCTCCCTGCCAGCCTGGGGCTCCTACACCCCAGTTCAGTGTGCTGCAGTCCCAGGTGCATGTATAAACACTTTGCCCAGGAGAAATAAATTCTAGCATGAAGGCCTTCGACACAGTCTCTCACCCCATTCTCATTAAAAAACTAGGACACTGTGGCATCGGTACGTACACAGTCAGATGGGTCACTAATTGGCTGGAGGGCCACACCCAGAGAGTGGTGGTGAATGGATCTTATTTGACCTGGGGGCATGTGGGCAGTGAGGTCACCCAGGGCTCGGTCCTCAGGCCCGCACTGTTCAACATCTTCATCAGTGACTTGGATGAGGGGGTTCAAATTCACAGATGACACTAAGATTTGGGGAGAAGTGGGCATGCTAGAAGGGAGCAATAGGCTGCAATCGGACCTGGACAGGTTACAGGGGTGGGCAGATGAGAACAGGATGGGTTTCAACACTGACAAGTGCAGAGTACTGCACCTGGGGAGGAAGAACCAGTAGCATACCTACAGGCTGGAGAACTCCCTTCTTGTCAGTTCAGAGGCAGAAAAGGATCTTGGAGTCATTACTGAGGCCAAAATGAACATGGGCCGACAGTGTGGGGACACGGTCAGGAAGGCTAACCGTACCTTGTCATGCATCCACAGATGCATCTCAAGCAGGTCCAGGGAGGTGATCCTCTCCCTCTATATGACATTGGTCAGACCACAGCTGGAGTTCTGCATCCAGTTCTGGATGCCGCACTACAGGAAGCATGTGGACAACATGGAGAGGGTCCAGGGGAGGGCCACTTGCATGATCAGGGGGCAGCAGGGCAGGCCCTACGAGGACAGGCTATGGGGCTTGAACCTGTTTAGCCTCCACAAGAGAGGGCTGAGGGGGATCTAGTGGCTATTTACAAACTTTTCAGGGGGGACCAGTGGAGAATGGGAGAGTCCCTGTTCTCCCGAGCATTACCAGAAGTGACTAGAAATAACCGTCACAAGCTGGCAGAGGGTAGATTCAGGCTAGATATCAGGAAGCGCTACTTCACTATCATGGCGGCTAGGATCTAGAACCAACTTCCAAGCGAAGTGGTGCTGGCTCCTACCCTGGGGGTCTTTTAAAGGAGGCTGGATGATCACCTTGCTGGGGTCATTTGACCCCAGTACTCTTTCCTGCTATGGCAGGGGGTCAGACTTGATGATCTTCTCAGGTCCCTTCCAACCCTACCAACTATGATACTATAAACTGTGCCACAGTTTATTGCTACATGCTAACTGCATGTGTACATGCACCCTGTTGCAACATCCATATGAGTGTGAACACGTTGTATGTGGTGCCGCAGCCCTGTTTGTGGTACCACACACTGCATATGCAATTGTTCCCTGTGCTGCAACCTTGCAGCATGGGGTGTTTGACTCTGGAAGGTTCCGGGGTCAAAAAACTCCATGCCGAGAAAAGCAGAGTGGTGCACATGGTGACAGCATGCACCACCCAAAACAGGAGTCTGGCTGGCCAGATCCGTGTTCTGGCTGCTGGCCAGGCTTCCTGCTGTGGCTGCAGCACTAGGAGGCCTCCAGGACCCCAGGTAAGGCTGTTGGGGTTAGCACAATTGTTGGCCTCAGCCTTCCCTACCCCATCTGGTGTCACCTAGCATGTGCCAGAGCTCATGTGGGGTGGGCATTCCCTGAGGACAGGTAGCAGCGGCACAGAGTTTGCCACTGCTACTTTTCCCTGGGGAAACAAATGTCCAAGCTCATCTGGATGCGCCCTGTGGCCATGTCCAGATGAGCACATCCATGTGGTATGTGCCACCGCACACACATTTGCAGTGCCACACACTACACATTCAGACAAACCCACAGGAAAAAAACATGGAGCAGCACACACACAGGCAGCACACACCTCTTCTGGATGTGCCTTGTGTGGGTAAATTGGCATAAGAACGAAAAGCCAGCTGAAGAAGTGACAGAGGTGATACTGATCATCAAAGAGAAGTACTCCAAGGACTAGGCAGACTTTACAGCTGCTTCATTACCAATTGATCTGGAATCTAAGGGCTTAATAGACTCATATTTTTTTATAGGTCAGTAAGTTGCATAGATTCATAAACTAGCATTCTTTCTTCAGGGGAAAACCAGCATCTGCCCTTTTCCCATCAGGTGAAGATCATTTCCACATTATCCATGTCTCTTGGCTGGCCTTCAGAACCTCAGTATGTTTCAACATGCAGCCACCTTTGGAATAGTGCAGCCCAACAAGAATGCATCGTGCATGTGGTAGACCCTCTGCATTTCACTTGTAAAATTCAAATTATTGGTCCAAGATACAGGGTCCTACAAGGGTCAAGGTTACCATATGGGCCAGTTCACCCTCTGCAGTCCAAATGAATGCTGAAACTCACTGTCTCAAGAAGGAAGGTTTTGAGTACTAGACACATTCTCTGTGGTACACTCAACCTCCTGAATGCATTTCATGGACACTGCATAAAAAATACATTTCCAAAATTATTAGATTAACTAGTTGACTTTTCAGATTAAAAGGTGAAAGTAGAAGGGAAAATGCCTTGCTAATTCCTCCATTTAAAACTCATAATGAGCAGCATATATAATCCTCTAATAGTAGTAATCATACCTGTGATCTGAAAAATACACATTGAAAAATCTGTATTATCTGTATTATAATATATTATCTACTTAGTTGGACTCAGACTAATACAAGCTATACCTGTATTCATGGTGTTGAAAAGTGTACTGTGAGTTATGCTTAAGATAGTTGTTGGATTTAGTGGATGACACTTTTGTTGTTTATATAATTTATGGGTAATTAAATATTTACTTTTATCATGTAATTTTCACTCTTCTTTTCTAAATGTCCAAAAATATGGATATAAGCCACCTGGCTGCAGTGCAAACCAGGAGAGATATTTAAACCTTTGTAACTGATTAATTTTAGTGGTGTGCAGGGCCATAGATGAAGCTCCAGAACAGTCCTTACAGTTCTTAAATGATCCTGCTATTTCTATTCTGCTTAAGGTTCATATTACTTACTTTAGTTTGCTTACCATTGTTATACCAGCTTTTGGGGGGGAAGCAATAAAAAGAAGAAGCTAAATTGTGAATTTAGTCTTAATGGTCAATTGAGAGTAAATCCATTGACTTCAAATCAGTATTAATATTGTTAATCTGAATTTATACCACTGGAACAGAGTAGATTTTGGGCCAAGTTGTTTAGCAAAGAATGAGAATGCTTATATTTAACTGCACTCTCTGAACATATAGGATTTATTTTTGTGTATTTAGACTTGTTTTCTCATTTGCCATACTCTTGTAAGTGAGATGCTTTAAAGTTCATTCACCATGTGGACTGACCATCTGTTCTCAATAATTGCAAATTCACCTCCATTATTAATAAACTCTTTCTGTGTTCTTGTATATCTCTGAAATGCTGTAGGCAACTGTTCCTCACTCATATGGAAAAGTCAGGACAGGTGTGGGATTCACAAGGACTTCATTACTTGTCTCTTGCTACATTTCTGGCAGCAAACTGCTAAGTGCAAACAACTTTCCAAACTGCCTAATAACTGTAAACCCATTAAGTGTAACTCTGTGAGAACAAAAAAATAGCTTCCTTCAAAGAGCCACAATTGGATTATATAGTATCTGAACACCTGTGCTCATTCTCAAGGCCCAAGTCGTAATTGGGATATATTACAAGTCAATAAGAGATAGTGAGCCAGATCCTCAGCAAGTGCAAAACAGGGTAGCCCCACTGAATCTGATGGAACATGCACAAAGGCTCTGACTTCTTTCTGAATATAAAAATAATATTCTTCAACTTCTTATGCTTTTATTCTGTTTGCAGGTTAACCAAGTCTAACAAATAAAAAGCAGTGATGTCCATAACTGGAGTTGCGTTTGTTAAAAAAAAAAAAAAAAGTCCAAATGCATAAAAATACAGAGCATCTCATATGAAATTTGTTAAGGAATTTATTAGTCATAAGCTAAAAAACAAAGTATTGTAATGGAAATACCACTGACTAGGAGACAAAAAATAAAGAACAGGAGTAGTTTTCACTGGGTGCATCTATAGAAGACATTTACAGTACAGTAGACTACTTAGCTGCACAGTAAATGTGTGTCTATGTAGGCGTCCCTATTAGGCTGGAGTAAACTAATTTACTCCGCAGCAGCATAGTACTTGATTTACAAGTACATTCCATATTAGAAGAAGCCTTATGCCTTATTATATTAATCAATGATGGGAAGAGAGAGTGAGGAAGAGATCATTAGATTTGCAGATGACAAGATTAGTAGGTTACTTTAGACATAGAAGACTGAACTTAGTTATATATTGAAAGGGATATAAGGGATCCTGGTTTTCTCTGGGGAAACAAAATTCCAAAATTCTCTGATTTAAAAAAAAATCCCAAATCCACATTTTTCTGTGATTAAAACAAAATGACACTATATGTTTTTTGGATTGATAAGGCATTTTGTTTTAATCACAGAAAAATGGGGAGTAGAGGGCGTTAAATCAGAGGATTTTGCAATTTTTTATCAAAGAAAACCAGAATCCCTGAATATAACTAAACTAGATGACTGGGAAGCACACTAGCAGATAAAAACCAAGACAGTGCATGTTTGAAAGGAACATAGGAATTAAAATTTACTGATTTTAAACTGTGTAACAAGTGAAATTTCTGAAATTGTATTAGTTCACACTGTAGCCTTCAGCCTTGCCAGGCACTGTGCTCTTCTAACTCCTGCTGAAGTCATTTTGTAATATCATCTCATAATAGCATAGCTGGTTGATCCCAGGAAATGACTGCAGGTGCTCAGTTGCTATTGTCAGGACTATACTATAGTATTTTACATAACTTTGCTGGCAAATCATGGTGTAATGAGGTATGGTTGATGCCCAGCTGTGACAACCAACCTGCATGGTCAACTCCGTTTTAGCAACAAAAATGTGCTTTTGACATCAGATTATTTAAAGGGGCTGGGAGGAAAAAGGAGGGTCTGTACCTTTTACACACTGAATTTGGACCAGGAAGGCATGGGGAGCCTGCTTGGATAACAAACAGAAGAGGATTTGTGTTTTATTTTGAGAGGAATCTTGTTTCAGGTTTTCTATATACTCCAGTCATCTGGCTTCACATATCCGTGTACCTTTATTTTCTGTCTTTCCTTTTAATCAGCAGAAATGCCAATGTCCTGTTCAGCCTAGCTATTTGCTTTTGCTGCAAGTTGTCTTTGTTTCCCTTAAGTTATTTGTGACTAAAATCCCAGTAAGATACGTGTGCTTCATCTGACTCCCTCCTGCATCCTCCAGATGTTCTGGTTTTCTACCACTGCCCCAGGGTTCTCATCTGTTACCTTCCTGTGTGCTTATGTGATCTCTCTTAAGGTGACACCACACTTCTTGACAGGCCATCTGAGCCTTCTCAGTGCATATTTTGTTTATGTTCTTCTGATTCAGTTGTACCCATTCTTTGACTTGATGCACATATTCTCTAGCCACTGATTGCCAAGAAACCTCCTCCGGCATCTTTCCCAGGATGTCATCCTTCACCTTGATATTTATGCACATATGTGGTTGTTATTACTTTAGATAAACCTGCTTGTTACATCTTGCCAACCTTTGACAGCCTTGTTGTTGACTGCTGTAGCCAGCCAGACTCAGATACATTTATATATTTTATTCCAAAGGAATAATTTATTTTAAATGTAGCCATTTAAGAAAGCAAAAAGTAAGATCTTCTATTGCTTAGAAGATTTACTGTCCACAGAGGGTCGCTCCCCCCAAAATCAGCTGCCTAATGCAGTCATTATTCTCTCCCAGGGTACCGTGGAACTTTCTGTAAACTTGAGAGCCTCTGCTTGCCATGGTCAGTGAGTAATGAAACACGTCAGGAAAGGGATTTTAAGATTTTAATGCTTCAAGATAAACATTTTTCACCCAAGATTTTAATGCATTTCCAATTTCTTGGTTTGTTTTGGTTTGGTTTGATTTGTTTTGGTTTGGGTTTTTTTTAATGGTTCTGAAAATCTTGGTTCTGAAAGAAAATAAGTTCTTCGTGGCCTCTAGTGGACAACCACAAGAACTGCAGGCCTCTTTTAAAATAAGAAATATAACTGAAAACTGGAGTTCTAGCAATATACATTTTTTCCTTAACATTCTTTTGTTATTGCTATAACTGACACACATAGATGCCAAAGAATGTAATGTTTCTTGGATGGCACTATTGTGCTTGGGAAAGGAGATGGAAGAGCATTCAGGTTGCTTGTATGGTTCATATCAATACACGAGACTTTTTATCACTATTTGTAAATGTAAAGTGAGGTTGAGATTGAAGCTTTGACTTCCGTTTGATTACTGCCGTTGAATTTGAAGCAGAATATGCAGGGCATTGGTAACATAACAATGTTCAGTTCAGCCTTTATCTTTTCAACATCATGCACATAAGGCTTATTTTGTCTTTTTTGTTTTTAGATTGTTCACAGATTACAACAGCAAGTACAAATATGCCAGCATAAAATAAAGCTCATCAGTAGTTCAGTAAAAGTTCTTGAAAGATAAGAGGAGCATGTTAAAGAGAACACACTGATATTAGAGTTACACTGGATACATCTTTCGGGTTACTCTGAATGGAATAAAGACTTTACCTGAATAATTGATGTGGTATTAATGTGTGTTAGTATGGTGGCACCTGTTCTCTTGGGGGTTTTTTGGTTTTAGTGAAAAAAGTTAGATGTAATTGGACTGCAGGTCTCACCTTCAGAGAATCCAACTATGTAGGCCATGATAAAGTCAGGAAGAGGAATTTAGGATTGGTATTGCATTTGGAAAACTGAACCATAGAGTGTCAAGGACGATACAGCACATTCTAAACTTAGGATAGTGATAATGCTTTTCTAACTAAATTAACAGTTAAAGTTGACCCTGAGAAGGATTCCCAGATTTTGAGGCCAAAGAGAACAGTAATGACTTCCTGGAATAAAACCACATCACAGAATTACACCACGTGGTTCTTTTCTGAAGCCTATTACTTCTGGTTGAGCTAGAAACATGCAAGGAAAGAGGTGAGAAATGCATCCAATTATTAATTTTGTTCAGCTAAAACCAGTCAATTCAAATTAATATAGGTACAGATTAATGGTAAATGGTGCTAAGGAAGCTGTGTTTAATATTGATGCTTTAAAACTAATAGGACTGTTGTGTTTTTGTGATTCAGGCCTGAGTGTTAAGATAACCCTTGTCTTCATATATAGTCTCTATTGCCACTGTGGTGAGGCATTGGCTTAAGACTACCAGAGGAAAGAGTGCTACCAGTTCCTGCAACATTTAGCTTTTTCTTTTCAAATCTTTTTGTCCATATCTCAACTTGGTTTCCCTAACTTAACTTTATAATATCAGTCATTATACCCTGTATCACAGTAGCATGGCTTCACGATCAGTGTATGGATCCTCTCGGAAAAGGATTACAAGGTGCCCCTAAGATGTTTAGAATGACTGTTACTCCAAGATTCAAAAACATTCTTATCTCATAATGACAGAAAAGCTTAAGGTTGAAAAATCACTGCCTATGTCTATTATGGGTATGTTGACATGGTTTCCCTGGGGGTTCTTGGGAGCGCTTCCTTTGAACGTGTCCCACCTATCTGTTCCTGCTTTATCTGTACCAGGTATAGGAATAAGGCGGTGAAGCCCACATTGAGGGCACTACTTTAGAGTGGTGATCTCAAGACAGAGATCACCAGCAAGGCTGGAGGTCCCTTCCAGCCCTATTTCCCTATGATTCTGTGATTTGGTGGGAGGGAGTGGACGGGCTGGTATAGGGAGAGCAATGGAAGTGATACACCTTGACTTTTGCAAGCCTTTTCACACTGGTTTACTACAACATTCTCATTAACAAGTTAAAGGAATACAGTCTAGATAAAAATACTGCAAGGTGGATACATTGCTGGTTGTACTGTAGTGCTCAACAAGTAGTCACCAATGGCTCAAGGTTTGTTTGAAGGAGGTATCAAATAGTTACCAGCCATCTGTCCTGGGTCTGATATTGTTTAATACCTTCTTTAATTATTTGGATGATGTCACTGAGTACAAACTTAGCAAATTTGTAGATGATACCAAGTTGCATGGAATTGCAAACACTCTGGAGGGCAGGGCTAGGATCCACAATGACCTGGATAGACTGGAAAAATGGTCCATAATAAACCAGATGAGATTAAGCAAGAAAACTGCAAAGTCCTTCACTTGGTACAGAATTGGCTGCAGCCGACATAAATGATGGTGTGAGCTATTTTTAAATTTGTGATTAAGATTTTAAAGTAAGCCTTGCTTTGAATGAAATAACTTGGAGAAAATCAATACATTCCCGTGTACAAAGGGCTTGTATATCAGTCCTCTTTTTCTTTAATTTCCTGTCTTGCTCTCTCTCACTGTCTCCCACTAAGCCGTACTGAAAGATCTAGAAGATCAAAGATAAAAACATACAATTAATAACGTTCTCTGTGCATATGTGCACCCTTGATAAAACAAATTGTATCAGCAATACACATTGCAAAATAAATGCAAGCATCACTTCTGCGGATTTGTGATGGGTCAGGGAAGACAACATGTCATGCACATATTGTTGAATAGAACTTAATATATTGATTTAAGGAAGAGATTTTATGGAACAACTAGAAGCCAAATTCCTTTCCTCTGTCTTTAATTAAAATTAACAGAAACATTCATGTACTGACAACACTGACAACTGAGCATTCATGACCTCACCCTACCAATGCTTTTTAAAAATAAACCAGTTGTTTAAACATTGTTAAGTTCCAAATCAGAAGTTTCTCAGAATTAATTTTCATTAATTCTGTTGCTGCTGAAGTTTTTCAGGACTGACGTAGGACCATGTTCTCAAAGTCCTATTTTCTTCATTTGTCCACATGTAATCTCTGCAAGTGATAGATAGCATTGATTTGAAATTCCACCTTGGAATCACTTTGTAATTGGTAATAATTCATAAAGAGGCCCTGTAAATTGTATCACAGGACAGGATGGCAGGACCTCTGTGTGGTTATACTGTGAACACTTCGATTTTTAATAGGATTATTAAACAGTGAGAAGCTACAAGACATACTGATGTACTTTCAGTATTAGGACTACTAGGAACTACTTGCAGACAACTAATTTCTGGACAAAGGACTGTTTGCTTATCGCAGAAAGCATGCTTAGCAACTGTTATAAGTAAGTACAGTAAAAGGTTAGAAAATTTGAATACTTTTAAAAGCAACCATAAATCACAGAACTCTTGATTGGATTCTTTTTTCACTCTGAAATCCTATTTTTTCATTAACAAAAGATTCAGAATGGAGTAGGTATGTGTCCGGGTGTTTTTAAGCCTTCCTCTGAGGCAATCTGTATTGCAGACAAGGCTGGGGATTTTGACTGGGGTGTGCCAATGATCCTGCTGGGACTAAAGTGGGAGGTTCCTGTCTAGAGGATTTTGGCCATCTGTCACAGAAGCACTAGGTGCCCTGTGCCTAAAGACTGATGAAAGGGAGCTGCCACTCTCCAGGGGCAGCTCAAGTGCCAGTTGCTGCGGCAACCGAGCGGTCAGGTGACCGGAAGGGGGCAGAGCCTGGCCTGTATAAATAGCCCAGGCCGGAGCCTACCCAGCGGTTCCCTTCTCATGGCCGCAGGAGCAGGAGCTCTGTGGGAGAGCTGAGCAGGCTGAGGGGATGGTTGCAGCCTGACTACCCTGACTGGCTCCATGATGATATGGAGAGAGAGAACCCTAGAAGGGGCCATGACTAAGAGCCAAGAGAGTGCGGACTTTGGGTTATAGGCCAGGAGGCTTCTTGTGTTTGGGTTATAGCCGTTTGGCTCCTGATTTAGTTATGGTTAAGACCGAAGGACCAGGTGAGGCTGTAGGGGCATGAGAAGGCCTCACGGGAGCTCCCCAGTGGTTTGGGGGGGTTCCCGGTGCCCTGTGTGGGCAAACGAGTGGTGCCTGGGACGGCACAGCTGGTCAGTGCCGAGGCGGCACAGCGGGTAGCTCTGTGTGGGCAACAGTGAGAGGCCCGAGTAGGGTAGAGGACCCTGCCCAAGGGTCGTAGCACCAGAATGAGGCCTGTAGGGACTCGTGTTGGGCTCTAGGTGTGAAGCCACATGGATAAAAGCCTAGGGTGGGTTCTGTAAAGGCGACTAGCCTGGCGAGGGCGAGTCAGTCACTATAGAGAGCCCGGAGAAGGTGCTGAGAAGCCGTGGGAGTGGGCACGTGTGGAAGAGAGGCCCCAGGTGGGGCACGTGTAATAAGAAGCAACCCCAAGAGGGGCATAGATTATTGACAGTTGCCTCAAGGAGGGTGCGGGTCTAGAAGGCGTTCCGGAGGGTTTCCAGGATAACAGGAATCCCGAGGAACCAAAGGGGCCAGGTAAGGCTCCGGCCACCTGCGCCTATCTGGATACTTATTACTGACAGGACCCAGAGGGGCCAGGTAAGGCTTAGGTCGCCTGAGCCTGAGTGGATAAGTAGTATTGACAGGAACCCGGAGGGGCCAGGCAAGGCTTAGGCCGCTGACCCCGGTGGGAAGAACACCCTTAGTGAGCCCAATTGGGCTAATCAGTAGTAAGGGGCACCGGCTGCGTGACCACCCCCGGGGCGCCAGAGAAGGGCGCTGGGTGTGTGACCAGCCCAGGGGTGCCAGAGAAAGGGCGCCAAAGGGGAAGGACCTAACAACGTCTAGGAAGAGCTGCGAGGCTTGGGGCGTGCTGAAGGGGAGGTAGGAGGCACGCATTGCCCATAAGGAAAGGGGTGTATTGGGGCACCCACTGGAAACGGAGGAACAATACCAGCGTGGTGTCTAGGGGTGATAAGAGGCAGACTCCCATTTGAACCTATAACATCAAAGACATGGCGGGCGAGTTGAGGGTGCTGGATCACCTTAATTGACATGGCAGGGGGCGCTAGCGAGAGCACGGCCACTTCTGCGCCCCACACTGTGACACCATCTGCTCAGGGTCAGATTGATCACTATATTTGGGGTCAGGAAGTAATTTTACCCCTTTGGTACAGACTGTGGGTTTTTTTGCTTTTCTCTGTAGTGGAGGGCATGCTCCCTTTTTACCTTCCACTCTCCTTTTCTTTCCTAGGATCTATTGAGCATGTATTAACAACTTTTTATAGAAGCAGGATGTTGGCTGCTGTGGTTCTCCTGCTCTATCTGTGGCAGGTTAGGGTGTTCTGTCTACTGTTGTGTTGGGGTTGACAGTAGTTTTATAAGGAGTTTAGATTATGGATTTGTATGGGCCGGTTTGGATAGGGATGATCCTGCATCAGGCAGGGGCTTGGACTAGATGACCTATGTAGGTGCCTTCCAGTCCTACTTCTCTATGATTCTGTGATGTAGAGAAATGGTCTGAAATAATTACAGACGTCAGCAGTAAGAGCCTGTAGATGAAAATCTGTACTTTGGACTGTTGCACAGAGAATGCTGTAACCTTATAGATAGTTCTTCTAGGACAGGGGTGGGCAATTATTTTGGCTGGAGGGCCACTTAATGAGTTTTGCTGAGATGTCAAGGGCCATAAGGGTAGCCCCGCCCCTTAGCAGCTGCCCCACCCCCTGGTCACCATCTTGGGAACAGAAGTCCTGGTCCTAACCCCTGACCTTTGCCACTGGAAGTCCATCCCTTTGCCCCCTGAAGTGCTCCTTTTGGCAAGGGGGTTGCCATCTTGGAACCAGAAAAAAACCAAATTATATACTAAAAACCAAACATCTCCAGTAACATATTTTAATTTTATTTGAAAAAAATATTTTTGTCCTGATTGTTGTGTGTTTGCAACATGTACATAGAGGTGATTGCATAATAGCTGCACATGAAGTGTTACTCTTCTATATTGTAGTGGGTAAGTGGAGGGGTTGTATGGGTGGTTAGGTATAGGGGGTGTGGGTGTGTATGTGGGGTGTGGAGGAGGGTGTGGTATGTGTGTGGGGTTTGTGGGGCGGATGTTGGGGTGGGTAGGTATGGGGTTTGTGGGTGGCTGTGGGGGTTGTGGGGTATGTAAAGGGGGAAGGTGGCGGTGCAGTTCATGGGGCTTGGCCAGGGTGGCAAGGAGAGGGGCAGAGCCAACCCAGCTTGATAGTATGGAGCTTCCCGCTGTTCCCTATAGCCTGCATTTGGCAGTGAGCAGGGCTAGGCCACCAGCTGCATTGCATGAGTGATAAAGTAGTTCATAGAATATTATTTTCTTAGATTTCACGTGAGTGCTGAACTAGTAGGCAGTTAAGGTATTTAGAGAGTATTTGAGACCATTAAGTATCCCACAGCACTTTTGATAATTACATTCTCTCAATATTTACTTACCATTTCATTTGATAAATTCTTTTTCAGTTCCTTTCCTAAATTCTTGTATAATATTGCTGCTATAGCTGCTGTGTTTCACATCAGAGATGTACTTTCAAGTGTGGAAATACATTATATACATTTTGTCTATTACTTTGGAATTGTTATGAGGACAGATAAGGTACAGATGATGATATACCAGGCTCAAGTAGTAAGTAGTAGCTTGATGTGTGATTGGTGTCTTCTCAAACTTCAGATGCATATGGTTCCTGATTTCCAACCTTTCCTTGCGGCAAGAATGATAACTTTTTAACTAGATCCTGTCTAGTGAAAAAGTCTTCCACTTAGGTAAGTAGTATTGTGTAGGTATATTGGCTGTAGTTCAGAAGAATGTTTCATAAAGCAGAAAAAAGCAGTATACAGGCAGTCCTCAACTTACAACATTTCGAGTTACAATGTTTCACACTTGCAACCTTTATAAATTCAACTGTTTAAACTTTACAACTCCAGTTTTGACTTCACAATGCTTGATCCAATGTGACACCACGCCAGCAAACAAGTTCATTGTGTCCCTCATGTTCTCCCTGGAGAAGATCTGTAAGCTTCCTTGGACACTTTCTTTAAGAAAGCAGACAAGACTCCAGAAGAACCTGCAGCCAAGACTCCTGAGAAGACTCCAGTCAAGAACCCTTCAAAAAGTCCAACCAAGAACCTTTCAAAATGTCCAACAAAGTCACCTCACAGAAATCCTTCCTAATCAATATGATTGCTATTTACAATATAAATACATTAATGTAGTTATATTACTCATCTATAATTGTTTGAATACAAAATTCTGGGGTATTTTTGTTGAAAATAGGGTATTGGGCCTTGGTTCAGGATGAATCCCCCATTTATAACATTGTTTCTTATGAGAAAATTGGTTCTGAGTTACATTTCAACTTAAAATGCAGTTTTCAGAAGCCAATTGTGTCGTAAGTCTGAGGACGGACTGCCTGTAACTTGAATAAACAAGACTCAAGCATAAAATTTAGAGTTGGAAAACAGATGATGGCCAGTAAAGAGAATAGAGATAAACCATATAAACCAAAGGATTTTTCCACCAGGAAAAATAATCTTAGGAACAAAGGTATAAGGTTTAAACAGGGTAGATATTTTCTTGGTAAAGTATTAATTCTGGCAAGGAGTGAATTGTACATATTCTAATTCTTCAAAGTATATAGTCTTGTATCAAAACTACAGATGCAACCCAGCTTATATACTCTGATCATCCAGCGTAGATAGCTATACTTTATATAGCCAGCGATAGAGTTACTAAATGAAAAAGATCTAGTAAATGAAGCTTTGGAGCAAGATGTTAATGTTAGTTGACAGCAGCAGAATCAAAGTGATCTCTCCTCTGTTAAGACTGCCTATTCCTACTAGAGAAAAGTATTTCTCCCAGGAACACTTTCAAACAAGTTTACCTTTAACATTTTCTGCTATTCATGGACACATTTTAATTGATTTCATTTTGATTTTTATAGGCAATGTTCATTTCAACTCAGCAGTTTTCAAAACATAAACCATTATTTCAAAATTTCTGAGTTTTTTTTGTTCTTCCCTTGTTTTGCCCTTTCCCCTCTTCTGTTTCCTACTGCACTTGTATCTGTTCTTACACTCTGGTGGCCAAGAATTTTTTTTAATGCAGTCTCTTATTAGATGATGACTGGTTCTCTGTGATCTTCACCTTTATCACTTGTAGATTGATATCTTGTGCTGGGTTTGCCTTGGGCTGATCCTGAAGGCAGCCCACCAACCACAGTTAGTCTTGTAGGTAGATCAGGCCACCAATCATATTATACCAGTACCCTGTACTTCACACTAGCTCCTGCTTACATTTCAGTCATTTAAAGCTATGGTTCTTATATTTTAAGTCCTAAGTTAGTGAATACATAGAATTCAGACACCCACCACTCTCTGAACTTCATTTCAGCAGCTGTATTCAGGAGGTGCTGTGGGTTATGAGGCCAGATTTTAATATGGCTGGGAAGAAGGGAAGGGACTGATCATGCTCATTAGTTGGCCCTTAGTTGTGGAAATCACAATTTTCAAAGATAAGATTCTTGCAGAATCTTGTAATTTATGTGCATAATGAAAAACTTGCTCCTTTCTGGAAGCAATGTCATATGACTAGGGTTTAAGTATGCAAGGTGCATACAAGATCCTAAGCCAAAGTCAATAGGAGTCAAGAGCAGTTGGCAGCTTGCAAGATTGAGTGCTAAATGCAGCATGATAATGGTCATGTATGCCGAGAAGAAATCACTTTCTTCCTTTTAAGTCTCTCTCATCAGTAATTCAGTATTTACCTGTTTTATTATAGCACTTATTAAGAGACAGGGGCAGGGAATTGCTGCCACAAGATGGAGCTTATCAGTTGAAAATGACAGAAGAACAGAGAGATTTAGATGGATTAGTAGATCGCAAGGGCTAGGGACAGACATTACACATAAACTGGTTTAAGTGATCAGAAACTGGCTTAAACCTGAGACAGAACAGCTGTTCAGTGCACATAAACTAGTTTGAAAATGGCTGAAACTGGTTTAAGATAAACCTGGTTGAATGTAATATATCAGACTTAACTGATTTGGCTCAAACTGGTTTATGCAATGTCTGTCCCAGACCCCTAGCTGGTTTAAGTTAAGTCAGAGTCCCCAGCATGCTCTCTGGGCTGGGCCCAGACTTGCAGGCACAGCAGGGTCTGCTGGCTATCCCGTGCCCTGTTCTCTCCACCTCTCACTACTCACTGCTTAAACAGAGATCCCTTCCTCCTCTCTGCCACAGCACAGACTGTAGTCAGTATGCAGTATGCTAGCTAATGCTGACAGTTGTCTGTGTGTGTGTCAGTCTCCAATCTGAGTGGGGCAGGGAGACAGAACAGTGGCGGCTTAGGGCTTTTGGAGGTAATTGACAGGACACTTGGTAGGCTGTTTAAGAAGTTTGAAGTAATGTGGAGAGAGGCTATTGTTTTGCTAATTGGGTGATAAAGACTGTTATCAGCCCCCTCCCCACTGGCTTGCTTGCCTGTCAGTATACTGCAAAAGGTATGACAAAGAACGGAGAGAGGTTGAAAAGCTCTGTATTATCAACAGATGCATGCAGAGTGCTAGCCTGGGGCTGGGGGCTGGCAGCACTGCCACCCCTTGAGCAGCCAGCAGAGAAAAGCCTGGAATCGTGCAGGCATAAATCCCTAATGAGAGAGTCCTGGCCATGCCCCCCTCAGCTCAGCTCCCTGCAGAAGGGAAGGGAGGGATGCTCTAGTGCCCCCCGCCCCCTCCAGCTCCTAGCATGAACCACTGCAGGCATGTGCCTGAATTTCCTCAGTCCAGAGAGGATGTCTGTTCAGTATCAAACCAGTTCAGCCTAGTTAGGTTAGACTAACCTGCAAAGATTGAATCAATTCAGGCTCAGGCTTTTTGAATGTCTGTCCCTAGCCAAGATGATTATGAACCACCAATGTGGCAGCGATGAAAAAGGATAATGTCAAGCTTGGATGTAATGAGCAAAATACTTTCAGTATAGAGACAAAAGTATCAATGCCATTGTAAAAGGCACTGGTGAGACCTCATCTGGAAAGCTGTGTACAGTTCTGATCACCCATAATCAAGAACATGAATTTAAACTAGAACAGGGCACGTAAAAACTTCTAGAATGACCTGGGGAATGAAGAACTTGTATTGCTAACAGAGACGGAAGTGCTTAACCTGTTTAATGTAGCAAAATGAAATCTAAGAGGTGATATGGTTGCTGTTTATAAATATGTTAAAGGGGTAAATATCAGGGAGATAAAAGAACTATGCCAGTTAAATGACAATGCTGGCCCAAGAACAGATTATATGAATTGGCTGTGAATAAACTTACACTGGAAATTAGAAGAAAATGTCTTACCATTAGAGGAGTGTGTTTCTGGAACTGTCTTTTAGGAAGAGTAATGGGGACAATAACTAACTAGTTTTAAGATTAAATTTGATCTATTTTTGAAGGAGGTTGTATGATGTGGTTACCTGTGAGATCACTGGGGTGGGCTCTCCACTGTTTCTCAGTACAGTTCTCCTAAGTGTTAGGAGCAAAGATCACTTAGAATCTTTGGTTAAAGTCAGATCAGATTAGAAATGAACTCCTAACCATGCAGTAAAACATGTTTTTTCTTTGTGAACTTCTTTGATAGCCATCTAGCTCTCTAGAATCCACATTCATACTTGTGTCATTACTTGTCAAGTGTCACTGGAGGAATTATTGATAAGTAGCCCGTGTATGGATGACATTTTCCCCATGTCATCAACAGAGAGCTCTTTCCTTTGGAGCTTCAAGCTAGAAGGTTTACACTATTAAATAAATAAAACCTTAGATCTCTGATTTTTTTTATCTTGAGACAAATTCTCTGAATTTCTTAATATAAGCTGCACCTTCTTACATGAAATGGTGATGAGGCTGTAGCAAATTAAACAGTTAAACTTGTTGGTTGGGTGACCTTTTTGTTTCCATAGTCCTCAATCTGATCCCTTTATCTGCAGACCTAGCTAGCTGGCTAAGCAGAAAGTGATATTACATCTCCATAATTCTCAGACGTAGCAGTTATGGTTACTCTTGTTATATAGTGATGCTTAGCAGTGGCCTCCCAAATTGTCAGTTCGGGAGTACATCCAAATACCAGGCTGCTTGGAAGTAAGTCATATGAGAATTTGCACACTTGCTGGGTTTATCTACATGAGACGCTAACTGTACAGTAGCCAGTAATACTGCTCAGCAGCATGTCACAGCACAAACAGTGCTAATACACTACTGTGCAATAGTATTAGGCTACTGCACAGTCGCATCACCATAAGGTCTTGCACCAGTATTATTGTGCAGTAACTCCAGTTACTGTGCATTAATTTAGTACTTGATTATACAGGTACTAAATTTAATGCGCAGTGACCACTGTGCATTAATGAACATGTAGCCGTGCCTACTTTTCACCCAAACGTTCACTCTTTTCTGCCTCCACAAGTGCTAGCAAGGAATTCACAAAACTTGCACTGTAGTACAAGTCATGAGGCAAACATTATTTCAGTAAATAGACAGCTACTCAGTAAAAGAGCTGAGAAAGTATCTGGTCCCAAGTATATATTAGGGATGGTCTCATTTATTTTCAAGTAAATTTTAAAGTTCAAGCCAGTAATTTTAATCAGATTCCCATGTGTTTTGACAGATAATTATTGCATACACAAAAGCAGTTGGAAAGTAGATTAATCATCACTGTCTTTTACATTTTAAAATGGGGATACAGCTGGCATACCACATTTGTATACTATGCAGATCTCTCTCCATCATCAACCTACTGACATGAGTCAGGCATTACATCCATGGGAGAGAGCACTGTCATTGCAGCACTTCAAATCTGAATCATAGCTGTTTAGACTAGGGCCCTTTGCCTGTGTTTTACGCCTGTCAGTTGACAACGTAGTAGTGCTGACAGTATCATGCTGCCTTCAGTTCATAATATTGCAAGTATTTAATATATAATGTACTATAGGCCTTCTGAAAGGTCAGTATTTGAAAATTTGCCTGGCTTATTGGTTCCCAAGTTGAGGCATACAAAGAGCTTATTAGTGGCTTGTGGGGAGTTGACTGGTCCCAAAGTCCTAGCTGTCCTCAGTTTTCAGCTATTAGATCATTAAAAGCTAAGATTACTTTGAGTTTTTCTTAATGTTGCTATCTCATAGAACTCCACATGTGGTACCAGCCTGCTTCTATACTCTGCTGTTTATTAAGCACTGGTAGTGTGGTCAGTGCTGTATAAAAAAACAAGTGAATAAAGCTCCTACCTGCATTAACTAAGGGTTGATATAATGAATATAATGGTAAGTGTTCCTTAGAATAAGAGACTTCTAGCATATGAAATATGCTCTTGTTTAATCTGACTTGTTGGGGCAGGGAATAAGCACTGATCTAATATAATGCCTGTCAAATTAGTTTGCATTAGGGGTGTAAATGTGTCTTTTTAAGAACGGCACTCTGATTCTGAGCAGATTGTGTGCAGCAATTCAGTGAGGCAGTTCCTTATGCTGTCTCCTCCCACCGGAACAGGCAGGAGTGTTGTGTTACATTAATCAGATCCCAAACCCTGAAGGTCATAATAACCTGGTCACTATTTTTCTGTATTTGGGACTTTAATACATGATTAACTTTCATGTGCACATTGTTAAAATGAAGAATAGTTTTCCAAGTTTGAGATCAAGAAGCAGGTCTTTGCTGTAGTATTTGCCGTAGTTACACAGTCACAGTTAAAAGGAATGATTTACACAAAATCCAGCTGTGTTTTCATTTCTTCAGGAGCAGGAGGCGGGACTAAAAACCAACCTAAAACCAGGCAGAGCATTGATCAGACTAGAAATGATGTAGAGCACAGCCCCACAGGCAACAGCTAAGTATCATGGAAATACTAGCTTGCAAGGATAAAAAGGAGGAAGCTGCACTTTGTGACAGAGGGGCCATCTGTCAGGCTGTAAAGCAGGTTTCAAGAAACCAGAAAATGAAGTAAAGAAGAAACTGATTTTGGTTCAAAGGTACAGTGAAGTCCAAAGATATTTGTAAACAGTAAGTTTACATACTGTAGTAGTTATGTTTAGTACAGTAACTAATTCTGTTTTGAAGAGTGCTCAGCTTTGAAAACAAATGTGTGTTTTTGTAGAATAGTTTTATGTTAAAGTTTGTAATTATTATAAAATGTTAAATAAGCTTATCTCTTAAAAAATGGAAACCAACTTAAAAGAATGCTAGTTCCCCCTCCCACAGCAGATGGGTGGTTTTGTTTAATTACTTATCTCCTGTAGTGGTCAAGATTTCATATTCTTTCTGAAAAGTATTTTTTGAAAAACTTGTTTGCTCCTGATAGGAAATGAAAAAAGGAAAGCAAAAATACTGGTACTGGGAGGAGTAAGAGGGGATTTCCATCCAGATGAATAAAGACTAACTTGAGCATATTAACACCTTGAAGTAAATTCTGATCTCCTTTTCACTCGTATTTAATCAGGGGTAAGTCCATGGAATTCAATAAAATGACCTGTTATTTAACTGAGGATAGAATATCCTACTATAGTTTTGTGAAAAAGAAGAAAGCTTAAAGTGATTTACAAAATATGTTTTAGCATTAACAGAATGAGTAAGATTTCCTTAAGAATAAATTGAAAACTATTTTTAAAAACCCTTCCCACTGTGATGCATATCACAGGTTTCTGAGAGTATCTGTCCCTCCTATGAAACACTGCATAAGATATTATTTCAGCTTAACAAGCTTTCAAGTAAGACTTGCACTGTTTATCCTTCAGTTCAGTGTCTCATACTTGGTGTGATTTGCTTAATTCCAAAAGACTCAGACTCCAGTTTGAAATGATAAGATTATATTAGGAATAGCAGATGTGTATGGAAGTTCTATAAAAGACCCCAGAAGACTTTTCTGGGGGAGTAAAACAATTCTTTTACAACTTATACAGAAAAATGACTCATTCTAATTCATTCTAATGTACTGTCTACTCCATGCCAGAAGTGGAAGCATAAACTGCAGATTAAAAAAAAAGTCCACTCACCACTATACCCCAATATGGATGACAAAACTTTGTAGCATGTGTGGGAAAATGGCTGAGGTCCAATGTCTGGAATCATTTATCTTCTGGTAGAGTCTGGGAGATGACTGTTTTATGTATTTTACAGAAATCCCTACTGATTGATTTCATTTACATAGTGGGAAGGGGCATAGTGACTGACAACAAGGACAACTGGGAAAAAAGTGAATCCTCTACATTACTCTTCCATCCTGTTCTGGTTAGATTTTTGGCACTTTTAAATGAAATCATACTATCCATGACAAACATATGAATCTTTTTGCTGATTTTTTTAATGCAATATCATATTTTGGTATCTCTCCTCTTATTTTTGGTTCTCAATGAGCATGTCTACATGAGATGCTGACTGTGCAGTAGCCTGATACTACTGCACAGTAGCATTGCATGACAAAAACCATGATATGACCCTACTGCACAGTAGCACTAGGCTACTGCACACTAGTGTTGCAAAAAAGGCATTCTCCAGCACTGCTGCACAGTAATTCAAATATAAATAAATACTAAATAAATGTGCAGTAACGTCTCATGTAGACATGGCCACTAAGCCTCAAAGTTCTGTGTTCTGTTTACTGTCTCCTTCATGAGGTTAGCTTTTCTCTTACTCTGCATGGGATGTTTTGCAAATTGTTTGCAATTATTCCCTGGAAGAAAGGGAAGAAATGAAAATAGATAAAATTCTACAGTGTCTAGTGTGCTAGCATGAAGTCTGGAGAGTTGTTTAGAGAAGTAAGTGTGAAACACTTTGAGATAAGTACTCAGATTTTCTGTTCATGGAATAAAGTTGATCATCAATACACAAGGATTTCTTAAATAGTTGTATCATATTGTGGACCTAATCACATAATCCTGGGCACTGAGATGACAGTATAAGCCTATTATTATGTTTGTTGTTACAAAAGCTACAGTCCCTGATACATGTCTAATTTAAACTTGGCTATAACGCTTACCAAGCGTATTACAGACAACTGGGATTTGTCATATTATAGTTTCTTTTCCTCGTCTAAATTTGCTGTTTGTCCACCTGTCAGGGTTGTTTGCATTCAGATCAGTCCTCTCATTATGGCATTCCCTCTTTTACGAACCCTGCTTGTGGTATATCAATCACATCCATAGACACTTGCACCCATGTTGCAAGGACCATATGCAAGCATTTTAAAATGGTAAAACAAGAATGGGAGCTATGCAGTACATGTATTATGTATCAAATGGAACACACCTTTGTGTAAAGATCATAAATACTGCAAAACAAAATTAGAATTTTTAAATATCAGTGACATTTTGTTTTATATCTCTTAGTCTCACCACAAAGTCCTCTGCTAACAGCAACAATGCAACTGGCAAGGACCAACTAACAGAACAGGAATCTAGAGGAAAGGAAAAGTAGTATATCTGTATGTACACACACATGCACACACTAAAACATTGAGGAGACTCTGGGTTATGTGGAGGAAGGCAGAGAAGTTCCTACTCTCTCCCAGCAGCCAGAAGGGAACAGATGACTGTAAATTTATCAGGTACCTACAAGCTAGATGTTGCTATAACAAATGGAAGTCCATAAGAAGTGTCCAGAAACAGCACCACAATAGGAATCCTAGCCTTTCACTTTACCGAGCTTCCCAGAATATTGCTCCTAGACCTCTTTCTTTCTATCTGGGTTCTTATACTACCCCTGGCATTGTAGTGTCTTGATGCCTGGAAGGTTTCTTATGCCCTCTATCTAGATGTTTATAATATGCTTAAGTGTTAC
>NW_017728906.1:161913377-161934936 GCF_001723895.1 Crocodylus porosus
GGCCGGCTGACTTGAAGGTATCCAGCTTCTCAAGGTGTTCCTTCACGAGGTCAGCATTTATGGAGGGTAGGGGATCCCCATCACCCAGATCTCCCTGTCCCATAGCAGGCATGGGCGTTCTGGATAGCGGATTTACTGCTTTGGCTAGTAGGTTTCTGGTCACTTTCTTCACCCTCAATTTAATATATAAGGTTGAATTCCAGTGCCGCTGGAGCTAATATAATTTATGCCAGCTGTTGATCTGGCCCAGAGTGGGGGCATCCACACAAGATGCTTACTGCAGTTGCCTAATTAGCTCTGCAGTAAAGCATCTCTGTCTACACTTGTGGAGCCATTAGGCTGGAGTAAACTAATTAACTCCACCATTGGTTAATACTGCCCAACAAGTACTATCCTATGGCAGTTATGTACTCTGCTGCAGCTCACATGTAGACGGTGACCAGAGTTGTTTACATATGCATCTTGGACTGCAGCGTGTTGAGATGGGGTGGCACAGCCCCTGCTGCAAGAGAACCGGGTGGGGGTTAGCCTGTCAGCCCAGGGCTGCTCCTGTCTGCCTCAATGTGCTGCAGAGGGCCTGGCTGGGGCACAACGGTACTAGTATGGCTGTCAAGCTAACCCCTGGCCTTCTTGCCAGCAGGGACTGTGTCACCCCTTTGCTGTGGTCCCAGACACATGTGTAAACACTGCACCCAGGAGCAATAAACTCTGGTAAGAACAGAGATGGATTTATTGTGTCACATTAATATTCACATGTAGGTGCTTCCAGTATGTAAGTACATTGATTGTTTTCTCCTTTTAGAGCCCAAGTTCTTTTTTTCACCCCCATTTCCACCCAGATTTCCTAGTTTTACATTCTTGAGCCTTTGTATCACAATTGGCCTTTTCTTGATCAAGTACTTTGTTGGGACCATTTTCTAGTGTCTTTGAGTTTAGCTCTCTAGATTAATTTATCTAGGTTTCTCCCCTGCCCTGCCCTTCTCTCCACCCCCCTCCCACCCCTCCCGTGCCTTGGCTGACCTACCCAAGGAGAAAGCTAATTAAAGCATTGGACTGTAGGTCAAGTTCCTAGTTTCTGTTCTCAGCTCTGCCACTGAGTTACCATGTGACACCAAACAAATACCATTCTTCTGTGTTTCTGTTACTCCTTATCAGATGGGAAAATACCAGGAATATCTTTACAGGGTGAGTCTTTTAATTAATTAGCATCTTCAAGAAGTAAGTGTGGGGTATCGTTTTGTTTAAAATTTAGTGATGGTTCATTCTGTTCTTAAACATTAACATAAGCAGCTCCCACTTTGTTTACCAACATGTTTTTTACTTTAATGACATTCTGGTTGGAAAAAGTTGCATTTGACATGTAACCTGCAATTTATATTCCTTTTAACTCTGAGAAATGCTGAGCAAGAGTAAAAGCAAAACAACCTCCCGCCTCCCCTGCCTTCATGCTTTCTGACCCTCAGGATGGCATCCCTTAGAATAATTTCATAGATTCATAGATGCTAGGGTCAGAAGGGACTTCAGCAGATCATTGAGTCCAACCCTCTACCTAGGCAGGAAAGAGTGGTGGGGTCAGATGACCCCAGCCAGATGCCTATCCAGCCTTCTCGTCAAGACCCCCAAGGTTGGGGAGAACACCACTTCCCTTGGAAGTCCATTACAAATTCTGGCCGCCCTTACCGTAAAGAAGTTTTTCTTGATATCTAACTTAAATCTGCCCTCTGTCAGTTTGTGACCATTGTTTCTCATTACCCCAAGAGGTGCCCTGGTGAACAGAGCATCTCCAATCCCTAGCTGCATCCCCCTAATGAATTTGTAGGCTGCCACAAGATCACCTCTCAGAGCTTCTCTTGCAGAGGCTGAAGAGGTCCAGGTCCCTCAGTCCCTCCTCATAGGGCTTGTCCTGTAAGCTCCTAACCATATGAGTGGCCCTCCTCTGGACCCTCTCGGGTCTATCAACATCCTTCTTGAAGTACGGCGCCCAAAACTGGATTCAGCACTCCAACTGCAGTCTGCATATAGGGGAAGTATCACCTCCTTGGTTCTATTTGTCATGCATCTGCTGGTGCATAATAAAGTGCTGATGATTTCATCACACTGATGACTCGTTCATCTTGGACTCCACTATGACTCCAAGATCCCTTTCTGCTTCTGTGCTGCTGAGAGGGTCATTTCCCAGCCAGTAGGTGTGCTAGATATTTTTGTACCCTGGGTACAGCACTCTGCACTTGTCCTTGTTGTACTGCATCCTATTGTATACTGCCCGCTTTTCTAACCTGTCCAGGTCTGCCTGCAATTGTTCCCTACCCTCCAGAGTGTACACTTTACATCACAATTCAGTATCGTCCGCAAACTTGGATAGAGTACACTTCACATCCACAAGTCCCCGATGAAGAAACTGAAGAGTACAGGACCAAAACCTGTGGGACCCCACTTCTCACATTCTTCCAGGTTGATATCGAACTGTCTACTACCACTCTCTGGGTGGGACCACTAAGCCAATTTGCTACCCACCAGACTATGTAAACATCTATGTCACAGCCTCTTAATTTATTTATGAGAATAGGATCGATGACCATATCGATGACCTTGCTAAAGTCCAAGAAAACAACATCCATCTCTAAACCTGCATCTAAACATTTAGTGACTCTGTCATAAAACAAAACCAGATTGGTCAGGCATGATCTACCTGCTACGAATCCATGCTGGTTTCCCTGCTGTATTATTTTTCCCTCTGGATTCCCACAAATATGATCCTTCATAATCTTTTCAAAGACCTTTCCAAGGATGGAGGTGAGACTGGCTCACCTATAATTACTCAGGTCCTCCTTCCTCCCCTTCTTGAAAATAGGGACCACATTTATTCCAGGTCTAGGGATCAACACCTCAGAATAGTTCATGAGACTACTATGTTGGCTGGGGATTACCAAAACAGTAAATTCAGGATGCATTCCCACCTGCCTTCAACATGCCCCCTAAAAAAAAAAATGATTTAGCTATATCAGGTCTACACAAACTAAGTATTGGCTTCAGCCAGGAAAATATCCAGCTGACCATTTAGTTCCATTTCATTGCACCTTTGGACATTCATCATGGCTGATATGTCCCTACAGCTTTTTACATTTCTAAAAGGGTTTTTTTGGTTTGTTTATTTTTTGTAATTTAGGTAGTCCCAAGTTTATCAGAACCTAGTAAGATAAATGAAATGCAGCAGATGCTATCAAGAAATCAAAGCTTCTTAAAATCTAATCAGTTACCTAGATGCCCCTTCTTTAAGGGTTTGTCTACTGAGCAAGAGGTCCAGGTCCCCTTTCCCCTTCTTTGTCCAGCCGTCCCACCAAAATAAAAAGTATTCTTTTACCAGTCTGGAAGTGGACTGTTTTTTACAAGTTAAATGTCTTGGAATATCCTTTACATAGGCAGAACATTATCACTTTATCTAAACTTCTTTCTTTTATATTTCATGATGTAGAGTGTTGCAGTTATATGTATCAAGTCATAAGAAATACAGCTCTCATCAGATGAAGGCAAAAATTGTTTTAAAAAAAGGAATTGTTTAAAACACAAAGCTTTAATGTACTTGTAAAAAATGACTGCCTAGGAGATTATATAAACTTCAGAATCACGTACCGCCTCCAGTTGAATCACAGTGTATGAAAGATGTAAGAACAGCAAAGTCCTTACATTTTTCTTCCTTATTTTTTACAACTTTGTGCATAAATATGATAGTTGTATTGTTGTATCTTTCCAAGAATTTCTTGTATTCCATGAAAAGGACAATTCTTTGTAACCCTTCAAAACCTCTGGTAAAGTTCCCACAGTCTATCAAATATACTGATTTAATTTCATTAGGTTGATGATTACTTGCTTTGTTAGAAAATTATGTAAAAGACTGGAAGTCTTTGCATGTAATGTAATTATAAGCCTAATGAGCAAGATTCCAAACCAAATCCAGTGATAACACATGATTTTTTTTTTAACCTCAAGGGTAAGGTCACTTCATAAAAAGTGCATTCAGGCCACCCAAGCAATTTTTTTTGGTTACCGCATTGCTTTCATTAATCAAACAAAAAATTAAAATAATAATAAGCAGATAAAAGCTAAAAGGGTTAGACTTAAGGTTCATTTTCTATCCAATGAACACATTTAAACAAGTTATGATTGCACACTAAAGAACATCTTTACATGGAGACCCAAACAAGGGTGGACCAAGGTTGGTAGCATTCTAGCATTTGTGTGTTCAAGTCAAATAATTAATGCTGTTCTGTTTTAATTTCCTTACTTTTTAAAAAAAAATACTGATATTGTAGGTGAAAATATCCTTTGGACTGAATAAAAATACATTTGCACTACATACACAACTAGCACCCTCACTGGCTGTCTTGGCAGAAAGGCCTAAAAATAAATAACATGGAGTGCATCTACACATCATCCTTTGTCACTGTAGCAACACGCTACATTGCCATACAGTGCACTATGGCAACATAGCAATCGTATGAGTCTACACATGATTGGCAGCTACTTCGCTGTAGTGGCACTGTCCCCTGTTTTAGTATGCTGCTATGGTAAAATAACAGCAAAATCTAACAGTGCGCCATGTGCATGGAGCAGTATGGGTGGTGACTGTACCGTGCTTTAGTATTTTGAAAAGGAAGTACTAAAGCATGATGCCATAGCAACATCATGTAGACAAACCTGTGGAAAGGTCAGGGGTACCTGCTTCAAGGAGGGCCCCAACCGAAGAGATCCTTTCAGATGTTGCAGCCTGGCTGTGCTCTGGAGGGATCTCCTGATCTGCTCAGTGGAGCCTTATCAGCCCATCGGGTGAACCGAATTTGTTTAATTATACCACCAGGAGCCATTTCTGGCCCCAGGCACCAGCGAGAAAAAAAGAAGTAAAAGAGAGGAAGAGGGGCTGGCAGTGAGGGAAAAAGCCCCACCTGCTGGCCAGGACTGAAGTCCCCGGGAATGGGGCAACAGACCCACTGGGTCTTCAGAACTCAGAGGAGCTCAGAGAAAAAAAAAAAAAGAGAGAGAGAGAGGAAACCCCGGCTCTGCATTAATTGATTGTGGCTGGTGCTCAATTAAGCTGGTAGGGTAGCAATTAGCAGGGAGAAAAAAAAAAAAATCACTCGATTGCTGGAGTCATGATTGAGAGCCCCAGAAGGTAAATGGGGAAAGAGAGAATCCCCAGAGATCCTGAACTGTGGGCAGAGAAAGGAGAGAAGGGGAGAGAGAAGATGCTGTCAGGATTTTTGAGTCTTCTTTATTTTTCTTTTCCTTTTTTTTTTTTTATCTGGCCACATCTTCCATCTGAATAGGTGGCATTGGCTTTGGTTCAGGGAAACCACCATCCTCCCAAAATTTAATCAAATCATCAAAGTCGTGGCAGGAAAAATAGTGGAGAAGTATTCTGACCAAATTTTGCTGACTAATACCCGCCCTGGTACAAGCAAGGCAAGTGAATGTCATCAGGATGCAGGGCCCCGTGTCCACATCCTGTGATATCCCAACAGCGCCCATGAAAATTGAACTGACTTTTGTCTAGTTAACCTGGTCTTTAAAACTGACAAAACTATTATCTCTTGAGAGATCTGCAATGGTACCAGTGCTCCAGCTGTGTCTCATCCCCTGCTCTGTTAGCTGTCTTATCCAGTGGCTGCTGCTGTGAACCTCCCAGCTACAGCTCAGTCATCACACACCCAGCAACAGATGAATCCCTATCTGAACCTCCTCATGGTTTCCTAAGCCTAGAATTCTATTCCCCTATAAGAGTGTTTATAGGAATATGCTTTTCTTGGCCGAGGAAAGAAAATTACAAAACTGATATGGAAGTTACAGTGTTTCTCTTTACTAACATTCTAATACTGAGTTCAGAATATAGACACATAATAACACTGCTGATGAAGGGTGTTTGTACCCGAAAGCTTGCAATTAAAGAATTCTTTTTGGCAAAAATTTGGTTGGTCTAATAAAAGATATAACCTCTACCAGAAGCCCTAATTGCTTAATAACACTGCTGCACTTGTACTGTTTCAAATCTTCAGAAGACTTTAGAGGCGCTACTAATCCTTATCCAGATTAGTATTCAGTTTCTATGGCTAGGTACAGACATTCAAAAACCCCAAGGCAGAAGTGATTTAAGTTATGCAGTGTAGATCAGTACTGAACAGAACACACTTTTGTGGTTTTGAGGGGGGGAGGGCTGGGAGAGGGCAGGGTGCAAATCTTAGACCAGGTTCCACCATTTTTAAATCAGTCTGTGTGCGCCAAACTATTTATACCAGTAAAAGTGTAATACCTGAACTTGGCCAAATTGGCTAACAGTAATTGGACAGTGTTGCCAACCTTTTCACTGAAGAGTATCGAAGAGTAGAGACACTATTTTGCTTGATTTGCTTATTTAGATCTCTTACTTCATATTTTAAGTGAAACGTTAGAGAAATCACAGCCATTAGAAAACATACAGCCAAGCAGCACCAAAATCAATTGAATCTATTTTTTTGTGTTTTTTGCCTTTCTGAAAATGAAGGGACCAGTTCAAGTTCCAGAGAGGGCAAGGAGATTTTTTCATTTGGTTTTGGATTATGGCCTAAAAGAACTGAACTGGTTTATTTAAAACTCTGTGTAAGAAAAATCACCATTAAAAAAAAATTCACCTTAAATATGGATTCCCTGAAACTGAAATACTGACAAACTCTTTGACATAGTGGTAAACCAGTACTGTTTATATTATTCATCTTAGCTTCTTGACTCAAATTCACTAGACAGTGATGGCACTCTCTTAATTCTACCAGCCAAGTTGCTATGATATCACTGTTAGAAAAATATCAGTCCCAGGTGTCTGAGCAGACAGACTGGGCTTTAGATGGGTGAACTTGAGTAATTTAATGAGCTAAGAGGTGGTGTCCCAAGTGTAAAAAGTATTCTCCATAGTTTTTTGCTAAAGAGGACAAGGGTTTTTGAGCATCCCTGTTCTTTATATTGCTGGAAAACTTGGACTTCAGTTGAGGCTTTATGTCTATATCAGAAATCTTCATTTCCACTTAAGAATTTGGGTAGTGAAATGTGAAATATTTTTGCAAATGATTCTAAATGGGCATATCTACGTGAGATGTTTACTGTGGAGTTGCCTAAATAGCTCCATAGTAAATGTCTTAGTGTCTACAGATGCAGTACTACAGGACGGAGTAAACTAACTCTGCTGTAGGTTAGCACTTGTAAACATAAGTACTATCTTATGATGCTGTTTTTTTACTGAGCAGCAACACATATGTAGACACTGATGGGACTGGCTAGAGCATGAGGGTGCTTCAGTGCAGGGCTGTCTAACAGCTAGCCCTTCACTAGAGCACCCTTGTGCCCTAACCAGCCCCTCCTCAGCACATTAAGCCGGGTCAGAGCAGCCTTGGGTTGGCAGGCAAATCCCTGGGGTGCCTTTTCAGCTGTGGCTGCTCCCACCCAGCTTACTGTACTGTGGTCTCAGGCACATGTGTAAATGCAGCGCCTGGAAACAGTAAATCAGTACAATATGTGCCAGAGTTTATTGCTGCACATTAATGTGTAGATGCATCCAATCAGACTCGAGTTTAGTGATAAGAAAGACCAGGTCCTGTTACCTTTAAATCCCCCTGATATTGCTCTGAAATCAGTGGATCCACTTACCGTGGGGTTTCTCAGAGATAAGATTTAATATGTGAAGAAGAATAACAGAATTTACCCTTCAATTAGAAGAAAATTATATTGAGAATACATGTAACATGTACCAAATTCTCTCTAATTTACAGCAGTGAAATCAGAACAGAATTTGTCCACATAAATATTTGTAATAGGATACAAAACCACAAACCTTCTAATTCTAATTGTATTTGAATTTTGTAGTTTCATTACGGTTTTCCCCAACTGTCCACTGTTTGAAGTCACTTTAATAAAAGGTGTTAATTTTCTTTGGAAGCAATTATTTCCTAACATTTGTTCATTTCCAATAAGGAAAGAACAAAAACAAAAGCAACTGAACAAAATACAACTTGTCTGAGCTACGATAAAAACCCCTTACACAGGCCTCTCTCAAGCCTGGGAAAATATACGTTTCCTTCAAGTCATTTCTAGATTGCAAAAGTTGACATAACATATTGGTATGTATATGTGTTTATATAAGACCTCTGTATTAACTGTGTAATGTCAGAATTACCATGGTAACTACTTCTTATTGATTAGTAAAATATGTATTTTGCTTTAGAGTTGTAGCACCTTACCTGTTCATTCTTTTAGGGAAGCATTTTCATTTTTGTGATACTATTAACAAAAAAAATTATTGATAGTATAACAGTAAACACAAAGACAGTAAAACATGGTTTTTTCTGAGTCTTTCTGGAGTTGTTCTTTGTGGTAATTTAGGAAACCAACAGAAAGCCCAACATGTAGCATGTATGGGCACCTGTACATGTGTGGGCACCTGTACATGTGTGGCACTTGCTCCAACATGCTTTAATAAGAGCGAATCAGACCAGACTTGATTAATCAAGTATGTTAGAGCATTCAGTTTCATACATATTCATATGTACCAGCAGCCTTACTTACATATGTATACAGTCATATGTATTCTGCGTCCCCTTGTTTCAAACTGGTGGCAAAGGCACTTTAACTAAAACTTGTTCAACAAGCTTTAAAGTGCCCCCACTGCCATTTTGAAGCATGAGACATGGAATACACAAGACATTGTGGGTGTTTTAATTGAAGTGACTTCCAAATGCAGCTTTCTTATCACTGTAGTAGCCCTTTTCCAATCATCTGGGACTTCCCCTAGTCACCATGAGTTTTCAAATATAATGGCCAGCAGCTTTGCAGTCACATCAGCCAACTCCCTCAGCACCCTCAGATGCATTGCATCTGGCCCCATGGACTTGTACATATCCCTCTTTTCTCAATAGTCCCTAACCTGTGCTTTCACCACTGAAGGCTGCTCACCTTCTCCCCTGACTGTGCTGCCTGGTGCGTAGTCTGGAAGCTGACCTTGCCTGTGAAGACTGAGGTAAAAAAATCATTAAATATTTTAGCCTTTTTTCATCATCTGTCACTAGGTTGCCTCCCACATTCAGTGAGGGACCCACATTTTCTTGTTGCTAACATAGTTATAGAAATCCTTTTTGTTACGCTTTACATCTCTTGGTAGCTGCAATTCCATTTGTACTTCGGCCTTCCTGATTTCATCCAAGCAGTATTCCTATACTGCGCCCTAGTCATCTGTCCAAGCTTCTACTTCTTGTAAGTTCTCTGATAAGCCAAACTGTTGCCTGTCATATTTGTTATTCTTCCTGAACATCAAGGTAGTTTGTCCTGCGCCCTTAGTAAGGTTTCTTTAAAACACAGCCAGCTCTCCTGGCCTCCTTTCTTCCTCAGACTGCCCCCCCAGGGGATCCTGCCCATCAGTTCCCTGAGGGAGTCAAAGTCTGCTTTTTTGAAATCCAGGGCCCTTACTCTGCCTCTCTTCTTTCTTCCTTTTATCAGGATCCCAAACTCAATCATCTTGTGGTCACTGCTGCCCAAATTGCCATCCACTTCTGTATTCCCTACCACTTCTTCCATGTTTGTGAGCAGCTGGTCAAGAAGACCACTGGCCTTTGTTGGTCTCTCCAACACTTGCACCAGGAAGTTGTCTCCAGCGTTCTCCAAAAACTTGATAGATTTTCTGTGCAACACTGTAATGCCCTCCTAGCACATGTCAGGGTGATTGATGTCTCCCATGAAAACCAGGGTGTTTTATCTGGAAACTTCTGCTAGCTGTCTGAGGAAAGCCTCATCTACCTCATCCTCCTGGTGTGGTGGACTATATAGAGTGGCCATCATAGAGGGAACTCCAGTTGTCTTCTGTCCTCTATGGATACAAAACCCAACGCCTTTATGACCTCTATTTTTCTCTTGCAGAGGACATAAAGGCATTGGGTTTCATAGCAATAGAGGACAGAGTAGCAGATAACCAGAATGTCCTCTATGATGGCCAGCCTAGATCTATAGCAGACACCCACCATGACATCACCCTTGTTGCTGTCCCCTCTGACCTTAACCCAAAGACTTTCAACAGGTTTATCAATTTATTAAAATTGGACTTTTTGTATTGTATATAGTGCCTTTCATCCAAGGACTTTAACTTTGTTTATTGCCTTAGCATACTGTATTGAAGTAGCTTTTGCTACAATGCTCATTTTACAGAAAAGAAAGCGAGGTGCAGAAAACTTTTGTTTTGCTCTAAAATCACAAAAGAATTTTGTGGCTGGGCTGAGGATTGAATCCTGGTGAACTAAATCCCAAAAATTTCCTCTAATTGCCAGTCACATTCTATCCCAGTTGTGTCCAAAGGCCCAAACTCGATAAGGGCCCCATTGGGTTAGTGCTGTAAAGACTTAACCAGCTCCTATTTTCTTATATAAAAAATACAGGTGAGCGTGACAATTCTCAGAAGGAAGAGGCAGGGAAGGAAGACAGGGCTGAGAGAATTGCCAGAGCTCCCAGCTTCCAGAGTGCAACATGCCACTACCCCCATGGCTGACAGCTCCAATCACTGATGGGTGTCCTAACTGGGGGAGAGGAGGAGGCATCATGTGCCCCCATGGCTGAGAGCCCTGTGCTCTGGAGTGTGACCTGAAGGCTGGGAGCACTGGCCACATGTTCAATTAAAGGCACTATAGGAACCAGCAACAAAGTTATTAGCTATACCAGGTGACTAAGAACATGATTAACCCGTGAATCACATTTTAAGTGTACTGTGTGTTAGGGGCCCTGGACACCAAAACAGAAGAGAATGAAAGGAAAGTCTGACCTTACAGATTACTTTATGTAGCATGTTCCATAGATAAGGAACAGTGTGGTAAAAAGCACAGAATTGGTTGTGAAAGGTTCACACAAATGTAAAAATAATATTTCAGCCAAGATTTCATTTTTAAAATAATAAATTCAGTATTTCTATTTCATTCTAAAAGTTGTAGAGGGATTGGAAACTAAAAATCATAATAATAATTTGTATAATCTTCACAGTTTACAAATTATTCCAATGATTTTGTTTACAGGCATGCAAGTGTGTAGTTGATTGAAAGTGGTTGTCAACACAAAGTAGAAAAATAGTTCCTGGCAATTAAATATCCCATTTGTTGTTTATTTGAATGTTTATCTTCAGCTAAATTACAAGTGGTATACTGTCAGAGAGAACCCCCATTCTTTCTGCTGTATGTCTTAAAGATGAAATTCTGTTCTGCTTTTGAGAAATGCTTGGTTTCTGTTTTTATCCTGTTTTGTTTTTGTGGATAGCTCTGAGAAAAAAGAGACTATGATTGATGGTAGGCAAGGACAAAGAAACTGTTCCCAAGACTGTGGATTTTAGAAGCAGTTTATCAGACTACATCGGAGACCATAACATAAATCCTGTTTTAAATATTTTGGCTTAAAACACGTCCAGCTGGGATTTCCTAGCAACAAAGTCCTGCGTAGTATAGATCTTCATTTTTCTGCAAGGTTCCTGCAAGTTTTATATGGATTTACAAGACCATATCCTCAGATTCAGTGCAGGTACAGTAATTTATCTCAAATGAAGGTCAGGCCTGTTTTAATTTGCGTTATTGTGGCAATTCTCCGAAAAGTTGCCTAAATTAAAGTTAGGATTATATTAGAGAGGAAGTATGTTCTTGTGAATAGGGAACTGTTGGGGACTCAGGCGACCCGTGTTCTCTTCACTGTGTGGCCATATCTTAGCTTCAATTGCCCCTCCCATCCCTCTTTTGTCTAGTCAGTTAAGACTATAAATATTCAAGAGAACAGACTAATTTCACTATGTGTTCACTGTAATCAGTGCTGGTCTCAAATGAAGCTTCTAGCTCCTGCTGTCAATAATAAGAATTCTCCCCATACCTCACAATCTCTGTGATAACTTTGCTTCAGTGGTTGCCTTATACTTTTGATCTGGTTTCTCTCTGGTCTCCATTAACCAATTTAGGGGGGGCAGGTAGTGCTGTAGGTCTTCCATGGACAGAAGCAGATCCAAGATTTGGTAAGGGGAGGTGTGGACAGACCAGGCAGGGGGAGCCTCTGGGAGCTCTTTAAAGTTCTGAAACCAGGTAACAGTTCCTGCTCCACTTCCTCTCCCCAGTTTGAGTCTCATCTTCTCCCCACCTTGTCCCCTCCTTTCCCATCTGCTACTGCCAGCTCCAGCTGGGCTGCGTAGGGGCTGGGCTCAGTTTGCAATGCCACAATGGTGATGGGTGAGTGAATGGGTTCCCCCACTTTGCCTGCTCCCCCAGGCAGCAGGCACAGGGAGGGGGAACCCCCTTCCCCATTGCCTCTGATGCTGCCCTTGTCTCTGTCTCAGATGAACCCAGATCTTCCATAGCCTGACTAGAGTGGGCAGAGATAGCATGGAAAGCAGTGGGGGCAGGAGGAAGAGGGGGGAAACAGAAGGGAGGGGACATGCCTCAAAGCATGGAGGGATAGGGAAGGAAGATTCTCATCTGCTTTGGGGATTTTAAAGAAGTCCCCAAAGGCTCCTGCACCACTGCATCCTCTTTGGATCTGCCCTTATAGCTCAGCTGGGTTTCCAGGCTTTCTTTCAGAAATTAGGTCTTCAGAATTTTGTCTGGGGGGCAGTGAGGGGCTGTAGAACTCTCAGTGCAACAACAGTTTAGCATCCCTGGTTCACCTTCAGATGTGTGGTTGCAAGCTCCTTGGCACTGCAGACAGGTGGCTTCCCCAACAACTGCTGTAGCATGTGGACACCCTGCCCCCCATCTCAGCACTACCTGTTTGATGCCTGGAGACCCTGGGTGCAGCAATAGCCAGAACAATGAGAGGAGTGGCAGCCTGGGGTCTGCAAATTAACCTCTTATGGGCCACATGTGGCAGTTAGCCCTGTTGCAAGTTGTACTTGCACAAAACACTGTACTTTTTAGGGGTTCTGGTTTCCATAGGTACTGATTACCAATGACTCAAATTTAACTCCATAGACTCTCTAAAACCTGGAAGATCAAGTCTTAATCATCTCAAGGACATACAAAAACTGAGTCATTCACCAGGGAATTGTAGGTGGCTTTATGTCTGAGGAGGTACAGCCTAGCTGCAGGCATTGACACAGTGATTTCAGGATTGCCAGGATGACTGGGCAAGCTGCTGAGAATAACTGGATGGCCAAAAGAAGTTAAAAGACTCCAGAGGGGAACCTAGAGAGGAGCAGGTGGTGAGTTAACTAATCATTATAATGAGAGAGCCAGGAGGAGAAAGGGAAGCTCTAAGACAAGAGGCTGTACTGCAGAGCTGGACTGTCCCTCTTGGGGTTTGGGAAAAGACCCTATGATGAGAGAGAAGGCTACGAGACTAGAAGCAGTAGTGGACTGAAGAACCCTCTCAGGGTGTGGGAAAAGACCCCAGGCTCAGACAGAGAAGGGAGAACAAAGGGAGGGAGAGTTACCAGGCTAGCAAGCTAGCAACTGCAACACCAAGCAAGGGTAATCTCTCCAGGGTCTGGGAAATCCTGAAGGCTTCAGGTAACAATTTAATCTTTGTGTATGGACTTGATTTATGTCTTACACTGTTGCCTGAGGGGCAGGTGTGCCCTGAAAAATAAAGATTGAGAAACCTGATAACCCCCTACAGGGATGGTTTTGAAAATGTAAGCCATAAACATTAAAACACAGAAAATGAAATACAAAAGCTACGCATCAAATTAACATGAAGACATAATGCTGTAGGAGCAGTGGAAACCAGTCATAGCAGTGCTTTGCCCAACAATTGCAGCACATGTGATCCTTGCCAGAGGGTCCCACAAAAGTATTGTAATTTAAGACACATTGGCTATGTCTGCACATGCAATTAGTGAGCAGGAATAAACTCTGGAGCTTATTGCTCCAGTGTATTTTGCTCCCAGGTGTCCCACTTGGACATTTGCTTGGGAGCAAAAAATCTGGAGCAACTAGTTCTGGAGTTTATTTGTGCACAGCACGTGGAGCCCCACATGAGCAGCCCTGGGTGGCAGCCAGAGGGGCTCCATGTGCAGTGAGGGGGCTGGCTGAGGCATGAGGGTGCTTCAGCGCAGGGGCTGCTCATGCCTCAGTCACTTTGCAGCACATGGATCCTCATTAAACGGCCAGCCCAGGGCTCCACTGTGGAGTGGGTGGCTATGGCATGAAGGTGCTTCAGTGTGGGGGCTGCCTGCCAGCAAGCCCCATGCTGAAGCACCCTTGAGCCCCAGCCAGCCCCATTGCCATCTATCCATGTGTTTAATTTACTGCACTGTTGGATAGTACTTATTTCTGATGGGCCTATTTGATGGCACAGTAAATTCATCTACACCAGCCTAATTGCTGCACATATGTAGACAGTGATGCTTTACTGTGCAGTAATTTAGTCTGCATAGTAAAGTGCATGTATAGATGTGTCCATTCTGTCTTCATGTGTCCTAGGCTATTCTTTAGAATCTGTAGCTCACAAGTCTGTATAATCTAAATATATAATTTCTCTGCCTTTTTAATCTATATAACTCTGACTGCCATGACCTGATGCTGTAATATATAAGGAGTGCATTTTCAAAAGGGCCTAGGGGTGGGCAAAATGTGGCTCGCAGGCCAGATGCGGCCCACTAAGCCATTCTATCCAGCCTGTGGGGCCCCTAAAAATGTTAGAAAATTAATATTAATCTGCCCTGGACTCTGTCATGCAGCCCTCGATGGCTTGCCAAAACTCAGTAGGCAGCCCTCTGCCCAAAATAATTGCCTGCCCCTGGTCTAGACCAATGGTACAGGGTAGACCACTCCCTGTGCCACCCCTTCTCAGCCAGAATAGGACTCCAGAGGCCCCACACTATCCATGTCCAGCTAGTATGGAACTGCAGGTGGCCCATACTGCCCCTGCCCAAATAAGACAAGGAGTCCAGGAGCCCCACACTGCCCCCATCAAGCTAGGTTAGGGCTCAGGGAATTCCAGCACGTGATTAATCAAATCTGCTGGAGTGTGGCAATTGTTTTATTCCAGCAGCCTTCTGCATCTCATGCATCAGCCTCCCTGCACTTAAAAATGGTGGTGGTGGCTCTTTAACTAAATCTCGTTGAATGACCTTCAGTTCAAATGCCCCTGCTGCCATTTTTAAGCATGGGGGTGCTGATACAGGAAATTCAGTGGCACTTCAATTAGCACAGTTCCAAGAGCCATGCTAATTAAAGCACTTCTTCCCCCATCCCCAGGGCAAGTGTAAAAGCGCCCTAAGGGCCCTGAGCTTTCCCTGGCTAACCCCTGTATGTTGGGATTGGGCCCTAGGCTGCTCAGTGTGCCCAATCTAGCATGCAGGGCAGTGGCCCACAGGACTCTCCGCAGATCTGAGGGGAGCTCTGTGGGCTGGATGACACAGAGCTGAGGGCCAGGGCTGACCCATGGGCTGAGGGTTGATTGGCCTAGCAGTTTATGAGCTTCTAAGTGCTTAAGTCACTTTGAAAATGAGACATGGGCTCCTAAATCACCCAGATAGTTCTTCAGATTTTACCCAAAGTGTATTATGTGTCTAACCTGCAGGCTGTATGTTTCGAGTAAGATGGCATGTATGGAAAGGTACTGTCCTAAGCTATATAGTAGTATAATAGTTTCATAGTTGGTAGGGTCGGAAGGGACCTGAGCAGATCATCGAGTCTGAACCCTGCCATGGCAGGAAAGAGTACTGGGGTCAAATGACCCCAGCAAAGTGTTCATCTAGCCTCTTCTTAAAGACCCCCAGGGTAGGAGCCAGCACCACTTCGCTTGGAAGTTGATTCCAGATCCTAGCCTTCCTGACTGTGAAGTAGCATGTCCTGATATCTAGCCTGAATCTACCCTCTGCCAGTTTGTGACTGTTATTCCTGGTCACTCCTGGTAGTGCTCAGGGGAACAGGGACTCCCCCAGTGCCTGCTGATCCCCCCTGACTAGTTTATAACAGGCCACTAGATCCCCCCTCAGCCTTCTCTTGTGGAGGCTGAACAGGTTCAGGTCCCGTAGCCTCTCCTCATAGGGCCTGCCATGCTGCCCCCTGATCATGTGAGTGGCCCTCCTCTGGACCCTCTCCACGTTGTCCACATCCATCTTGAAGTGCGGCGCCCAGAAGTGGATGCAGTACTCTAACTGCGGCCTGACCAGCGCAGCTGACTAAAAAGTACCAAAATTGCTAGTTCTCAGTAGTAATAACTTACATGAATCTCCTGCTGAAATTATTTGTGCCTGTCAACAAAATTTTCCCTTTTGCTTATAAAGGCTGGCACAAGCTACCAGTGTCCAATATAGCATTCTGTGATATTTGCGCACCTGGCAACTGTAATTACTCATGGGAACAATACTACAAATACAGCCATTTATTATTTATCAGAAGAGACTTTTTCCTGTGTTTTCAAAGACTCAGTTATCATTTCATAATCCATCTGAAACAGGAGTTTCTCTTCCAGAAGAGAACACTAAGCACCAGCTTAAACAATATGAGTAACGCTCATTTCGCGGAGAGCCCCCTCAGGGAGTGTGTTTTGAAAACATCATAACCTGAAAGCCCAAAACTCTAATTTTAAAAAGCTCCTTGATGCTCATCTCTCAGATTGACAGCCAAAATAACCCTTTTGAATAAATAAGCATGGTGCTAAAACAGTAATACCTTTGTTATTCCACAAGGAAACTTGATATGAATTAAGTGATTCATTTCGCAGTTAAACTCAACTGGCTGTGTATAGAGGTTTGAGGGTTTTTCCAGCTGCAGAGTGTTCATAACCATAAAGGAGATATGAGCTAGCAAGGAGTTTAACTGAAAAGTGCTCTACAATTTATATTTTACATAATGACATTCTTACAAATTCATAAAGCCCTAGGGAGATAGTCTATCCAAAGTTGAGAACTTGGAGGCTTTAAAGAAAACGTCTTTGAACCCTAAATCAAAATGTCTCCTAACTTTGGCATGTTCAAAATCAAAATTTTAAAACTGACTCTGCCCTTGACTCCAAAATTTAAAAACCCTTGACTCCAAAAATCCCAAAGTGTAGTGAAGGAGTAGAGGGTATGGGTTTGTCTGTACTATTGCATCACCTGGTCCTGGGCAGATGGGAGATGTACATTTTATGTCCGCCCAAGTCCACTGATTTGCTCCACATGCAGAAGTTCACTGGTGAGGCAGCTCAAGATTTATGCTGAGCAGCCACTCTCAGACCCTCACTGGAACATGTTGCTGCTGCTGCAGTAAAAGCTAGCCCTGTGAGTGCTGTGACATGAGTTTGTGAAAACTTTTGAAGACCAGGACGGTGTTTTTTTAAGTAAATCGTAGAAAATTGGACTGGAAGGAACCTCTTGTCATTTAATCTAACCCCTTGCCCAGGGCAGGACCAACCCTATCTAAATGGTTAGAGAAAAATATTTTTTGATCCATATTTAAAGCTTCCTCAGTTCAAGTGCTTAAACACTCTTATAGTTAGAAAGTCCTGGTGTTTAACCTAAATCTGGTTACAGCTTTGGTCCATTATGTCTTGTCCTGTCCTCTGGATGCAGAGAATAGTTGATTGCCCTTCTCTTATAACAGGCAAGGTTCTTTGGCTAAATCTGCTATCTTTTATTAGACCAATTAAATAGTTGGGGAAAAAATTCTTCGAAAGCTTTTGGGCTTAAAACCCATCAGGCTGAGGAAGCATCTGCAGTTGGTGACAAAGAGTTTTTAAACTCTAAGAAGAAAATTTTCCAACTATTTAGTTGGTCTAATAAAAAATATCAGTTTTACCCAAAGAATGTCTATGAAATCTATGAAAACCTTGTCTGCCTATGTTCTTAGACTAACACGGCTACAACCTATACCCCTTCTCTTGTAACACTTTTTGTGTTTGTAAACAGTTATATGGTTCCCCCTTGATTTTCTCTTCTTTAAACTAAATAATACCCCTCTGAACTCTTTCCAGTTTGTCTACATCTTTCTTCAAGTGTACTGCTAAACTAGGGGCACCTGATGAAATTATCAGTCAGCAGATTTAAACAAAAGGAAGTACTCTTTTACACAGCACATAATTAATAGTAGTATATACTAAATGTAGTATAACTACATTCAAAAAGGGATTAGCCAATTTATGGAGGATAGGTCCCTTAAGGGCTTTTAAACACAGTAGTTGTATGACTGGGTGGTTATGACAGAAGATCAGATGCCCAATTTCTTGTATGTGTTCTCTGAAGTAGTTGATACTTTTTTGCTTTGGAGACGAGATATTAAATTAAATGGACCTTTGTTCTCACCCAGTGTGGCAATGCTTATATTCTTACACTATGTTACTAATACCTCAAATTGGACACAGGACTCCAGGAATGGTTTCACCAATGCTGAATAGAGTAGAAGAATTGCTTTCCATGATTTGCCTATGATACAGCATAAGGAATGGAGGTTAGAAAATGTGTTCCTAATATTTCTAAATGAATATGTGTGTGGGAGATTTTTTATGAGACGATCTACTTTACCCTAATTGACTTTTCTGTAGTAGCCTACACCCTGAATTACTCAGCAATATGCTGTGTCTATTGGGACATAAAAGATACTAGAGACGCTATAATCTCTCTTTCTTTCTGGCTTTCCACCACATGCTCACGGACATCTCTGATAGTAAACTAATCCTTCTTAGGGCTAGCAGGCAGTATCTACATACCTTAAAAACAAAAGCTTATGTCATTATGTATGGTAGAGAGAGATATGCATGCAAGGAATATAATTTAACTCTGAATGAAGGAGAGCAGTCCAGTAGATGTGTACTTTGGATAAGTTTGCACCTTAAAATTCTTCAGGACTTGCCTCTGATTTTATTTTTTTTTTCAAATCTGTTTGTTTCCTGGAAGACAAATATGTTTTGGTACCATTGTATGAAATTTTAATTGGTGTCCTCCACATCGTTCCTCTGTTAGTCTGCTGCATTGTTTATCTTGTTATTCCCAGCTTGGCCTCCTCCTGAAGATATGAGTCTATAACAAATTACCCAAACCAGCTTAGGTACAGAATATGCATTGTCCCCAAGTATGACAGTATGACCCCTCTCAGGTTTCCCTGGGTAGCTCAGTTCTAGGGGCCAACAATCACCAGTTTGCTCCTATCTATACTGGATGATGCCTGCCATGGAGGGGAGGGGTGTTATTGGTGAGTTTTAAGATGGCTGAAGAGTCCACTTTGTGCTCTGCAGGTATTTCCATGGGTTTGACAGGTGATGCCTTGCAGGGCACATCCTGTTGGCCAGGATGTTGTGCGCTTTCCTTCCTCCTGTGCCATTTCTTAGCTTCCTGAAAAAGACAGTTCTCTTCAAAGTGACTGTAGCTTGATGTACCTTTTCTGAAGCACTATGAAGTGCTTCTCATTGGGATCACTTGCTCCAAGTAGTCTTTCTTATGTAGTTATCTTTCTCAGAGGTGGGAGGGCACTACTGCCAACCTCCAGTAAGTGCTAATATGCTGACTCCCAAAAAAGAGACAGTAGCGCCATTTGATCCTGCTGCCCTCTTCAAGCAGAAACTAAGCCTTTTTGCTTATCAGATTAGGAGAGCAGAATACGTTTACTTGATCCCCGAATGGCTCCCAAACTGTAGACTTTTCTTGGGGCCGTTTTCCTAAATGGTTCCAACATCTTGTTCTACTTTCCCTATACTTCTTTCCCTGTTGAAAAATGATCAAGGACAATAAGACGAATGCAGGTGAACCTAAGCCAACCAAAACTGTTACTGAGAGGTCATAGATAACAGGAGTTTTCAACCTTTTTAAAAAAGTGTACCCCTTCTGTCTCAAAGTTTCAGCTCATTGTACCCCTTTATATTAAAATTATTTGGGGAGTGCCCCCCATCAGTTAAGTCTGTAGGGGGGGAAGGGCCGTGGGGGGGGCAGGCAGAATGAAATCCCTGCAGTGAGGGAAGGAGTGGGACACAGGGGCTGGCGGGAATGGGGCCTCAGCTGGGCCAGGTCATGGGACAATCGGAGCCCAGGTGGCTCGTCCAGGGACATGGGAGGTCTCCCGTCACTGCACACACCCTGGTAGAGGCCTGGGGGGCATGTGCCCCCCCATCTGGGGTGGAAGCGGCTGCTGCTGTATGCTGGGCTTTGCACACTGCTGCAGCTGTCCTGGGAGCAGTATGATGCCATGTGCATCCTGCTGCCAGGTGAGCAGGGTGTGCGGTGCAGTCTGGCAGTGGCAGGTATGTGATCTTGCACCACCCCCCGGGCAACTGCAGTGATGTACAAAGCTGCCTCTGCCCTGTGCACAGATTGGGGGTGGGGGGCACGCACATGCCCCCCTGGACCTCCACCAGGGTGTGCGCAGCAGCGGGAGCCTCCACATGTTCCCTACAACCTTTTAAATACACCTTGAGGTATGTGTACCACTGGTTGACAACCACAGATATAGCAAATGAGTAACAGGCTTAATCATAAAAGTGGAAACCCTTTTTTTTTCTTCTCTTATTTTAGTTAACTATAAAAACTAAGTGTATTCCACACCACTGATAAATCACTAAGATAAGTTGTTAATTTGAATCAACAGATGGTAAGTAAAAGAGTTGATGTGCTTTTTTTGAATGGTACAAGAATTTTGTTCAATTCACTCAAACCCAACATGTGTGAAGTGAAATGTAGCAAATTACATTTCTGAGGTAAATGTATAGCTTCACAGCCTGCCTGCTTTGGAGGGTACAGAAAGTCATCTATTCATATGTGACCTTATCTAAAACCTTGCAATACGTATTCGGCATTTTAAATGAAAGAAAGCAAAAAGGAAATGTGGAGGCGTGGAATCACTATGCTAATGTTCTAAAGGCTTTTTGGGAACTGCAAAATTCTGCTCAATCTCTCAGTTGAAAGAAACACCTTAGAAATAATATTGTCAGAGTATAATAATAATTAACTGTTATGTCATGTTTTACATATTTCAGTGCTCTATAGAACTAGGAAATAATTAGAGATACTTGAAATTATTCTTTAAGTCTTATTAATTTCTTTAAAAAGTTATTTCTAATATATACAGTTTGTGAGCCATTTTTCTTTCCAAAGAACTACATAATCATTATTACCTATGAATTATCCATATATCTGTGTTCATCTGACTTTTCAATACATGAAGAGCAATAAATGCCCAGTTTAGAGCTTCATTCTGATATTCTGATTTGAGTTGACGAGCGACTTACTGTTCAAGCTTTCTCACTAATTAATGCATTGCCTAGTATCAGGCAAAATATGCCCACTGCATATAACACCATTTATCCAGGATGACTATCATTGGGTTTATAATTGTTAGATTTAAGAAAATAAACAGAACAAAACAGAATTCTTCTGACTCATCAGATATCCCAATAGTTCTCATGCTTTTTGGTATAATCATGGGTTAGCTGTTTAGAAATGCAATATAGGTCCATCATAATTTTCGACCCTTTAACAACAGACATTTAAAAAGAATCCAGCACATCATTATGATTTAAACGGAGGCACAAATTACTCAGCTTGTCTGACCTAGACAGGTTACAAGGGTGGGCGGACGAGAATAGGATGGGTTTCAACACAGACAAGTGCAAGGTGATGCACCTCGGG
>NW_017728906.1:161937319-161938447 GCF_001723895.1 Crocodylus porosus
GAGAAGTGGTGCAGGCTCCTACCCTGGGGGTGTTTAAGAGGAGGTTAGATGCACATCTTGCTGGGGTGGTTTGACCCCAGTATTCTTTCCTGCCATGGCAGGGGGTCAGACTAGATGATCTGCTCAGGTCCCTTCAGACCCTAGAAGCTATGAAACTATGAAACTTCATTTCTACATCTGCTCCATGGGCTTTTGAGTCTGAAAAGATCTGAGATTACCAAGATACTGCAAGCTTCTTTCATTAAATTGAGGTTGGCAACACATGGCCTGTGAGCCAGTTGCAGTCTGTGAAGCCACCAAATCTGGTCTGCAAAGCTGGAGCACTTTTAGTACTAAAGCAAGTACTAAATGACTGCACAGTACCAACTGCACAGTCAGGGACACATATAGATGCGGCGAGTGGGACCTAAGCACATGCTTAAGTAGTGAAGAGGAAGGATGGACTTAAGTGCCTACTTTACTTCATTCCTAAATTATGACCTTGTTACTTACAGTATTAAATATTCTGAAAAAGATTAAACCTTTATTGCTATGAATAAAGGAAGTGGAATCTACCAGGCACAAAGGAGAATGTAGTACCCAGCTGCTGGATTGATTTAATTTATGGTTTAGCAGCCATGTTTAAAGCAGTAATGCCAAATAACACCTGCTTTACCATTACTGCTATGCAATACTTCTGTGAGTAGTCAGTATTAAGAATGATGTGCAATATATCAACATGGAAAGCTTTTATATTCATAAGACATAAGCACATTTAATTTTAAAATATGTCATTTGTTTTTCATAACATATATAAATGTATATAGTCTATGCTTTATTAAGTCAGGATATATATGGATATAAGATTTAGATACCATCTGAGTGTATGACACATTTCCTTTAATGTCACTATATATGTAGTTTTATATACTCCAGTTATTATGGAATTATATTTAATAGATCTCTCCCAAGGAATTAATTAGGCCAGCAAGTAATAAGTTTGCCTTCAAATTCCATGGTGTAGAGAGTATGTTACAGACCAATCTAGTCTCTTTTTATGACCAGGTTACAAAACGCCTCGACGCAGGAGGAGGGGTGGATGTCGTATACTTGGACTTCAGGAAGGCCTTTGATACGGTATCCCACCCC
>NW_017728906.1:161938458-161942221 GCF_001723895.1 Crocodylus porosus
CTTCAAGCGAAGGCTAGATGTGTATCTAGTTGGGGTAATGTAGGCCCAGCACTCTTTCCTGCTTATGCAGGGGGTCGGACTCGATCTATTGAGGTCCCTTCCGACCCTAGCATCTATGAATCTATGAATCTATGTATAAACATTTACTTGGGATAATATTTGCCTACATTTTATTTAGCAGGGATGCATTTGCTGGTGCTACTTGGGTACAGGACATTTTATCAGTAGCAATGAATTTTGAAATATTGCTATTTTAGTGTAAAAATTGTCAAAAGAATTAAATATGTCATGCAGTGCATCCTTTTGTTATTTCTTTTTTGTTCAGTAAAGTATATTACTAACTTCAAAATAATTTTAGCCCTTCTTTTAAAAAGATTTAATTTGGCCATCTGTATAATTGTTTGTGTTATGCAACAATTTTTACTTTTCCCTGCTATGTAGGAGAAGCAATATTATGGTCACTGTTTGTGCCACTGGCTTAAAAATTGGATACTGATTATTATACCGTTTTTCATCCCAAAATGTCACTTTTTGTGATTCAGAACATCCCTTGAGAATAGGTATGATTATGCCCCTTTTAACAGGGGGAGAAACTGGAAACAACCCCCCTTGGTCTGACTTCCAGTCCCGACTCTTAACCACACACACCTGCCCAAATCCAAACACCATAGTAAAGCAGCATAGACACAATGGGCCCAAGCCCAGGAAAATTCCATTCTGTATAGAAAGCATAGCTTAGTATAGCATAGGGCCAGCATATCAGAGGCAGCCAATCTTGTATCAACAGTGCAGGACAGTTGTGTCCGGGGAAAGGTGGCCTGGATGGGTTGTCTCTGACAGACCCCAGCTGCCTGAAAAGCCAGTCCTATCTATGCAGTAGTTCTTAACTCAAGGGAGTATACTGTGGCCATCTTCAGCCTCCATTTCTCCAGCAATGCATTTTGCAGAGACTATGAGAACTAGGGGATCCTATTCTTTCTAAAACCTCAAGGAAGTCTGTAGAACATTAATTGGGATGCAAGCATCACTGAACCCTAGGTCATTGTACTAAGAAAAGATTAACCATGTTAAATAAAATCAGTATAGCTTTTCCCGTTACCATGAAATAGCATGCAAATCAAGTGCAGATTTTTTTAAAATTCTGAAATGAAGAAATGATAATTCAGGTGTTATCTTGTTCCCCAGGTCAGAACAAAAAATTAATTTAAGAATACAATTTCTAAGTAGAACATATCTCTTTTAATATATATATAGTCATGCTGAGTCCCTAATCTAACTGTTCTATGCATGTTAATGTTCTTCTGCTAATATTCCAAGGCCCTGTAGAGTCCTTTAGCTTAAAAATGGAATAATATTTGAGAGAATATTCAGGTTATCTGGCTGAATAGCATGCCTGGTATTAACTTTCTAGAAATGACCCACCTATACTTATTGAAACCACTTCTCCCGTGAAGAGTATCCATTTCTCCACCCTCTTCTATTTTCAGTTTATAATAGCATTGATCACCTCAGCATAAAACATTTCCTGGGGATTAATAACCATTTGGGGTTAATGACCTGAAGCTGTTCCTCAGGCCATCAGCTCCTCCAAGGTGCTCATTAAAATCCTCAGTTTGCTCACTGTGCTTCGGGCATTACTGCTTAAGTATTTGCTGAGCATCACCTAATAACAATATCCTTTATCAGATATTTCCACTGCAGGAGCCCCACCATTAGAAATGTATTTGTCATTATGTCTTGATAGAAAAAAACTACAAATAATTTTTCAGGTAACTGTATTACAAGTCACAGGATTTATTCACACTGGGTGCACCTACAGAGACACTTTACTGTGAAGTAGCACAGTTTACTGCGCAGTATGCTCACAGTCAGCTGGCCACCGGGGACAGGAAATTGCTCCCTGCCCCTAGGAGCTGCCTGCTTCTGGGGCAGGCTCTGCAATCAGAGCCCAGGCAAAGATGAGAACCTAATGGTGTTTAACACTGAAAAATACAAAGTTCTCCACCTTGGGAGGAAAAACCTGCAGCATCCTTACAGGCTTGGCAGTGCTACGCTGGCTAGCACTATGGAAGAAAGAGACTTGGGGGTCATCATTGACCACAAGATGAACATGAGCCTGCAATGCGATGCTGCAGCTAGTAAAGTGACCAAAACGCTGGCTTGCATCCATAGATGCTTCTCAAGCAAATCCCGGGATGTCATTCTCCCCTTGTACTCAGCCTTGGTGAGGCCGCAGCTGGAGTATTGCATCCAGCTTTGGACTCCACAAAGGATGTGGAGAAGCTTGAGAGAGTCCAGAGAAGAGCCATGCGCATGATCAGAGGTCAAGAAAACAGACCTTACAATGACAGGCTGAGATCCATGGGGCTCTTTAGCCTGGAAAAATGCAGGCTCAGGGGTGATCTGATAGCCACCTATACATTTAGCAGGGGTGACCACAGTATCTGGGGGGATGTTTGTTCACCAGAGTGCCCCAAGGGATGATGAGGTTGAACGGTCATAAACTAGTGCGAGACTGTTTCAGGCTGGATATAAGGAAGAATTTCTTTACTGTCTGAGACCCAAGGTCTGGAATAGCCTGCCATTGGAGGTGGTTCAAGCACCTACATTGAACACCTTCAAGAGTAAATTGGATGCTTACCTTGCTGGGCTCCTATGACCCCAGCTGACTTTCTGCCCTTCAGGTGGGGGGCTGGACTCGATGATCTTCCGAGGTCCCTTCCAGCCCTAATGCCTATGAAATCTATGACTATATCCTCCTGCCCCAGCAGCAGGAAGCTCCAAACCCCCCCGCTCCGAGATCACAATCAGGGAATGGGAGCTAGGAGATACTATCTCCCAGTGCTGCTTTGTGGTTGTGAGGCCAGTGCTGGGAGATCCTTACTGCAGATCCTAGCCCCATGCCCCAGCAGACAGCTCCCCCAGGGGCAGGGAGCTATCTCCCAGCTCCCTCCAGGTGACAGCTCTCTCCTGCTCTTGTGCTCCCTGCCAGACCCTGGGCTAGCACCAAGAGGGAGCCTAGAGATCTGCTCCCGCATCCCTGCATGTGTAGATGCCTGCACAGGTTTACTCTAAATTACTCTAGAGTAAACCCACTCTGCAGCATTTGCCTGTGTAGACACGCCTACTGATACTTGGAGTCTGGAGAGATGGAAATAATAAGAAAGGGCTAAAATAGGTAGATTTAAACTGTGCGTGTCTGTATTAACATCTCTTTGTTTTGCGTGGTGGCATTCTCAAACTAAATGAAACAATAACCTCCCCCATCCTAAATTTAACAGATTGGTAATTTTTTAGTGTTTGATTTCTGGGCCTCACTACATCCTGATAAACTGTATCATCCTGCTGGCTCTAAAGGATGTCCAAAATGCACAGGTGCATTTGTGAAGAAAATAAGTCAGATTATAAAAGAAGAGAAATAACTTTTCTAAGTCTGATTCTTTCTTTCATGCTAAATCTTGAATTAGGAACAGTATTGTAATAATAAGGTATGGCACTGTTCTGTACAAAGGAGTGTGGCATGGACCAAGGTGGTCAAGGGCCCTAAGGCCCCCCACACCAAGGCCCCTCCCTTGCCGGAGCTTAGCAACAGCTTCGCACCTCTTGCATCCCCAGCAGAGCCTGCTCAGTTGCCAGCTCCCACAGGCAACCCAGGCTCAACCACAGCTCCTGCCCCCGCTCTCCCCAAGACAAAACGAAAGGTGTTTGTTGTGGGAGACTCCATCCTGCGGGGGACTGAGGGGGCAATCTGCCGCCCCGACCC
>NW_017728906.1:161942232-161983350 GCF_001723895.1 Crocodylus porosus
GCTGGGATCCTATGACCCCAGGTGACTTCCTGTCCTTTGGGCAGGGGGCTGGACTCGATGATCTCCCGAGGTCCCTTCTAGCCCTGGTGTTTATGAAATCTATGAGTACTGCCTTACAATACATGTGAAAAGTAAAATTTTTATTCTATTTATGAGTAGGAGCCACAGTTACTGTTAGTTAAACTTTTAGGTCTAATTCTTCACAAATATAGAATTTGTGACTACAGCAGATTCGTTAGTTAATGCCACTACTCCAGGATTACCTCTTGGTATTTGTATGATGGCAGAGCTTGTAGAGCACGTACAATCAGGAAATGACTGTGCATGCAAACACATATCAATAAACAAGCTCTGCCCAAAGAGTTTAGACAATAATATAAGACAATATGCAATTAGATGGTGTAACAAATACTGGGGGAGGGAGGACATTGGCAACCATGTGAAAACAAATGGACCCAAGTAAGTGCACAGGTTAATGGTATGAAATCTATTCCTTTGCTTTCACATAAGTTATAACAGTACTGAGGTATGGTCTCTTCCACTGTTGTATGCTGGCATTGGGGTGGTCAAGATTGATTAGTGAAGGCCTGGTTGTGCACTTGAGTTAGGGTCTTTGGCAAAGGAGGCCTCACATTTTTAGGAGAAGGAAAACATTTATCTGGGCACTTTTAAATATTGAAACATTTTGAAGATCGTTATAGGTTTGAAGTGTTACTGGTAAAACATAGCTCAGGCAGAATGTATTTGGGTGCAAATTAGCAATGATAAATGCAATTTATTTTCCATGATGAATGAGACTTAGGTGTCATATGGAAAGCAAGCTATTGAAGATGAACAGATGGGAAGAGAAGGAGTACAGAGAGGGTGAATGATTAAGTGAATGTCTGTTTCCTTGCTTGTTGGGATTTGCCCAGATGGGTTCTGAGCAAAAACAGCCCTAACTCACCGTGCTTTGTGTAATAGTATACACTGTCCATAGAAGATATTTAGCAGTGCATCACTTGTCACCCATAGACCTACAGGTCCATTAAAAGGTGGATACAAATCTTTATCCCATGGTGCAGTGTGTGAAAGGAACACACACAAAGGTCATGTGTCCTGCTTAAGGTCTTGCAGCAAGGTAATGGCAGACCTGTTTCTCTCTGGGGTGTTCTAAATTGATCACCAGACAAATTACATGACAAAGTGGTTTCTCTGCATTAGTGACTTGAATTCACCAGCTACTTAAGCTTGTGCTTAACTTTAAAGTTGTAAGTAGTCCCAGTGAAGTCCACTATGTAAAATCATTCACTGTTCTGAGACACCTGTAGCAGTGACGTGTAGAGGGGTGTGTAAGGACAGAACTCCAGCCTTTACTCTGAAGTTCCTGGCAACTGTTGGTTTAAGACAAGCCTTCAGCATCATTTAACATAGTTTTTAGGTGTATGAGCAAACTTATGTTTGGAATTTCCTTTTTAAGGTCTATTGAGAATTTAAATGAGAGCCAGATGAGGTTTCTTCCCTGTTCATTGAAAGGAAGAATGTAAAATATCATGAGAAACATTAGAACTCCAGCACTCCCTGAATATATTCATTGCAACATTTCCAGTGTTTTTTTTTCCTGAAAAAACCTTTCCTAGGAATTAGAGCTTTTCAGCAACACAGCATATGGTACAGTTGTCTGCTCCTGGTTATGAAAATAAGGATGATTAAGCAGTGAATTGGGCAATGTTCTGAAATATATCTTAGGCAGCCATTTTCTATACAATAAAAATTGTGGCTTTTTTAGTAATGGGCCTAATTTTGGCAGAAGCACACTTCTCTGTACAATCTGTAGTGCCTGTGCCTGTGCATAAATGAAGCCTCAGTACATCCTGGGTTCTTTGAACTGTTTAAAAGTAAAGATTTTTTGAAGGAATGAATTGTCATTTACCTTTCAGTTTGTTAATTTAGTGCCAGCCAAACCATTAGTGTTCAGCAACAGCTATTGACTTCAGTGGCAAATGTGTGTGTGTGTGTGTGTGTGTGTGTGTGTGTGTGTGTGCACGTATACACATGCACATAAGAGCAGAACTTGGTCCCAAGAGTATTTGTATCCAACATAAAGGAGGAAGCAGGTGTCAGGAGGAGGAGCCTAGTCCTGTGTCTGTGGTTTCAGATCAGTGTGTAGGCTTTTAAACTTGATATCTGAGACTTCAGATTCTCATTTCAGCATCAAAATTTGGGATTTGATGGTCAGATTTATGCTTCCTTTAAAAACTAAGCCCAGAGCATATACAATAAAACCTGTACAAGGAACCACTGCCTGTTTTCATAGACAACTGCCTGTCCTCTGGTTCTGTTTCTTTCTGGAGATACTGCAAAAATAGCTTATCTCATATTTCTGGCATTTGTGCTATTTGTTCAGCTATAACCTGAAAGTGAAAAAAATAACAAAAAATTTAAGAAACTCAGAAGTTCATTTCAAGTCCAGAAACTGGCAGAATTTAGGAGACAGAGTACTTAGTGTTTGCAAAACCCCTTTGTATCTCTGTAGCCATTTCTATAGCCCCATCACCACATCAGAGCTCCTGCACATATTAATATCTGTATGTTCCGTGCAATAGCACAAAGGAAACTTAGATGTATCTTCTCCTGAAAAATGGAAAACTCTTGGGGGTGACATAAAGCCATTATAGTCCATACCACCTCCACCCTGGCCCACATAGGGAATGTTCTGGAGTTGACAAAAGATTTTGAAGAGGACATTTTGATCCTGGAGCTAGCAGGGCAGCCACATCAAACTATGCCAGCTGGTTTGAGTTAGAGGAGGCCTAGGGATCCAAAAATGTGAAATACAGCTTATGGCTTCCGTTTGGCATAACTGATGATGCAGTCTACAGAACATATCCTAACAACATCCTCATGGGTAGACAGCTGCTGTTATTCTCAATCTTACTTTCTCTAAGGCAGAAAGGGGGTGCTGCCCAACACTGCACAAGAAGAAAGTGGCAGAACTCGGAGCTGAACCTAAATCTTTTGAATTTTAGGGCTGTACTTTAGCCACAAGACCATCTCTCTTGCCTCTTAAGATGACTTTTAAAACTGCAGAATTGTATCAAAGGGTGCATTGCCTCACATCCCTTAATCCACTGAACATTTATTTCTAAATTTGACTGCCAAGATACAGTGTGGCACTATAACAGCATATGCTCCTTCAGTGGTGAGCACAAATCAGCTTCTGTTCAGCGGGTGTATGTTGCAAGCCCATCAGTGACATGCTGTGTGTTCTGAAGATTATGAAATGTGTTCTGAAACTGAGTAGACCATAAGCACTTCATTTTTCTGAATTAGTGCGTTACTTACATCACACTGCTGCAGGACATGATATACACTGATTTTCATATATCCACATACTACATATTTAACAGGCAGCAAGCGCTAAGACTGGCTTTCTAAATACACTATAAAAGTTCAGAGGAAATATATCATGCATGCTCTTAAGCACTCATCTCTCTGTACATAAAAGCTGATGATTATTTTCCCTGCTTCTCCAGCCTTTCTCTTGGACTAAACTAAACCAAAACTGACTTCAGTTATTATGTAGTAGTTTTTTAACATCTTGGTGGTAAATTGTTAATGATCAGGAATAACACTATTTAGCATGAGTCACAAAAATTAGTTTACTGTATAAAATACCTGTCATGGGAAATAAATTATAAATACAGAAGAGGTGTACCACAGCAGTAGACTAACAATAAGCCAAATGCTTTTGTGGCATAGCTCGCCATAGATGTCTATAGAACAGTGCCCCAAAACCTCCAAGGTACTTAAGTACCCAGTTCCTACATATGTTTGAGGATCTGGGCCCTACTGATAAAAATACTGAAGACAAAGACTGGGAAAACTCTTTCTAAGGTGGCAAGAAATTTGTTAAGTAATCATGCAAACCTTTCCTAGGTACCTGTCTTAGGTAACTAAATGGCTCTCATTACTATAAATCTGAGCAGCACAATCCTTAATACATGAGCCTCTCGCGCTTCTGAGGGATAGCAGAGGACAACTATTCCCGTTGTATTTAGTTGATGCACAGAGAGGCTAAGCAACATGCCTGGCTTCCCATGAAGAGCAGAGAATTGACACCTTTTTTTTTTCTTCACCCTCAAGTTAGCCCATTAGCCACTGGGCCATTTATTTTTTCCTAATGCTAAAACATGTGACTTTGCCCAGCCATAAAGTGTTATATAGCAGCCAGAGCATAAGTTACTTTAGGTGAGGTGAAAGATGCTTACCAGCTGTCTGAAAATCTGAGGCTATAAAGTACTAGTGTTACATTTTCAGTTTTATCCATCTCCTATTTTTCTATTAGCTATTTTAAAATATTTAGAATTTCTGATTGTCGATGGTCTTGAAAACATAAGAGCTCTTTTTGTCCACAACACAGGTAGTAGAAAGATACACTGTGCCTCAAATATTTCCCCACCATATTATATTTTCTTGCAATCAACATGCCCCTGTGTAAAATACATACCTTGTTTCTGAAAGGAAAAATGAAGAAAAAAAATATCTTTCCTTGAGAGCCTGAGAATCTGCTGCAGGCAAGGAGGGGTGGGAAGAAAAGGTGTCCACAGCCAGCAGCTAGGGAGCCCTTTGTGCAGCACATGCAGCTTTACTTTCACATTCTCCAGGGAAACTTAAGCAGCAGAAACTGCTGTTACTGTATTTCCTTTATTATAATGCACACTCTAATTTCCAACATCTGAATTTCAGGAAAGGGTATTTGTTATATGCAAGAAAATATAGTAGTTCAACTCTTACATTGATGGAGACTGTTCATGTCCATTCAGTTCTTGGCCTACCATGAAAGGTAGCCAAGTCTCCATGATTTAGACATTTGTCCTTTGGGAATGGAACTTCAACTCTCAGACTTATTCCCATCAACCACTAAAGGACTAGGATATTTAGATTTAAGACATAAAATTAAAAATGTTAGGTTTTGTGTTCCCATTGCCACCCCCCAAATCAGCTCTTTGTTTCCTTTCCTTCACATTATACCGCTACTGGATGTTTGTGCCTTACTAGCTCATCTTCACCTACTTTCTGTCTTACGGAAGTAGCTTTCTGTGACTGGGGGAGGCAGGCACTGACAGGTCTCCATCCTTTCTGTGGTTGTCTCATGCTGTGTGCCTGAAGGGCAGAATCCAGTTTTATGGGGTGGAAGTTGCAAAATTCAAATGAGATTTTTTGTGCTATTTCAATAAAATTGAAATTTCTTTCTTGCTCATGCTTAAAAATAACAGTTACAAAGAACTGAGCATTGTAGTCCTGGGTGATATACTAATTAGTCCTTAGCTAATTCTGCTTTAGTGCTGGCAAGTAATTAAATGGTTCCTGTGATTATTGCTTCTATTTGTTGCATGGTTTAACTGGACTGAGAAAATAAGTCATGTCAGATGTTATACAGTATTTGGCCTTTCCTTGGATATAACATAGTTTTGCAGAAGCGTCCAGGACATAGCTAATCTGTAGTCCTGCCTAATTCATGATAATGTATCTAAGTGAAGAGCTAAAGCCTGAATGTATGTTGAAGCCAGAGATTTAGGAGTCTGTTATCTTCTCTATAGGAGCTCCTGACCCCTGTGGATTCCCATTAAAAAGAGTTACACATGAGTACAGAGAGGCAACCACAGCCTTTGGGCAAATGCTAAAAATAACAGCTATAACTATGATAGCCAAATGATCTGTTCATGGCTGGAAGAAAGTTTGTGAATAGCCAGTGTGTAGGAATCATTTTGGTCTGAGTATAATTGTTTGCATGTATTTTCATAGACTACATCTGTTGTATCAATACATCAACTTTCGTTATTAAAACAACGAAGCACAAAACCTATGAAATCTGGACATTTTGTAATAAAAATTTCTAGCACTAAGTTTCAGTTGATTAAAAAAATTCTGTTTTGCACCCTCTTGTTGTGACTGCTTTCAGATGCACATATTTAAAAAAGGAATAGAAAGCCCAAGTCCTGTAATCCATATCTTCCAGTTCCTTTAGTTATCCATGAGAATCTAAGGGCCAGACTTTTAAGAGTACTGAGGCATCTAAAGAAGCAAATAGAACTTAGCAGGTAAGTTAAAAAAGTATAGGCACTGAAGACATGATTAGCCACACGTTAGGTTCCTAAATCCAAAATAACCTAGCTCAGTGGCTGACTAAACCTAGAGCCACCTTCACTCATCCAGTGCCTCTCGTTTTGACCTAAGACTTCTCTACATGCCTTTAGTTCTACTTCTTGGCATCTGTGTACCTCTCCCTGGCACACAGATTCAGAAATTAGGCATTGTGGTGCCTAAATCCCCTGAGAGACTACACATCCTCTGCCCACCCACTAATCCAATGATTCTCAACGAGGGTGCCACAGTACCCTAGGATGCCTTCAGATCCTTTCAAGGGTGCCCCACAATGTTAACATTGTTAGGTTTACAAACAAGATTTACAAGATAAACCTAGAGATTTCAAATCAAAACCCATAGTTTCTGAGTTCTTTGCAACAGAAAAAAAACTGCTCTATTATTTTTGTGTAATCAAAAAAAGAGTCAAAACTAAAAGCTGGCATTTTCCGAGGGGTGTTTCAAGTCTTCCCAGGAGTGCCTGGAGTCTTAAAAGGTTGAGAACCACTGCCATAATCAATAGTAGTAAGCCTTTTAAAAAATGTAGATGTAGCTGTTTTCTTTTTAAAACACCATTGTAGGCGGTGATACCCACCTTTTAATATAATAGCTTACATTGGAGCACTAGCCTTTGGAAGTAGCAAATTTGGCTTCAGTTCAATCCTGGCCAGAAATAATTGAGATCCTCATCATCACTGTACAAGAGAATGCCCAAACAGCTAGACCCAAATGTAGGGCTATGGTGAAGACACCTTTCTTTGCTACTGTTGAAGCTGAGCCACCTGTACAGGAAGGATGCAAGAATCTTGGGTCAAGAAGGAAAGTAAAAATAACTCTGTAGCCTACTGGTTATAGCCCTTGTCTGGGTTCTCGTCCTTTTCTCAGCACTGTTCATGCATTTTACCCTAAGCACTCATACAGCCTGGCTGTTTAGATCACTCAGATGGGAGATATCACTTCCTATGAAAGGTGGGCATCGCCCCTCCCTTCTGCTGTTTTCTGAAAAAGTTCAGTTCTTTGGAAGAAAATGTGCGGGCTTCGACCCTCAGTAGAAGACTCCAGGCTCTGGATCCTGAGTAGACAAGGAAGCCTGTTTGCAGCCATGTCTCAAGTGCTTAAAGTCTAGAGAAGGGCAGGATTTCAGACACACATCTTTGCTTAGAGTTTCGCATTGGCTAGCTCTAGGCACCTCCCTGTTGAGCTCTGGATTGTTTGGATCACCAATCTGAGTCTCCTCACTCTCCCCATACATTGTACATACAGCCTGGGCACCTGCCTTTGGTGCTGGGATTCTGCTCTTAGAGACCAAGTGCTTAAAATTTAGGAGTTGCAGCACCAACTGAGTTGTGGGCAGCTAAGTCATGTATTAGATGTTGTCAGAAATGCTTAAATACTTTTGAGGATTTGGACGCCAGTGAGATGGGATCACCATTTTGTTTGTTAGTTTTTTTAACATGTTTGGTCAGTATTAATATTAGCCTGTAGGATGGGTGGACAAGATTTGTCTGTTGCTTCTAATTGTTCTCTGAGTAACTGCATCAAGGTAGTGTTAATGCTTTTTTGTCTGGGGTTGTATTATTTGTAAAATAGTGTGTGGTCATGTAATTCAAGGGGAGTCAATTTTGACTAAGCTTACTCTGTCGGGAATCTGCTGACCTGAACAGGGTTGCACAAACATAAAGGAGTATAGAATTTAGTCTATTAGTCTATTTAGTCAGTTAATTAATTATATAACCACACACTGGGTGCATCTACATGTGCATTTTAATGCAGAGTAGCCTATTCTATTGCACATTAAAACGTCACATAAAAATCATGCAATTAGGCTAATATGCAGTAAATAGGTTACTACGCATTAAATGTCACTTTAAAACCATGCATATTAGGCAGACTAATGCACATTTCCTAAGTACCTTCCACTGGAGATACTAAATTTAATGTGCATTCAAAAAATGCCTTAATGCACGTGTAGATGCTCCCAGTATTTCTCAAATAATACAATCACAAGCAAAAAAATAATAGCCCTGCAAGGTTACTTGTTAAGCCCTACATCTGGCATCTCTTGATTTTGCAGGGCTTAACTGCATACCTTTAACATAATATAAATGTTGATCTAGCACTTACAGAATGATTCATATTAACGTCCATGGGAGGTTGGATAAAGTCTAAAGCCTTGTTGTTTGCTTTTATGCTTATGAATATTTGTTTGTATAATGCTACTGCTTTTTTTTCCATCCTATACTGATCAGAAGACATTTTGGCAGTTCAAATTACCCATGCAAGTGCAATAAATAGCAGCTGAAACAAATATTAAACAGAGACGTGTGTTTGATGGTTAATCCTCTCAGAAATGAAGAAAGGTTAAGCAGATGTTCACTAATTATGTGAACTTTAGTTCTATAAATTATTCTCCATTAGCTGTCCTGGAGCACAATGATATATTAATAATGTTCATATACTTTAATGGTGATAATTACAATACAGTGAGTGTAAATCGGAGACAAAATCATCTGGCTGTCTTAATACAAGTGATGTCTTCCATAGTAACACAGAGACTGATGTTGCTAGATTGCATAGTGATGAGAGCTCTTCCAAGTGATTTAAGTATAAATTACTGACATTTTACTGTTCCCTCAATATAGATAGGCAGGATGTCTCTTTCAATAGTGTTTTTCTTTAAAATATCGTTAATAAGGAAATACTGAACTCTAATATATAATGCCAGATCTTCAGCTGGTGTTAATTAGCACAGTTCCATGTACATCCACGGAATGGTGCTGATTAACAGCAGCCGAAAATCTGATACTAAATACCAGATTAAATTAACACCAGCTGAGAACAGGGCCCTCTGTCTTTTACTACAGTTCTGCTTTAATAGCTTTTACTTTATAGCCTTACAGTACTGTAAGGCTTATAGTGTAAGTTCCCTCATTTTATTTGACACTGCACAAATTTGATATAATATGAATTTCTGATGAATAAAAACAGGGTGTTAATGGAACTCTCAGACTGTGATTTAAAATATTGTCAATATTGAGTTTCTCAAATACATTTTTATTTTAATGCCAAATATTTGATATGCCCTCACAGTGTTAAGATCATTTCACATGGATAAAGTGTATCTGATTGCTTCCAAGTAATTTGAATCAGATCATATAATCAACCAGTAATTAATAGGGTGCTTGGGAGAAGTAACCAAAAAAGTTCTGTGCTTCTTCAGTATCTCATGTTTTTTGTTTAGATTTGCTACAAGAGGATTTAATTCAATTACCATAATATGTAGAATCCCTAAAATGTGTCTTTCATCCAAGAAAGGAGAAAGCGATATTGATATCATTTGAAGCAGTCAGTCTCCAATTTTTCATTCAAATTGTAACATATAGCATTCTGTTACTCTTCTCTGATGTCCTTCATTTAAGGATTGCAGAGTATTCTCCAGCCAGTCAAAGCATGCAGTACCCATACATCAAGAACACATTTGAAGTTGTGCTACTTTGTTAATGCCACATTCTTTCTGAAGTCTTAAATTGGCGTGGTCCCTATACAGTAGGCCTGTGCGAGTCAGCAGTGATCCAATCTGGCTTCAGATCCAGCCGCTTCAGATGGCAGTGATCTGATCCAGAGCTCTGGACCAGGTTTCCGCCTCGATCTGGCCAAAGTGGCTCCGAAGCTTCAGAACTGCCTCAGAGATCCAGCCATAGGGTATAATGAGGGAATCAATGAAATATCTATAACTTTGTTGGTCTTTGTCTGATTTGGATTAAACTTGCAGGGATGCTGAGAGCATGGGACCTGCCAAATTTCAAGAAGATCAGTGCAGGGGTTTGGGGGGAACTGCACCTCATGCTGCAGACAAGCAAAACTCTTGCCATGGGTGACACTGTATATGTTAAGGGCAGCGGGGTGACAGCTGCAGGGATGGTGGTCCCTGCTGTGGCCACGACGCCTGCCAGCTGTCAAGGAGATCAGTGCAGGGGGGTTCTGGGGCCCTGCACCCATAGCTGCTGACAGACAAACTCATGCTATGGGTGCTTGTGGGACTGACTGTCTCTGTCTTGGGGCAGTTGATTGTTTGTATTGATTCTTTCCTCTCCTTAGTCCAGTTTTGTAGGTGCTAATTGATGGCAATTAACTGGCTACATTACCTAGGTCCTGTGTATTGACCTGGTCCCTGAGTGACAGTAGCTTAGCAGCCTGGCCTGCAGTAGCATCTTCCACACCCCAAGACAGAGACAAGTCAGTCCCACAAACACCCATGGCATGAATTTTATTCATTCCAATACTGTTACCCCCCATACTGGCTCGGCTTGGCCCATTCTGACCTCATTCAGGGGGTGAAGCTAAAGCAGCCATTTGGTGGGGCAGCCACCCCAGCTAAGGCAGCCGCTTGGTGGGGCAGCCACCCCAGCTAAGGCAGCCGCTTGGTGTGGCCAGGCTGGGCCACAGGGGCGGGGCCACCCCCAGTAGATGCAGCTCAGTGACAGGAAGGCGAGCTGCTTCCTCTGTCAGTGAGTGCAACCTGGCATGTACAGCCGGCAGCTGGCCAGGCAGCACTTATCCAGGTCCGCTTGGAGACACCGTGGGGGCTTGTGGAGCTTCAGCAAGCCTCCGTGGTGGACAGCTGCCGGGCTCTGGGCCCATGGTGCCTCCAAGCAGGCCCGGATAAGCACTGCCCAGCCAGCCGCTGGCCGTGCACACCAGGCTGCGCTCGCTGACAGGGGAGACAGCTTGCCTCAGAAATGGCTGCTCAACATGGGGGAAAGCCCCTTCCCATCCCACTGTTGGTATCTGCTGCAGGTGCCCAGAGTCAGCACTAGGCTGCCCTGTGTCTGCTCTGCTGCCATCTCTGTCCCGTGGGACAGCCCAGAGGTGGCAGTGATGTGATGGAGACGCAAGGTAGCCTGGTGCCAGCTCTGGGCGGCTGCGCCTGGAAGAGCCAGCACTGAGACAGGGAGTGGCTTTTCCACCAATGCTGAGCAGCCATTTCTGCCCCATTGCCACTGCTCAGTCCGAGCGGGCAAGCCTGGAGCCAGCACAGGGTGCATGGGGTCAGGACTGTGCTGGTCCCTGCCTGTGCCATTGGGCTGGGGCCAGTGGCAGCAGCAAAGGAACTGCTGCAGCTGGGCTGTCGAGAAAGCCCAGAGAATGATGCCTCAGCCCAGTGGGTCTGAGGGACCTGCTGAGGACCCTCTCTGCAAGCGAGATCAGCCCAGCCTCTCCACAAGCGAGAGCAGCCCAGCATGCAGCATCTGGCTGAGCCCCCACCCAGCTGCTGGAACAGCGAGGGGGGAGCACCCATAATGGGGCAGGAGCCGCTTCCCAGTGAGGGAGGTATGCTGCGGGAAAAGGAAAGCAGCGGCAGTGGCGGTGCTGTGGGGGGCTCTGGCCCCCTCCGGGCTCCAGTGCTGCCACATGCAACCCGTCGCAGCTCTGCCCACCCCGCAGCAGGGCCCCCCACCAGGAAGGGGCTCACCCTGCTGGTCATTATGATGGGCTGCTGCCCCCACCAAGGGCCTTGCCCCCTCCTGCTGCAGTGGCCCAGCAGAGGCACAACCAATCCATAAGGCCCCTTGGAAGGGGCAGGGACAGGGTTTATAGATTCCTAGATTGCAAGGCCAGAAAGGACCTCAGAAGATAATTGGGTCCAGCCCCCTGCACCAAGCAGGAAAGATAACTAGGGGTCAGGTGACCCCAGCAAGGTGGCTGTCTAGTCTCCTCTTGAAGATTTCCAGGGTAGACAATTGCACCACCTCTGTGGGGGAGCTTATTCCACAGTCTGACACCCTGACTCTGAAGAAGTTTTTCCTAATGTTGAGCTTGAATCAATCTTCCAGGAGTTTGTGGCCATTACTCCTGGTTTTCCCCTCAGGTGCCCTGGTGAACACTTGCTCACCAAGCTCTTGATGTACTCCCCTAGTGTAGTGGTAAGCTGCTACCAGGTCCCCTCTCGGCCTTCTTTTCCTCAGTCTGAAGAGTCCCAGATCCCTCAGCCTTTCCTTGTACAGCTTGCCATATAAGACTCTGATCATACGGGTGGCTTTTCTTTGGACTCTCTCAAGCTTGTCCATGTCCTTGTTAAAGTGCGGTGCCCAGAACTGGACGCAGTACTCCAGCTGTAGTCTCACCAGTGCTGACTAGAGCAAAAGAATCACCCCCTTGATTTTGCTGGAGATGCATCGATCGATGTATGCCAGAGTATTATTTGCCCTGCTGGCTACAGCATCACACTGCCTGCTCATATTCATACTGTGATCTGTTATTACCTCCAGATTCCTTTCATTCGTGGTGCTAGTCAGTTTGGTGCTGCCAAGCTTGTAGGTGTGTTGAGGGTTGCCCATCCCAAGGTGGAGCACTTTACATTTGTCAATGTTGAACTTCATCAGGTTCCTATCTGCCCAACTTGCCAGCCTGTCTAGATCCACCTGTAACTGTAGTCTATCTTCAAGCACGACCACGCTTCCCTGTAACTTGGTGTCAGCCACGAACTTGGCCAGTAAGCTCTTCACCCCCACATCCAAATCATTAATAAAGATGTTGAAAAGTTCTGGACTGGGTGTGACCGCCAGATTTCAATTCCCCGCCCTTGGGTGGTTCTAATTCTGCAGGTAGATGACACTCCCCTCTCGGGATCACTTTGAGATCGAAACAGTTCTCTCTCGCCCCAGTCCCTGACCTTGTTCTCGCCCACCACGACTTGATGTTTTTCAGTGTCAAGGTCAGTTCATGGTACACTCGATGGCCCAGGATCCCTTGGCGGTCACATCATGGGGCTCCGCCACCCCTGTACCCCGGCCTCACTCCGCCTTTAGTGCATTCTTCTTCTACGGGTCCAGGTCTTCAGCCATAGAGTACTATTTCCCACCTGGCCTGCCCCTGTCGTGGTGCTCGTCACTAAGCTTGGCCCACAGTCCCTCTGGCCTCTCCCTGTTTGATCCTGGACGGGGTCTCTGCACAGGTTCTGGCCTCACCAAAATACCCTAGACCTCCCCTTCTATAGGGATGCCACCTCAGCTCTCCCTCCCCAACCGGGAATATCCCCTGCACCAAAACAGCTTAAATCACACTACTCAGCCCTCACTCTGCTGAGCCTTCTGTCTAGACCTCACCGGTCCTTTTGAGCCGTGCTTGACCCCAGCCTTCCTGGTACCTCACTCAGCTCACTGCACCGGGATGTGGCAGCGACACCCACCCAGCGGCACCCTTTCGGGGTTCTCCAAGGGTTTCTCCCCCTTTGTGAGGCTGAGCCTATGCAGCATCGCTCCAGCACTTCCCCCATGGGCCACGCTGCCGTCCCTCTTGTGCTTTGGCGTGTCCTCCGTGGCCACACTTCCTGCTCCTTCCTCGTCTTGAGCCGCCTCCCACCACGCTATTTGTCTTTGCCACTTCGGCACCTCTTCCACCTCCTCAGTCGTCCCAGTCACCACCTCTCTCGCCGGCAGAGCCAGTGGCTGTTCTCCCCAGGGGCTATCCGCCCCTCCTGCTGGTGGAGCCGGTATCCGCTTTCCGGTACCTGCCTCTTCCGCGGCCACAACTGCCGCTTTTAACTTTGCTGGCTGGCGGCTCTCAGTGATGTCACCGGCTGGGCGTACCCACACAAAAAGGTGGCTGACACACCACGCAGGTCTTTCTCTCAGCGTCGTGTGCTCGTTGTCCCTTTCTGCCGGTAAGTCCCATTTATTATTTGGCTCCCCGGGACACTGGGTTATTCCTATTCCCTCCATCCTTCCGCAGAGGGGACAGCAGACGCCTATTCTGCCACAGGGAGCCAGTCTCCCTTCTACCCTGGCTGCCAGTAGGGGTAGAGGGGAAACTAATCTCCCTTTCCTGCCCCCTCTGCCTCAGGGGCCATGGTGCCCGGTGCCACAGCAGGAGGGGGGAGCAAACAGCAGACCCCTGCTGGTGGGACAGGGAGGGGGGAATTAAACCCCTCCTGGTCCAGTTCAGCCCAGACTGGCCATTCCCCGTCCCCACAGCTTCCCTGCAGCTGAGGGTGCACTCTAGCACCCCCAGCCCCTGGTCTGAGCAACTGCAGGCATGTTCCTGCATGTCTGTTCTGTTACAAGCCAGTTCACTCTCTGCAGGTTAGGCTAACTTGCAAAGGTTGAACCAATTCAGGCTCCAATTTTTTTTAATGTCTGTCCCTAGCCCTGGTGATTCTTATCTGTGACTCCTCTCCTGGGGTTAGGCATCTAAGCAAGGTGTCCTTTCTCATAGGAAAAGAGAGAGATTCCCTCACCTTTTTATAGGCTATAGCACTGTGGTTAGAGGGAAAAAAAGCAACAGACTGATTGCATAGTGTTGTGATTAGGGTAATGTACATGAGAAGTAAGACCTGGGGTCAATTCCAACAACAACTCCAAAAAGTAATTGTTTATATGAAGTTGAACAGCTCTAACAAAGAATATTGAATGAGTTACCTCTGAATACTCAGCAGCCTGGTTATTCAAGCACTCTTCCAGAGAATAGGAAGGAGGCCCGGCTACAACCCCCCAGCTACCATAGGTCTTAAACTGAACTATGTAACAGGACATACATACCAGTCAGATGGACACATGTTGCACTTGTGCTCCAAGAGTAAAGGGCTACAAACAAATGATTGTTGTTATTGTCAGTGAACTTGAAAGGTTCTTTACTTGTCATTTGTATTATTTTTGACAACAGTAATTTTAAAAGTACTTATTTTATTGTAGTATCAGTGGTAGCACTGTATCCTTCAAAAGCTTTAAAGTCTATTAAAATCATGCTTTGTCAGCTTTATTTATTCCTCACTTGCAAACTATAACCTTGGCTCTAGTAGCAAGTATACAACAGGATACAAAATCCTTCCAGGGCAGTTCATCTTTGAAAACCTTATTATCAAAATTTAATGAAAAGTATACATTGTGGTATAGTAAAATATATACAGCTCAATCTGTGCTTGTATTTTGTTTTATTTGTAATTGGTTGTACTATAACTTTACAGGTTCATTGTTTGTTTTCTTTGCATTAATGTTGACATCCTTATGAAAGAATAGAGTAGTATGAAAAAATATAATAGAACTTAATGAGGATAAACCATTAGAGTTCTTTCAAAATATTCATGTAATATCATTCTATGGAAATGACTCTAAAACACAAATAATTTTATAGAGAATTACATTCTTTGTATAGAGTTTTAAAACATCCTCTAAATATAATTTAAAGAAGAATCTGCCAGAATACTGTTGAGCATATTGTAATTGAAAAAGTCTATTAAATGTATCGTTCTTTATTAAATTGTATTGGATTTCTGCCTAAGGGAACCACAGTCTATAGCTATCTTGTCCATGGAGGATTATTCAAAACAGAGGATGGTTTAGTGTGCTCCCCTCGGACTTGGGAGATAAAGGGTTGGTTCCTTGTTCTCTTATGCACCCGTTGCATTTGGACATGCCACTTAGGACCTGGTCCAAGAAAGAACTGACATGCCTAAAACAGAACTTATTAGGTGATCTACTCCTAATCGGAAGTAGAGGTGATCTTAGGTGATCTTTAGGGACAGATTCTTATTTCACTTTATGCACTCAAATGGCAATTACATGGCTGGGTAACTGCCATTTTTGCCACTTAAGTATACTTTGATATCCTGCTCCATGTGCAGTATGGATGCATGAGTACTGAGTTAGCATACTTTTGGAGCTTGCCACCTGGACAGCTGCAAGAGGGAGTTGTGAGGCCAGGAAGGAAAGAACAAACTAGAGGTGTTTAGGAGATGGATGCTGCTGTAGAAAATAGCAAGCTCTGGCCTCTGACCTGGAGCCTGGTTCCCAATGAGGCAAATACTTCCACATTGTCTTCTGTTCACTTTACCAAGTGAATGTTAAATGCAAAGTACAGTTCCTCAGCTTCAAAAGGAGTGCTGGGGTAGGGGGCTCGGTAATGCATGACCTGTGACCTGGTGCTTAGAGCAATACAGTGGAAAGCTAGAGCGAAGGGAAGCTTAGAACTTGTGTCTCTTGCCTTTTGGACAAGCACCACTAGCTGTTTAGCTGGGGGAGATCAGTTTTGTCTTTTTTTTTTTGTAGGCCAGTTTTCGAACATCTGGTCATGTGTTTGTGTACAGAGCTACGTACCAGAATGCAACCTACTGCACATGTCCAGTAGCTATGTGGACTCTTGGATGTACATACTCCATGTAGAATAGGATCACACACTGTGTAGGTACCAAAAACAGTAGCCATGCAGCTAGAAGACTGTCACTGGGGACTGTCATGTAATAGGATTCCACCCTAGGTACCCAAGTCCAAACCTATGATTCAGGAAACCCTACTCTGCAACCACCAAATCCTGGAAGACACCTCTGTTTTGTCCTAAAGTTCTATAGACATTAGGAGTGCCTATGGACATGCTCGTTCATGTTGTAATTACAACACATTGGAGCAGACTCGATTAATCAAGTCAAGAGGCAACATGCCTGTAACTAATGGTGACAACATTCAACTGGGAAGGGGAGTCCTAGGTTCCCATCCCTGCTCCCAGAATTACTTCTTTTCTCATCCACTGTTTCTATTATAAAGAGCAAATGTGTATAAATAGTGCTCAGAGCTAGGCAGTGGTAGGACCACTAGCGCATAGGCAGCTGCTGAGTGCCAGCTGATGGAAACACAGGAGCCTGTGGGGTTAGTCAGTTACTGAGCAGTAGTTTTGAGAAAGTTGTCATAATTAAATGGCAGACATGTCTGAATAACTTTAAGGGTCCAAGCCAAGTTCTCAAAGGGACTGAACAATGGGAGTTAGGTTCTGTGGCTTGCTTACATACTTTTGAAAATCCCTCTGGGAGTCTAAATACCTTTGAAAACCTGTCCCTTAGTGTCCCATGTATAAAACAGGCATTATAATATGCAAGGGAGCTGTGATGACAAATGCATTATAGACTGTGAAGCACTGAGATACAAAAACGGAAGCTCTATAAATATCTCAGACAGCTATGAGGGCTTCATTTCAAACCAATATCAGTGGTTGCTTATTAAACAGCTGGAGACTTTACTGTGGGACAAATTACAGTGCTCTGATCCTTTCCCAGCCAAAGAGCTGAGAGACCAGGAACAAGAATCAAGAATGTGTTTAAAGCATGACATTGCACTGAACTTTCCAACTTGAGAGACTTGTGTATTTTGATTAAATTACTATTCGGTTTCCAAGTTTTGTATGCTACATTGAGGCCTGTTCTTCTTATGAAACCTGCATGTAACTTCCAAAGGAATTATCTCACATTTATTCACAGAAAAATAGATTCACTTCAAACATGATTTATCATTTTAATTATAGCTAAAAAAATGCATGTTAAATTCATTACACTTACATTTAAATCAAAGACAGTGTAAAGGATACAATATGTTAATGTTAAAAATATTTTATGAAAATAACAAATATGAGAGCATTAATCTGTGTATGGTGGCAAACGCATTGATTCAGCCCACTGAAGAATAAAGTTTATCATGAATAAAAATTTGAAATTAATATACAGTAGTGGAGAAGGTGATTACATATTCCTGAACTCTGTACATGATGCTAGAAATGCATCTTGACATGTATTAGTATTTTTAATTAAGTTAAATCATTAATTGTTATTTACCAATTTTATTTATTCTCTATCTGGTGGAAAAGGCAGTTGTGTGGAAAGCAGCTTCCGAAAAGACATACGGGTAAAGAGCGAAGGGGCAATCAGCCCATAACCATATGCATGCCTTCATTTATTCATCCGCCACCCTCTTCCCATATCAGTAGAATTAGTATTCTCAGTATTTATATATTAATACTTTAAGGAATAGATAGTCTAAAAACATTTTAAGGTATTTGTGCTTACTATATACCCACATAGTAAATATCATTTTAAAGCAAATAGGCTAGGGACACAAATTCCATATAAACCACTATAAGTGATCAGAAGCTAGTTCAAATCTGTAACACAACAGTGCACATAAACCACTTTCAAAGTGGCCAAAACCAGTTTAAGATAAACCTGTATGGATGTAGTATCAGACTTCACTGATTCAGTTTAAATTGGTTCAGTGAACTTCTGTCCCAGATCCCCTCCAGATCAAGTTAACTCGCAGTCCCCCAGCATCTCAGGATATTTGCACCTCCCCTGTAAGCTCCCTCCCTCCCTCCCCCGGGAAGGAAGGAGCACTGGGGGTGGCTGGGTTCTTATCAACCAGGTGCCTATCCAGTCTCCTCTTGAAGATTGAACCACTTCAGCCTCTGGCTTTTTGTATATCTATACTTAGCCATAGAGTTTAGTTTTGCACAAAGTTGAAAAAGTGTGATAGTCTGAAAAAAACACAAGAAATGTTTTAAAACGCAGTCATAGAAAAAGCATTATGTGATACAGTATATGCCATCTACAGGAGCTACACATTTCTCAGAGCTGCATGCAGTTTATGAAATACAATACATGGCATTTAAAGGTGCAGCCCAAAAGCTGGGATTGTTTGATGATGATACAAAATACAAACACATCTCAGGTGAAGCATCATCAGTCCAGATGCCCTCTCAGCTCATGCAACTGTTCACAAACATGGGTGCATCTGAAGAACAAGCAGAATGTAGGCAATTTTAGGAGCAATTTAAGCAGAGTTTCTGTGAAGATTTAATAAGAACAACTAACAAGAAAGAGGCAGAAATGTTGGTTTTAGCAGAGATCATTGAAATTTTGAGGCTGAACTACGTTGAGCCTATAAAGCTAAATCTACATATACCACATGTCAGATAGTTTATTAATTTTAATAGAGAATTAAATCACAGTAAAGTGAAAACAGGCTTGCCAGCAGTTTTATACCATAGCAAACTAAACTACAGCCTGATATAGTTTAGTTTGCAATGGTGCATTGCAGCTATTAGTCAGCTCGCCCCCTGGGCGTGGGAGAAATGAGCAGGTTCCTCAGAAAAAAAGGAAAAGGTACCTGCTGAAGGCAGAAGTAGTGAGGGGCCCAATTCTTTTTTTTTGTTCACTGGAGCCTACCTGCCTCTCCTGCAGCTGTGGGCTGAGCTGCTGGTGGGCTGAGCAACCTCTGAGCTGCAAGGGCCCCAGTCCTTCCCTCCGCAGCAGTGGCACCCCCTGGCAGCACCCCTAGTGGGCTGGGTGGTGCCTCAGCTCAGGGTCGGGGAAGACTTGAATTGGGCCACCGGATGCCTCTGAGCTGGGGCAGCACCTGGCCTTTTAGCAGCCCGCTTGGGCAGCCCCAGGGGGCACTGCCACCGTGGAGGAAAGGAGAAAGGCCCTCCACAACTTAGGGGCCACTTGGTCTGCTGGCAACTCGCCCACTGACCACGGACAAGTTCTAGAGGGAAAAACCCCCCCAAAACATTGAACCCCTCGCTATAACAGTGATGGAAACACCTAAATTGAAATGGTAAGTTTCAATTAAAAACCCAGTGTTTCAATTTAGGGGACACAGAATGCAACTTTAAGGACTAAACCCCCATCACGTGTACAAGTGCCCATAGACACCATTGTCGAAGCTCTGTTTAATCTGTTGAAGTAGGTCCCAAAGCATTTTTCATAGATGGACTTGATAGATGTGGACTTTCAAATGTTTACTCCATTGACAGGGAGTATACATTGCACTACTGTTGCATGGAGCGGTAGTGCTACAATGTTCCTTAAAGAAGAAAAAATTGTGCATAATCACTTTTAGCTTTCATTGACTTTCCACTTCAAGTATCAAAGTTCAAAATATAGAGTTGAATGTTATTCGTCGATGTAAATTGACCCACATTTTCATATAAACTCAGTGTAAATACATACCTATAATTGAGAGCTGTCTTAAGACATCAGCACTGTAGAGACTTTTTAAAATATTGAATCCAGCAATGGCTGGAACAGATGAACTTGCCTATGTATGGAGATTGCACTTGATCTTATCAGAGCACCATAAAACCATGTTTCAAAAGATGGGAACTTGAGTGGTTTTATGGTAGTGACTTTTCAGAGGAAGCCATTCATTGCAGTTCAGATTCTGCATTCTTTGCCCCCAAAACAAATACTGCAGTATTATAAATGATGACATAATTGCTAGAATTATTGGAGGAGAAAGGATTAAATGTAGATGGTGTAGATAATGAATACGGTAATAAGAATATCCAATATCCAACCAAGTTTCCCAGCAGTTTGTCACTAAGCTATTTGCCTCACCACAGGCTTACACACAAGGAGGGAACTATTGTGATTTTGGTACAAAATGTGAATCTGAAAATTATGTTAATCAGCATCACAAGACTTATTGTAAGAAGACTTTATGATGATCCTTTAGACATATAACAAACTCTTTTGTCAAGATTCACATTTTATACATCAGGCACAGCTCTGACTTTTAAGATATACAATGCAATTTCTTATCAGAGTAGTTTCTGCAATGACTATCAACACAAGCCAGGGTCAAATACCTGATACAGTAGGCATTTACCTACCACAGTGCTAAGAGTGAAATTATTTGACAATGTGATAAAGCAAATTATTCAGACAAATGAGCAATGATCATTGCCAAAATTGGAAGGTGTTTACTGGAACAATATGATATTCTGCAAAACTCTCCAGTGAAGTTCATAACTATAATATGACTCTTCAAGATCACATGCTGTTGATCTCACGTTCATGACTTGCAAAATAATTGAAGCTGCTTATGTTTGTGTAAATTACATGTTTAAACACCCTTTTAAGCCTACTCCAAGTTAAGTAAGTGAATTCAAAAGGGAAATGGTCTGTGTCAATATATTTTAACCCAGTTTTGTGCTAGGTTTCTCTGGAAATATTTGGAAGCAAATTACTTTAAATCTTTCAATCAGCTGTATGATGAGGTTGAAAGGAGTAAAACAAAAAACAAAAAAAAAACCCTTGCTACAACTGGGCCGAACTTGTATCCAAAACTGGCATGTCCTTCTTCACTAAAGATTTCAAAGTTTTTTACACAAACTTTACACAAATTTGACACAGAATTTGGCTGAAGATAAATGAGAAAATCAACAATAAGCCAAATGCTAAAAGAAAAACTGTAATGAAAGAAAGAAGAGGAGAAGTTGCAAGAACAAATTAAATGACCATGAGTTGATCAATGGTGTGATGTATTTGATCATGTGTTACAACCTGAAGCATCTTTTAGTTTTAAGAGCTTGCAGTTGGCAAAGAAATTTGCTGTAAAGAGTTATTCAAGAAAAACGTGTAAAGCAAATTTCTGGCCATGTTTCTAAGGAAATACCCACACCCATATCCCATACCTTTAGTTTGTCTTGGAAATATCATTTAGCTTTTGTGATATGCAAAGGGTATTTTTCAACTGCAGATTTTTGGGACCCTCTTTTTCTTTCTAGCTTTGATCTTCACTGATAGCCTGTCTGCCTTTGGAATATAATGCAGCTGTAGCCAGGTTCTCACACCTGCAGTAGGCAGTAGCATAGCTGGATGTATAACAGAGCTGGACTAGAACTGCAAAACAAGTTTAACGAATTAATGTTGGCTCTGTGCTCACCCTTTCTCAAAGGAGCTTTCACTAACTTTCTAACAAGTGGAGTGAGTGAGTGCGTTATTGGATGTTCTAACAAGTGAAGGGGACCAACACCTTTAAACAAATATTAATGAACAGAACATGTTAATTCCACTACCTGAAGGTTTTTAATGAAAATGCTCTGCCTGAAGCATTAAACTCATCCGCCAGAACAGATCTTGAACCATGGGCTGGATTGTGAGTAGGCCCATCCAGGGGAGTGAGAACTTCCTCTTCCATCCCTGCATCTGACTTAGTGTGGCTCCAGATAAGCATTTCTATAGATCAGATTTTGAATATATGCAGTAGTCATGGAGGAACTAGAAACCAAAAACTACATGCAGACATGTTTCTTCCATTTCTTTTGAATAGTGGATGCTTTTAGGATAATTGTAATCTGCTTGTGGACAATTTGCAAACAAAAAGAAAAGTGGAATTCACTGTATTTGTTATTCGTTGCCATCAATCACCCATCACTTTCTGAGACCACGTGGCCTTTACTTGGGCCACAAGAAAATTCCTTGGTAGGCCAAAATATTAATAAAAAAACTCAAAAACCACACTAAAATCAGAGAAGCACATGGGGGGAGAGGAAGGGCACTAGCCATAGTTTTCTCCATCACCTGCCACCTCTGTTAGTTGTTCTTCCAGGGCAAACAAAACTTGACTATGCTGCTGTAGTGTTGTAAAATATATTTTGAAAGAGGATCAATTCATTTGTTTCATGAGCCTGCATTTAATAAAAAAGAGAAGCAACCAGTCTTGTCTTTTTTCTAGACATTTGATGAAAATATTCTGATGCACTGGAACATCATAAAGATGTGATTTCAGCATACAGATGTTCAGCAGTAAGAGCCATGCTTTCATTCCTTTGTGCAGTGCTCAGAACTCAATGTACTCTAAAACTCTTCTTTTGGCTGTGACATGAGTTAATGTCAGAGTAAATGAAGATCTGACAGCGAATCCATTTCAGCACTGCTGATGTTCATGGTCATTGCAGGCCTGTTACTAACTATGTGATCATCTTTTGGAAATTGTGCTTTTGATGACCCAGGCTTATATCTTCTAACAAAATTATTGGTATGATTGAATATTCAGAGGAGCAGAAAAAAGTGTCTTAGTCTTATATAGTATGGTACAACAAGAGGCTTCCAATTTTCTCAAGCAGACTGTCCAGTGAGCTTCAGTAGGCCAAATGCATCAGGGTTGTAACTGTTGATTTGATTGGCATAACACCAGGGAAAACCCGTCTCAGTGAACCTACTGAGCTTTGTGGTTAGTACAAAACCAATTTACCCTCATTTGAGCATTCATACAGAATTTTCAGAAGAGATACTAAGGCTGATTTTTCCTCTTTCCAGTCCAACTAATTATGCTGTGTTTAATCACCATTACTGTATGGGGCAGATTTTTCTGGCTGCAAAATCTGAATATGGCAAAACTCTCTGTGTTTTCCCTCATGTTGGATGATAGTGTACATGGCTATCGACTTTCTTAGGCATAAACGTACCTTATACTTCAGGGAACATGCATCCATGTAATGAAGCATAGCAAATAGTCATGCATAATTTGGCTCTTATCTTATGTATATTACTGTTTGTGAGACATCAGTGGGAATAAAGACATGCTTGATTGTAGGTACAGGGTCATTTTTTCAGTATAGAAACTGATGGTGGCCCTAAATTTTACCTTCATTTTTATTATTTAATTTCTGTCAATTATTGCTATGTAGCACTTATCTAGGGTTGCTCTTTCACCCTTATGCAAATAAGCAACGTTCTGCTGCCTACCAGCCATTCCCCCCATCCCCATCCGCATCCCCATCCTGAAATGTTTGTAGAGTGTACCCTCACACCTATCAGATGATCATAGGGTCAGGAGGATCAGACTTGGGTTCTGAACTTGCTGTTGTCCCTGGTGTATCTCCATTTGGCTTTTTGACAGCAGGTCTTCACTGGAGGTATTCTCACAGATTCTCTCTGGGCTGATCAATCCCCACTTTATCCCCACACACACCTCCATAAGGAGCGCAATGCAAGGACAGGAAATTATGCCATAGACCTGGCTTGAACAAACCTCCCATATATGATGGTCATTTCTAATGTTGACATAAGGGTGGCAATCCATCCTACTGCATATGATATCTCCAAAGGGTGGTGCAAATTCCACTATTCCTGTGAGGCAGGTGGGCTTTTTTCATAGCCACCTGTTTAACTGATGCCCCATAATGCACTTGTTGAATGATGACTTAGTATGGTCAACATCTGTTATTAAATTAAGTCTCATTATTTACGTGTATTTAAAATAATTTCTGATGCAAAATAGCAAAACATGTATAGGATAAACCTATTTTCCTTTCTTGTGCTTTTCAGAAATTGAAGCAAAGGAAACGTGTGACTGGTTACGAGCTGCTGGATTTCCACAATATGCTCATCTCTATGAAGGTATGTTGTTGTGGATATTTCTATTGTTTTAACTCCTAAAGTGTCCCATGCATTTCATTACACACTCTGAGCCTGCACAGCTTACAGGCTATAGTGTTGTCAGTTCACATGATGGTATTGTGAACAACAGGAACTGATTTTCTGAAAGTTTTCATTCCTGGAATCAAATGAGTACATAAACATCTCTAATTTCATTTCTAAAAAGTGAGTTTCTTGTCTTCATGTTGTGGAGAAAAGCTTGACACTGGGTGCATCTACACATGCAATTAATGCAACGCAATAAACTCCAGAGCCATTTGAGCCAGAGTACACCCCTCCCGGGTGCACCATTTACTTGTGCGCCTGGGACAGCAGCAATTTGAGCTGGGGTGGAGCACCCTGGGCTGGTCATGGGGCTGAGCTGGGCTGGTCATGGGGAATCAGCCCCAGGCTCTGGGTGACAGCATCAGACATCAGAGGGGCTGGCAGGAACTGTGGGGCTGGCCCGTGGCTGGCCAGACTGCCTGGGCACAGTTTGCACCTGGTGGTCATCATCTACACACGTGTTTAATCAGACTTAATGCTATCTTACAGCAGAGTTAGTTTACTGCATCCTAATACCAGCAGATGGGGACACTTTCCTGTGGAGCTAATTAGTCAACTCTGCAGTAAAGCGCACATCTAGATTCACGTACAGTGACCTCTGTGAGCCTCAAAGTTTCACAAACCAGATGAGTTAAAAGGGCCCCAAAAACAATTTTAATAAATTCTTCATGGGTTTGAGGGCTTGACTTAGGATTTTGAATGCTTGGGGTTGACAGTGCTGAACCAAACACCCTGTCTCTGCCAACTGTTCAGTTGCGCTCTTCATATAGAGGCTTTCCCATGAACAGGGATTTTTTTAGGAGGAAGGCCTAAATCTAGGCATAATTTATTTACATATTTTAATATAACATGGGGTATAACATTTAGCAGAGGCACCCTGGCCAGCAGACTCATTACTGCCTGGTGCTTGGCTTGCTGAATGTTTATTTGGTAGACTGTGTTTGACCATGTTCTCTGAGCAGCTGGGATTTGTGCCAGCTGAGTGATTGCTGGGTGATTGCTGCCTGTGTCTGCCAAAAGCCCTAACAAGGGGGCGGGGCCAGTTCAGGACCAGCAAGGTATAAAATGAGACTCCCCAAGTGACCAGTGTGTGAGTGACCTGGGCAGTTTGCAAGTCAGTTTCCAGGTCAGTTTGCCACCCCCAGCTCTGAAGGGGAACCTGTAAGAAAAGTGCTTTCTTTAATTAAGAGTAACTCGCCTACATATATTTAATTCAAGTAGCTGAAAGTCAGCAGTTAGACCAATACTTAAGACCCTTGTTTGAGTAGAGTTCAGAGCAAGGGGGAGTTCTTTAGGAAACTTACCCAGAAACTCTCTCTTGCTTTCCTTCACTGGAGGCTTGGAGAGAGGAAGCAGATTAGCAGGGAAAAGGGAAAAGGGAACCTTTCAGGTCCAAGGAGCAGTGAACAGGCCATCTTAATGGGGAAGTTTTCTAGGGAAGGTCTGCTTAATAAAAGGGTCCAGAAGAGAGAGGCAGTGGATTAAGAGACCCAGGGAAATGACTGAAGGATATTGCAATGCCAGAGCCACTGCCACTTCCAGTTCTTCCTCTGCTTGAATCTCTGAGGTGTCTATCTAGGCAGGGCTACTCACAGTCCAGGTTTCCATGTACATCCTGGTTTGGCACTGTGGGAACTGCAGCTTGAAGGTTCCTTCCAGTGACAGCCAGATGGGAGAGGGCCAGATGGGAATCTGGCTATCTGACTGCTATTCCATGCTGCTTATTCATGTGGGCACCAGTGATACTGCCAGGGTGACCCTGAGCAGTTCAAAAGTGACTACAGGGCTGTGTGTGTAGGGGTGAAGGGGACAGGGGCTCAGGTGGTGTTCCTTCCAGTCAAAACGAAGGGCCTAGGTGGGAGTGGTTGCATCCTGCAGGTCAATACATAGGTGTCACCAGCAGGGCTTTGGCTTTTTTGACCACAGGATGTTGTTCCAAGGAAAAGGATTGTTAGGAAGAGATGAGATCTTCCCAGATAGGCTTGCTAACCTAAGGAGGAAGGCTTTGAATTTGGTTCACCAGGGGATGGAGACCAAAGCCCTGAGGTAAGTGGGGAAGTTGGATGACCTGAAAGAAGCACAAGTAGGAAGGGACAATAGGGGAGGCCTTCCCGTTCTTCCTGAGAAAGTAGGGCAATTGGCTAGTTACCTCAGGTATTTGTACACAATTGCATGAAGCCTGGGAAACAAGCAGGAAGAATTGGAAGTCCTTGCATAGTCAAGGAACTGTAATGTGACAGAGACTTGGTGGGGCAGCTTGCATGATTGGTGCACTGTCATGGATGGGTGTAAATTGTTCAGGAAGGACAGGAAGGGGAGAAGAGGAGGAGGAATTGCACTTTATGTAAAAGAGTTATATGATCGCTCAGAGCTCCAGGATGAAACTGGAGATAGACCTATTGAAAGTCCCTGAGTTAGGGTCAAAGGGAAGAGCAACAAGGGTAATGTCATGGTGAGTATCTGCTATAGACCACCAGACCGGGAGGAAGTGGTGCATGAGGCTTTCCTTAAACAGCTAGCAGAAGTTTCCTGATCATGGGCCTTGGTTCTCATGGGGGACTTCAGTCACTCTGACATCTGCTGGGAGGGCAATACAGCCATGTACAGACAATCTGGGAAGTTTTTGGAGAGCATTGGGGACAATTTTTTGGTGCAAGAGGCCATGTAGGAGCCATGATCTTCTTGACCTGCTCCTCCCAAACAGGGAAGAATTGGTGGGAAATGTAGTAGTGGATGGCAACTTGGGCAGCAGTGATGATGAGATGATTGAGTTCAGGTTCCTGAGGAAGGAAAGGAAGGAGAGCAGCAGAGTAAGGAACATGGACTTCAGAAAAGCAGACTGCAACTCACTCAGGGAACTGATGGCAGGATCCCCTGGGAAGCCAGTCTGAGGAGTCCAGGAGAGTTGGTGGTACTTTAAAGAAGCCTGACTGAGAGCACAGGGACAATCTATCCTAATGCATAGGAACACTAGTAAGTATAATAGAATACCAGCTTGGCTTAGCAGGGACTCTTTAGTGAGCTAAAACACAAAAAGAAAGCTTACAAGAAGTGGAAACTTGGACAAATGACTAGGGAGGAGTATAACAGTGTTTCTTGGGCATGCAGGGATGAAATCAAGAAATGCATTTGGAGTTGCAATTAGCAAGGGACATGGTCCCCTCTGCCCTCCTCCAGCCCCCCACCCCCTACTTACCGGCACTGGAGCCTGGGTCCAACTCCCTGTGGCTGGCGCTGCACCAGCAGGTAGTGTTTTTCAGCACCAGGGTGATGGCCAGCCATAGAGATGCTCTGGCTGCTACCAGAGCATCTCTGTGTAGGACCCAGCCTCCCACTGCCTCAGGACACGGTCCAGGACCCTACAGTTTTTTTTGACCCCTGGATATCCAGGGATCTCATTTTGCCCCTGTGCTGCAAATTTGCATCGTGTAGGATGTTTTCTCATTCCCAAACGTGCCTCTTGCAGCTTTGAGACACTGCAAGACACATGTGCGTGCTCATCTGGACACACCCACAGATGCCAAGGGAACTGACTGATGTGATTGCAGACCTGCTGGCCATTATTTTTGAAAGCTCATGGTGGTTAAAAGAGGTCCCAGACAACTGGAAATGGGCAAATAAAATGTACATCTTTAAGAAAGGGAAGAAGAAAGATCCAGGGAACTACAAACCAATGAGCCTCACCTGAGTCCCTGGAAAAATCATACAGCAGGTCCTCAAGGATTCCATTTCTAAGGACCTGGAGAAGTAGAAGGTGATTAGAAACAGTCAGCCTGGATTCAACAAGGGCAAGTCATGCCTGATCAACCTGATTGCCTTCTATTATGACTGGCTCTGTGGATGCGGGGAGAGCAGTGGATGTCATCTACCTTGCCTTTAGCAAGGCTTTTGATATGGTCTTCTACAACATCCTTGCAAGCAAGCTAAGAAAGTATAGGTTTGATGAATGGACTGTAAGATAGAAAACTGGCTAGATCATCAGGCTCAAAGGGTAGTAATCAACGATTCGATGTCTAACTGGTATCAAGTGGAGTGCCCCACGCTTGATGCAGGGACTAGTTTTGTTCAGTGTTTCCATCAATGATCTGGAAGATGGTTTGGAGTGCACCCTCAGCAAGTTTGCAGATGACAGCAAGCTGTGGGAAGTAGTAGATATGCTGGAGGGTAGGGCTATGATGTAGAGAGACCTAGCTAAATTGGAGGATTGCACCAAATGAAATTGGATAAAGTTCAATAAGGACAAGTGCATGGTCCTGCACTAGGATGGAAAAATCCCATGGCCAGGTACAGACTGGGGACCAACTGGCTAAGCAGCGGCTCTGCAGAAAAGGACCAAGGGGTTACAGCGGACAAGAATCTGAATATGAGCCAAAAACGTGCCCTTGTTGATGAAGAAAGCTACTGGCATACTGAGCTGCATTAGTAGGAGTGTTGCTCCTGTATTCAGCACTAGTGGGGCCACACCTGAAGTACTGTATCCAGTTTTGGGCCCCCCCATTACAGAAATTATGTGGACAAAGTGGAGAGAGTGCAGTAGAGGGCAACAAAAATAGTTAGAGGGTTGGAGAACATGACTTCTGAAGAGAGGCTGAAGGATTGGGCTTATTTAGTCTAGAGAAGAGAAGGCTGAGGGGATTTAATAGCAGCCCTCAACTATCTGAAGGGTAGTCCAAAGAGGATGGAGGTAGACTGTTCTCAGTGGTGGCAGATGACAGAACAAACAGCAGTGGTCTGAAGTTGCAGTGAGGGAAGTTGGGGTTAGAGATTAGGAAAAACTCTGTCATGAGGAAGGTAGTGAAGTACTGGAACAGGTTACCCAGAGAGGTAGAATTTCTATGCTTGGAGGTTTTTAAGACTCGGCTAGACAAAGTCTTGGCTGGGATAATCTAGTTGGGGATGGTCCTGCTTTGAGCAGGGGATTGGACTAGATGATCTCCTGAGTCCCTTCCAACCCTAATTTTCTATGATTTTATTATTCTGTGATAGGGATTATCTCCTGAGGGGAACTCCTGAATCAGCTCCACTCCACACATCCAGAGCCTTGGAATCTCCTTGTCTCCATCCCAGTGCCCACTTTTACTCAGTACCTGGGGCTCATGCCCTGGTTGCCGACCCTCAGTTATGCTACTGACATTTAAATGTAACCAGTGATTGGGGAGGAACAAGAAAGGAGTAGCTGATAATTAAGGAAAAATGAGGAAGAGGAGGAGGAAGGTTAGAAGTTTATTTTAACATGCTGATGAGAGATTGGGGAACTCAGCCAAGAAAGAAAATGGAAATGAAAACACAAAATAAGTTCAAAATGAGTTTCAAAATGCAGCCATTCTGCAAAGCTGGCAGTGTCCAGAGCTTTCCATATTTGTTCCACTCTCAGTGGAAGCCAAGATCAGCAACCATGTAAAAGTAAAGGGATATTGAAACCCTGGCCCCAAGATTGTTGGAGCTAGCGGAGCCCACAGGAAAAAGGGGAATTCTTTTCTCTGCCTGCCTCTCATGACTGAATCTGGAGTTGGCAGCAGAGGGGTGTAAGCCTTTTCTCCTCTTACCCAGTCTGTATGAAGGTGAGAATGCTTAGCTCTGCTTCTGCATAGCACAGACTTCCTGAGGGCTGGGTTTAGCCTCTTTTCCGCACCTTCTTTTCTTCCAGATCAAAGTTGGGAGAATATTACCTTTTTACCTGAAGTTGAGGGTGGGAAGGAGTGTTCCCTTGGACCCTTCCAGTTACTGGTCTGTGCTAGGCATCCACAATTCCTTTAAAGTCAAAATGAGCTGAGGGTGCTCAGCAGCTCTGAAAATCAGGTCGTGTATATAGACATCTGAAAATGGACTCAGGTATTTGCTTTTAGTGTTTAAAAATGTTGGCCATATTTTTTATATCAGTTTTGACTGCTGTGGGACATAAAGGACTGCAAAACAATCTGGAGTATAACTACAATGCTGGAATCCATTCCACTGTTATACTGGAGCCCAGTAATTTGTCAAGGCATGTCACTTTTTATTATAAATGTCATCTCCCAGATTTCTAGCTTTGTTTTTAAATTTCCAGCTAATAGTTGGGGTGAATAGTACATTAAGCTCATTTCTTCTCATCTGTTACTTCAATCACCCTTTATCTGAACTCTCTGGTATTGTGAATTATGTTAAAAACAAAAAGTCAAAACAGTCTATTTCATGGGAAAATCTGTTGAGCAAATATTTCCCTAACTCGTAAGGGTTGGATTGGACAGCCTTGCTTCTTATGTGAAAAATGGGAATGTTAAAGTTATTCTCAGCTGTCACTTTTTTCCCACCAGTGATCAGAAAGAAAAGCTTATAATTTAACATTTTATCAATACAAACTCAGATATGTTACCACCCCTTTTGTGCACAGATCTTTCAACTTCACTTTTAATATAATAAACTTGAAATGATGAGAAATGACTGAGTAAGGCATGGACATTGCATTAGAAGCAACAATGTGAAATAGGTCAGACTGTATTTTTGTTGACAGGACACTGCAGTATGTTTTTAACATAGGCTGTATGTTTCCTTCTGAATAACAAGCAGTTGCTTTAATGTTATGTCTCCCTTATAGATTCCCAGTTTCCTATTGACATTGCAGCTGTAAAGACAGACCATGATTTTCTTGATAAGGACCTTGTAGAACCTCTTTGCAGGTAAATAACATCTGATGTGTCTTTCCTGATACCGTAACAATCATAATATATGCGTTACTTTTAAAGCAATATTCCAGTGTGTGTTTGTCTTTGCAAATTGAATAGGTACAGTCTTCAAAATACGGTATATAATCTTGGACAGAAGATCCTAAAGGAGGGCCCAAATTTCTCGCCAAAGAATCACAAGATTTAAAAAAGACCTAAATCCATCATCATACTATCCCATTAGTGGAAAGGAATTAGTGGCTTTTGGAAAGAACAAGGGACAAAACTAACCAACCCAGTATAAATTATGGATTCATGTGTGAACTGCATATAGGTAACTCTTCTGTTAATCGGTGAAGGATCAGAAGCCTTCTTTCCACAAAACTCAAAATCTTGCTTCTTCCTGGCAGGAATAGCTCCTATACTGTTGTATTGTCATTGGTCCTTGCTTTACTCTTGTTATTGTCATTGCTACCAGGATGAGGACCAACATTGTATATCTGTTTATTCCATGCTCAGGGACAATATACCACGTGCAGTTTCACTGTGTTCCAGTGCAATCCATAGGACCCAGAGTGCACCAACTTTTTGATTATTCTGGAAAAGGTCTTTGGGTAGTCAAAGAGAACTTCAGTGTGAAGACACCGTTCCTCTTCTTTTTCCCCCATAGTTAGCTTGCTCTGCTCCCTTCCACATGCCCAAGTACAAGACAACTTCTGCCACTAAGCAGGCAAGGTCCAGTACATAAAAAAGAAGCTTTCTCAGTGACAACATCAGATTAAGCAGAGATAATCTAGATGTGATTTTTGGATCAAAACCTGTCCCTTCTTCCATGTCTGGGGCTAAAGATGTAAGAGAATTAAGTACAGCTCTGCTGCTTATGGGATTGTATGCCTGGAGGGATTAATGAGCCCATACTAGGAAACCACTTCGGAGAAGCCAGAGGGAAAGACCATTAAGTGCATCCTATAATCCAGCAGTTCTCAATCCTTTGGGGGCGGGAACCCCATTCCTGGTCTGAGCCCATCTACAGTAATTGAACTTGGTGGGGGAGACTGGGGGTACAGCCCTGTTTGTAAGTGCCACAACCCCAAATGGTCCCAACCATTAGTTGGGGAACCACTGCTATTTCCATTATTCTCCAAGGTTTGGGGGGGAATGGAGTAGCTATAGACCAGTGGCACTGTTGTTCCATAGCCTGGCACGAACCTTCCAGTCCCTGATGAACACTGCCTCCTCCCACACACAGATACATTTATATCAATCCCACAACTTCAATTCAATATGAAGAAAGTCATGCACTTTAATATAGTATGAAACTTTAATATAGTCTGCTTTAATATAGACTAATATTGTCAAGTCTGGGAAGAAACAATGGTGACACTAATGGACTCCACTCACAAAGTTCCACCCACGTGAGACATCATTCTCAGGAAATGTGAAAACATTTGAAATATGATCATTCTGTTTGCTGAGCCCTGCTGAGTTCCTTGAGTACAGTTCTTCTCCAGGGGGCTTGAGATAAATGGCGTAATTCACTGCTTATAGAGATGTTGTTCCAGGTTCTCTGTGGACTCACCAAAACACCTCTGCAGCAGTTGTACTTGGTTTACATTTCTGAAGATTTCTTCACAACAGAAACAGTTAGGAACTTGAGATGCCTCTTTATTGCCCAATTACAGTGGCTCCAAGGAACTGTAAAGAGACATGCAATGCTTGTTTCATGTGCCCTGCCTTCTGACATGGAATTAGTGGAGCTAGCTTTTGTGTGGCATTGTACATGAAGTAATGAAAGCACTAATGAAAAGCTGAGCTTGTTGGTGAACACATGCAGCTCCTGGCTCACTAGATACACTGGGTTTATTCCACATATATGTCAGTACAAAACTCCCTCTAAGAAGGAACTAGCATCGATATTTTTAATTGTTAAACCGATCTCTTGGCGTCTTCCTCACGGAAAGGTGATGGAGAGGTTGTTTTTTTTTTCCCAGTGACCCATGCTGAGTGATTATGCCAAATGTCAAGATTCTAGTTCAGGGAGTACAACAAATCATGTCAGCCCACCAGTCGTTACAAATCAAATCAATATTTTCAAAATTGTGCAATGCATTACGAATCCCTAGAGTGTATCTGACTGCTGCAGGCCAGTTCCAGGCCCTCACAGTGTCTGTGGTGGCATTGATGTAAGATGCATGCTGGGTGTCACATGAGAGCCAGCTGGCCAAGACATCGTATTATGAAATGGAAAACAAAAGACAAAAAAGGTCAGCTGTTTTTGTGGGTGCTGAGTATCCTGCTTGGGCCCAGTTTCACATTCCTTGTGTACCCAGAACTCCCTCTAACTTCCAAAGAATGCATGACCAAGCCTTTAGACCAATTAGCAGAACATTCAGCACATACTGCTGAGCTAAATGTATTTGTTATTTTTTATTTGAGTTTATCTTTAAATTTAAAGCTGGAACGTCAGAGTCATGATTCAGATTGATCAGGGTGTAAGGGACAGGAGACAAAGTGGTGGTCAGTGGGACATGAGACATTCACTGCACAGCAGATGTTGGAAGGGGCGGAAGGGGTGACTTGGATTTACCCCTGGCAGTAGCTCTTCAGCTTCTGTAACTGGTGAATGCTGGCAGGGCAAGCTCCAGTGCTGCTTTTATCCCCTTCACACTGTTGCCCCTTGAACATCAAGCCAGGAACATTTTCACTGAGTGACAAAAGTCCTCAATTCCTGGCATGTGATGAAAATAATGTCTGCCAGGAGCACTATATATTTAGAATGCCTAAGCAGTCCTACTATAACAGAGTTTAGTGACTATTTCAGACATTATTACACCTCTATTATTTATAGCAGGTCTTCGAAATATGGAGGGGGAAAACCCCTTGCATTAGAGAAGTACCTTTTATTTGATTTCATGAGATGATACTTAGATTTTATTGAGAGAGTAATGGCAGAAAATCACCATTTTCCCTCTCATTAGTATTCCTCGTTAGCTTACCATAATATTGATTGAACATGAATATTTCATGACTTGACCTATGCAGCATCCAAAGCAGCAGAAACAGATGCTTCTCTGGGAACTTCGAAAGACAGCTGTAGTGAAAATGTAGGTGGGTGAAAGCCAGGAGGGTGTCTTCTTATCCACTCCAAAACCAGCACACGTTCCAAAGAGCAGGAGCTCTCTCAACTCCCATATGGTGAGCCAAGATCTCTCAAAGCAACTACTGGACGTGCATCTAGTTCCAGTAGAAAGCCTTTCACTCAGGAATAGCAGTCTCCTGCTCAAATACATTTGATTCAAGTGGTGAAAGTCTGAGCAGCAGTGCTCAGAGATCAACCCTACTTACGAAGCATGATGAAGCTTTGTTACAGTTGCATGTAATAAAATGTATTTGTACCTTAAAACCTAGCACATTTCATACAAAGAATTTAAAAGAACATAATGTAGAATGAAAATTCAAGCAATTGAAATCTTGACTTCACACTCTAAATATCATTCTTTTAACATATTGTTAGGATCTAATGACCAAGATTTGACAAAATAAGTATATAATGTTCTTCTCCTAAATCGATATTTAGGTCCCTAGATAAATATACTCATCTTCAAAAGTGCCAAACAGCAAGAAGCCTTAATTTAATTCAGTATTATTATATTTCGTCCATTCTCTGTCCAGAGTTGTCTATTTGATAGCATACATTTACTTCATGTATCATTGTATATAGATTGTTATACTACTGAAAAACTTTAAAATGATTATGTATTCTGCAGCCTATTTAGTTATTTTGTAATTCCAGTGTTTTTAAAACTTTATGGGGTTTTTTAAAAAGATGAAGTTGTTCAAGGTTCCATTAAAAGATTGACCAGGTTCTCTGTAGGCACAGGAAGTGCCCAATCCAGGTCACCTTAATGTCAATCAAAAGGTTCCTGTTCAGTTCAGTGAGTGGGCTTATGGCCCATGTACATATGTAGCCCATTGTAAAGTCTAAATGCTTGAATCTTCATTATTATTTTGACAATAGTCTTATCTAGATTTTAGATTATGGTTTGTATTGGATGGTTTGGATGAGGATGAACCTGCCTTGCCAAGGGGGTTAGACTGGAGGACCTCTGGAGGTCCCTTCCAGCCCTACTTCCGTATGACTATGACTCTGTTATGCTCAGGGAAAGTGCTGAATGAGAGGACTGGAAACAGTCTTCTGTTTATTTATGGAATAGGTAGAGCATGGACCTTTTCAGTACAAACTTCTCCCTGTCACTCCTGCCAATTGTGGCACTCGGTCCTTAGCTTCTATGTACAGTCCATTAACAAAGAACCAGAGGTTGCCCTTTCACAGGCTAAACCATGACAGGAGACCAGGCAGTAGGGCTGTGTGAAGCTTTGATAGCTGATTCGATTCATGGGAGATTTGGCTTGATTTGGTGCCCGAATCCCCAAATCCAAATCAAACCGGAGACCCATTAATCTTTCCGAATCAAGTCAGAAGCCTCTGAATCAATTCAGAGATTTGAACATAGACTGTACAGGCAGGCACTAGACAGTGCCGGTGTGAGCAGCTGGGGAGCAGCCGGACAAGTCCCAGCTTGAGCCGGCAGACCTGGGACAAGCCGTGGCTCGTCCGGCTGCTCCCCCACCAGGATGAGGCAGGCAGTGCTGGCAGCCCCAGGAGAAGCAGTGGGGGCTGGGAAGATGATTGGGGAGCTGGGGGATCGAACAGGAACTGGGGGAATGAACAGGGGCTTCCATCCAGTTCAATTCCCCAGTTCCTGGTTCAACCCCGCAGCTCCCCGATCATTCCCCTCAGTTCCCAATCATTTTCCGCAGCCCCTACAGCTTCTCCTGGGACTGCCAGCACTGAGTACCTCGCTCCAGCGTGGGGGTCAACAAGGGGAGCACCCAGACAAGCTGTGGCTTGAGTTGGCAGCCCTGGGAAAAGCCACAGGGGCTGAGGGGAATGATCGGGGAGCTGGGGGATCGAACTGGGAGCTGGAGGAATTGAACCAGGAGCTGGGAGGAAGCCCCTGTTCATTCCTCCAGCCCCTGAACCTTCCCCCCAGCTTCCAACTCGATTCACCAGTTCCTGGTTCAATCCCCCAGCTCCCCAATCATTCCCCCCAGCTCCCATGGCTTTTCCTGGGGCTGCCAGGACTGCCTGCCTCACCCCAGTGGTGGGGGTGGGCAACTGGGGGAGCAGCCGGACGAGCTGCGGCTTCTCCCAGGGCTTCTGGTTCAAGCCAGGGCTTGTTCGGCTGCTCCCCCAGCTGCTTCCGCCTGCACTGTCTGCCTGTATAGTCTATGGCTGAATAAGATTTGGCACCGAATATCTTCAGATTTGGCCAAATCGAATTGGGACAGTGATTCAAATCACCATATCGAATCACTGTCCCTCTGAATCACTGAATCTGAATCCAAAGCAAATACTTTCTACTTCACACAGGCCTACCAGGTAGCTCTTTTGAATGGGGATCATCTCTTTGTTCCATGTTTGTACAGATCTAGAACAATGGGCTCCTTGTCCACAGTGAAGGCTTCTGGGCATAATGTTAATACAAAATAGTAAATAATTAACAATGGCAGTTCCCTGCAGAACATCCCCTTGAGGGGTGGCCTATGGATCACCAAGTTTAATGCAATGATTTCTCTCTCACCCCTGGATCCTGAAGATCCACAGCAGAGTGCAGCCTCTGATCTGCAAACACAGAAGATGTCCTTCCCAGTTGATTACTCCCTCTCTGCCACACAATTGCATTTAGATCCTTCTGGCAGAATAGTTTCTGCATGACCCTGGTGTACCATTGGCTGAATTCCCCCGCAGCTGCTACGAAGCAACTGCAGGCCAGATTCAGGGGGAGTTCCCACAGTTCAAAGTCACTTTAAAGATGTCTTAGGATAATCTGGAAAACTGTTGAAGATGGATAGTAGGCCACCCACTGGATTTTCTAGTTATGAAGCTTCTGCCTTGCTTTATTTATTTATTTACTTGTCAGTCACTGTTTGGGGCTGTACAGGATACAACAGGCAAAGAGCCTGCAGCATAATGGACAATAACAGCAAAATTTGATGCCCTGATGCTCAGTGATTCCATGTTATACATATAAGTGATGGTGCTTATCAATTACTGTGTGAAGAACAAATTGAGAAAACTTCACTGACCTTCTATTTATAGTATGAGCTGCAAGATTTCACTAAATATTTTGCAGTTTCTCTGACAAGTGCTTTGATACAGCTATAAATTTATTTTTTTAATGCCAAACCCTCCTGTGATACCTACCAGTGTTATTTCATTTGACATGTGTTGTACTGTCTTCCCTTTAAACTCAAGGTTCATGTTTTGTTAAACCTACGAACACTGTAACCTCTCTGTTGTTCTGAGGCGATGACATGAAAAGTGTAGATAGCAACTCAGTGGCCTCTTCCTCTTTGATCAGGACATGAGTGCCTGTCTTTCAGTCAAAGACTTGTGTTTTAATGAGGCTTTGGCTGTCACTCACATAATAGTTATAAGCAGATGGGAAGGCTGTCTGCCTCCATTGGCACATCAACAGCATGTGAGAAGTTCAAACAGACTGGATTTAATTGGAGATGCTGGTAATAGGCAAACTAATAAAGCTGATCTTTAATCCTGTAAATGTATTGGCAAATCTTTCCATGATTTTGGAAAAGCCCCAGAATGTGTTATAATTTTGTAGATGACAGAAGCTAAAAGCTGAGGTTGAGGCACAGGCTCCTATTAAAGTTGGCTCTGTTTTTTGATAGAATAGTTTCTTTATACAAATATCATTTAGAAAGCAGTCAGGATAACAGTGTAGCTGGTAATGTCTCTGACTTGATGAGACTGACTCTTTTAAAAAAGTAACCCATCAGTTTATGACTGAAATAATCCTGGCTTTCCGGTACAGTTAGTGGGAAAATTGCCACTTCTTGTTTAGTCTGTTTGGTTTGTCTGACCACATGATTTCAGTAGCTGTCCACAATAGAGGAGAGTCCTTTTTTGGGAGTAAATACAGATTTTGCCCTTGGCTACGTATGAAACCCTGATTGGCTTCTAAGGTTATGTCATTGCAAATAAAACAAAATGCAAGCCATTGGCCTTTGACTCTCCCTTTCCCTTCTACCATAAATCCATGTTCTATCTCAGATAAATCATTTATTTCTTCAGATGCATATGGTATTGCATTGACTAAAAGGAAAAGCATCATCCTTTGAATCTGAAATGCATCTTCTTTGTGCTATACATTCTCCTCTCAAAGAACTGCAAATAGGCTTTGAGTATAGGGCTGCTTGTTAAACTATTTTGAAAGCTTCTGGGGAAATCAGTTTGTTATGAAGGCATAAGAAAACTATACCTCTGCTTTTCAGCTAATGCATCTCCATTGCCCATTACAGACTAATGGAGTTAATGATTTATGGCCTGACTGTACAGGATGCTGAACAATTTCAGAGGAAACTGCAGATATTCAGTATCCCTAACTATAAGGTTATGAGTTTATATCTAAAAATGTCTCTTTCTCATTTTTCTCATTATATAGACACACAGGGAGTTCAAGATACCTATTTAATGAGCTGATTTTGCAGGAATGGACTAGCTTATGCTACTTAAAAGTTTCACTTGATTTAGTTAAGTAAATTTGAGTGCTTAACAGCTTATTGCAATAGCTGGGCACAACTGGCTTGCTCAAGCAAGCTACACAATATTTTTGAGCATCCCAATAAAACAGTGTATTTTATATACCTGCCCCTTTTGCTTACCTATTCTAAGGCAGAAACCAGTTAATTTAGAGATGCATGAAATCAGATTTTAGCTTGTGATTCATGTTGGGGAGCAAATTGTCTCTACAGTAAGGATGAGTTTCAGTCCTCTGAAAATGTATCTTCATATGTAGGTATTTGGAACAAGGATAGATGCTCATACTTAAACAATTCCATCATGGGCAAGGGTAGGACAAAGCCATTGCAAAGCCTCAAGAAAGAGCAATTTCAAGCTGAGCAATTCCATACCAGGGCAAAACAAGAACACTTTTACTACTAGGTTCGGAGTTTCTTCTGCTTGTTTATCTGTTTGGGTTTTGGGGTTTTGTTGGTTTCTTTATGTTTGAAGCTTCTGAGAGTTTTACAATTCTAGAATTAAGTCTTGGGGGTGGATTTGTTAACAGTACTGATGAAGTAGTTACAAAGCCCTAATGATCACAAGTATTCACCTCTTTTTATGCAAGGGTGTGAGTGTGTATCTGTAATCCACACAAATGTGATGAACCCAGGATGATATGTCATGACTTATGGAAGGTTACTTTATCCATGAATGGGTTTTGGCAGGTGCAATTTACTGAACAAAATTAAAAAATAATCAGGATAAAGAGAATTGAGAAATGTTTCTTTGGTGGACTGATTTTTTTAAATGCTGGTTATTTGAAGCTGCTATCTATTTTAAAGTTAGATGAAGTCCCTAAAGAGGTGGATTGGGCAGGTGATTGGGCAGGTGATATGAGAGTATATTATGTTACACATATTATAGTTTTATCATATGCCCATGTAATTTATCCCATACCTAACACCTCCATAATTAAAAATGTATGTTCTTTGCATATATGTATAGATCTCTCATTTTGATGTATGAAGATGTGAGTATGTATGTACATAGTTCTTCAACGTAGAGAATAATAATGTTAACCCGTTGTCAAAATGTAAATGTTTTGAAATTAACAAGCAAAAAATCTTTTAAAAATTACTATAATATCATCTGAAGGATGAACAAGGCATTTATTTAAGGAGGTTGATGATAACTTATTTGTTACCTTCTTTGTATTAGTCTATTGGATTTGTACATGTAAGAATAGACTATGAGACTAAATTAGATAATATTTGATTAATCTCAACAAACTTCCTTAACATTTACTTTACTAACTGCCTAATAGGAATGAAATCTGAAATTCACTCTGCATTCTGATTCTAATAAGTCATTTGAATCCTGCAATATTTGCAAGAAAAGAGTTCTGAAGTACTGTGGTTACATACTTGTATAGTCAAATTGCCTCCCCATTCTGAGCCTCAGTTTCCCCTACCTGGATAAAATGACATTCACGTGATTTGCAAAATGCTCTGATATGAATAAATAGCCATATCTAAGAGCTAATTATGAAAGCTGTTGAGCTGTGAGACACCATCTCGATGTATATGTCTGTAGTGTAGAACAAAATAAAATATGGTTACTTTCTGAATCTTGTTGTATAAATTACAACCCTACAAATAGATAAGAGGTCAGCTTTTGAAATCATAGAAAGTCCGTTTCATTAACAGGTTGCTAACCTTTGGGTTTTGCTTTACCTGTAGACGACTGAATACATTGAACAAGTGTGCCTCAATGAAACTTGATGTGAACTTCCAGAGGAAAAAGGTAAGTGAACATTATTCAGTGTTCAGGTTTAGTTCAAACCATTGCAAAAAGAGCTCCTGAAATTGGGGTCCCCCACTTAGGAAATCTCTTAAATTTAAGTTAAGAATATGTAACTTTAAGCATATGTTACATCCTGTCTTGAAGAGTAGTTTCATGAATGAGAAATTTAAATGCAAGTGAAAAATAAAGAGCTCTGAACAGAACAGAAGGTTCAGTGTTAAGAGACTTACAAGGACACCTGCAGTAATTTAAACATGCAATTTATAGTAGTGGAGAAAAGAGCAGTTAACATGCTGTGCTGTTTATGAAATATTTTCGCATTTCCCCATGCTGTATGATTGCATAATAGAAACTCTTACCAAGAAAAAAATGGAAGCTCCTTGACAAACAATAGCTTCCCTTGTTTCTTCTGCTGACTTGGCATTTGTTAAGAATATGAAAATAAACCCTGTCATATGTATCCCTTGTTATGTAACACATACATTATTTAAAGATTAAAGGGTTTGCTTAAAGAATGCAGAAAATGCCTGTTGGTTTTTTAAAAATTGTAATAGGTCCAGCATAACAGTTGCATTTCTGGTTTCCCAATTACATTGCCCCAAGGGCACATAATCAACAGTGTGTAACAGCAATTATTGGTTCTGGGGAATATTCCTATATATTCCTCAGAACAGTTGTGTAAAGCTCCCTGAAAGATTCCTACTTGAGATGTTTCTTAATATACCATTGGCAGCTTATTCTACTTATGCCCTGTTCATTCTGTGAAAGAACTTAGAGAAAAGTGTTTAATGAACAGGTATTTTATAGATTTCATAGACATTAGGGCTGGAAGGGACCTGGGAAGATCATTGAGTCCAGCCCCCCACCCAAAGGGCAGGAAGTCAGCTGGGGTCATAGGATCCCAGCAAGATAAGGATCCAATTTGCTCTTGAAGGTGT
>NW_017728906.1:161983910-161985782 GCF_001723895.1 Crocodylus porosus
TGTCCACATCAGTAATGAAGATGTTGAACAATATGGGTCCAAGGACAGAGCCTTGGGGGACCCCACTGGTCATAGGACACCATGATGAGTGACTGTCATCAATTACAACCCTCTCGGTCCAACCACGGAGCCAATTTCCCAGCCAGTGGATCGTGGTGGACCCAAGGCCACAGTTGGCTAGTTTCACCAAGAGGTGATGATGGGATACCAGATCAAAGGCTTTTTTGAAGTCAAGATATATGACATCAGTCTCATCTCCTTTGTCCAGGTGATAGGTCATCTGGTCATAGAAGGAAATGAGATTGGTCAAGCAAGACCTACCCGCAACAAAACCATGTTGGCTATCCCGTAGGATGTTGGCGTCAGCCACTCCATTAAGGATGGCCTCTTTAATAAACTTTTCTAAGATCTTCCCTGGGATAGAAGTCAGGCTAATGGGCCTGTAGTTAGCCGGATCCATTTTCCTCCCTTTCTTGAAGATAGGTACCACATTGGCCTTCTTCCAGTCTTCGGGCACTACACCAGAGTGCCAGGAGCTTTTAAAGATCCGTGCCAGGGGCTGGGCTATGATGCTCACCAGCTCCTTGAGTATACCCTGGGTATAGATTGTCAGGGCCGGCTGACTTGAAGGTATCCAGCTTCTCAAGCTGTTCCTTCACGAGGTCAGCGTTTATGGAGGGCAGGGGATCTCCCTCACCCGGACCTCCCTGTCCTGTGATGAACATGGGCGTCCGATGGGACTTATGAAAGACCAATGCAAAGTACCCATTTAATAGGTTGGCTTTTTTCTGGGTGTCAGTTGTCAGTTGCCCCATCCAGTTCAGCAGGGGTCCAGTGTTGCCTTTGCTTTTCCTCCGGCTCCCCACGTATCTGAAAAAGGACTTTTTATTGTCCTTGATTCTCAAAGCTAGTTGGAGTTCAGTTGCAGCCTTGGCTTTCCTGGTTTGGTCCCTGCAGGACCAGACCAGTGCAGAATCATCCTCCTTAGAAATTTAATCCCGTCCTCCATCCTTTGTAGGCTTTTCTTTTTAGCTTTAGGAGGCCTCCTAGGTCCCTGGAGAGCCAGGGGGGCTGCTGTGCCCTCTTGCTGACTTTCCTTCGAGATGGAATAGACTTAGCTTGTGCATTGAGGATCTCTCCCTTGAGGAGCAGACACTCTTCTTGAACTCCCCTCTCCCTGGGGTCATGATCCCTTAGGGCCTGATTTACAAGCCACCTGAGCTTGTCAAAGTTGGCTTTTCTGAAGTCAAGGACTGCTGTGTTGCTGACTGACTTGCCAGCTTTATGGCAGATAATGAAGGTGATCAGCTCATGGTTGCTGTTACCCAGCTTCCCATCGATCTCACTAGGCCGCCGATTAGGTCATCCCCTGTAGCCAGTACCAGGTCGAGCAGCACTCTACCTCTCATTGGCCCATAGACTTCTTGAGTCAAGTAGAGGTCATCCACGCACAAGAGGAAGCTTTGCGACTGCTCGGATTTTGCTGAGTGATTCTCCTACGAGATGTCCGGGTAACTGAAGTCACCCATGGCAGCCATGGTCCTGGAGCATGCAGCCTCAGCCAGCTCCCAGGTGAACTCCTGGTGAAGCTCAGGACTTTGGGTGGGAGGTCTGTAGTAGACTCCTACCATTGTGGCCCCATGTTCCCCATGAATTTTAACCCAGAGGCTCTCTAGCTGTCCACCCTGGTTGCCAACATCAGCTTGCAGGGACGCATAGCTTTCCTTCACATAGAGAGCTACACCCCTGCCCCTTTTATCTACACGATCCCTCCTGTACAGGGTATAGCCATCTATACCCATGGCCCAGTCATGGGTGGAGTCCCACCAGGTCTCCGTTATCCCAATGACATCATAATTCTTTGCACTGAGC
>NW_017728906.1:161985793-161990599 GCF_001723895.1 Crocodylus porosus
AGATTGTGCCAGGGCTGGGGCAGGGGTGGGCTCCCTTAAGTGCCTTGGTCTGCTGGCTTTGCAAGGGTCGCTCAGCAGGCCAGCAGTGGCAGTAGTCCCCCCATCTCCCCAGCGGGCTTAGTTTAAAGCCTGGTGGAGCAGGTCAGCCAGTATGGCTGAGAAGAGCCTCCTCCCCAGCGGAGAGAGGTGGAGGCCATTTCTTCCCAGCAGCTCGCTGGGCATATTTTTCCTTCCTGGTCTTGTGCATAATGCTTCATCAAATAGCCTCCACAGCATCAGCTCCCAATCTTTTTCCATGGCAACTCCACTTCCAGTCTGAGCCCAAACACTATAATTGAATTTCTGTGAGCCTCATGACCCCACTCATTGAGTGCCCAAATGGTGTCATGCCCTCTGGCTAGAACCTCTGTAGTATCCATCCTGTCTTATCTCTTCAAGGAATTGTGCATATTCCAGTGAGATCCCATGTGTTCATTACTTCGGACTTAGTATATTTTTGCCTGTATATGATTTCCTTGATACATCCCTGGTCTAATCTCAGAACAAAGGGAGTTAATTCACCACACTGTGTGAGACATGTTTGATGTAGGCAAAAACATGACGAGACTGAGCTCATTCAAAGTAATTTATTTTTTGAAACACATAGCAAAGCCTTCTTTGGGTAACATCTACTGCATTAAGCTGCTCAAAGTGGTATCAATGTCTTCTTTTATCAATAATATTGTAGCCAAACTAAAAGAAAGAATGTTAAAAGTGAAATACTGATGAAAATTGATTGTTTTATTGCAGTTTTATTTTTAAAAATATTTCCCGCCATTTTTTCTACATCAGATGTTTTCACCACGGTGAAGACTTGACATTTATTTGAGATCAGAAAAAAGAAAATATATGCTAACAGGCTGTAATGTAAAGGCTGTATTAACAATTTAGAGTCAACAGAAACTAGTTGACTCCATAGATGTATAAGGCAGAAGACTATGCAGGTGCAGCGATGGAGACTTGGGAGGGCAGGTATAAAGAAAAACTGGGTCAGGAGAAAATGTGTTAGCAAAGAAATGGGCAAGTGGTGAGAGCAGAGGACAAGGAGACCAAGAAAGATGGGAACCACAAGGAAAGCTGGTGATGGGAGAGACTGCAAGGTGTAGATGAGCTAGGAACTGGCTTATCCCTCTATTCAACAGGTAAATAACATGGAAATAGAATCATAGAACCGGAAGGGACCTGTACAATCATCAAGTCTGGTCCCCTGCCATGGGCAGGAAGTATTGGGCTCAGATGAGCTCACTAAAGTGCCTCTCCAGCCTCGTCCAAGTAGGTCAACTGCACAACCACTGCTGGGAGTGCTCTTGCCGATTCTGGTGACCCTTACAGAGAACAAGTTTTTCCTTATATCCAACCTGAATTTACCCTTTATTAGTTTATGCCCATTGGTCCTCATCCTCCCTTGAGGTGCCCTCCTAAATAGTTGCTCTCCTAGTTCTTGATGCTCTCCCCTAAGGTACTTGTAGGCAGCTAACAAGTTATCTTGCAGCCTTCTCCTCCTCAGGCTGAACAGGCCCAGTTCCCAGAGTCTCCTCATAGAGCCTACCCTCCATGCCCTTAATCAAATGGGTGGCCCTTCTTTGTACCCTCTCCAACTTATCTATGTTCTTCTTGAAGAGTGGTGCTGGGAACTGGGCACAGTACTCCAGCTGAGGCCTCACCAATGCTGAATAGAGAGGGAGGAATACCACCCTGGATCAATTGGCCACACAGTGGCTGATGCATGCCAGAGTTTTACTGGCCCTTTTGGCCTCATCACACTATTGGGTCATATTCATCTTCTAGTCAATCATGACCCCCAGGTCTGGTTCATGTGTTGTGCCAGCCAGTAGGCCACCACCCATTGTATAGTTGTGGTGGGGGTTCTTCCTACCCAGGTAAAGGACCTTGCACTTCTCCCTGCTAAACTTCATCTGATTTCATTCTGCCCATAAATCCAGTCTGTCTAGGTCCTCCTGGATCTTTGCCCTATCCTTTGGTGTGCCCATATTTCCGCACAGCTTGGTATCATCCGCAAACTTATCATTGTGCTTTCTACCCTTTAATCCAAATAGTTAATGAACATATTGAACAGCATGGGTCGGAGCACCGATCCCCGGGGGACCCCACTAGAGATGGCCCTCCAGGATGAGGCCATCCCAATGATCACCAGTCTCTGGGAGAGGCCTCTGAGCCAGTTGTCCACCCACCTCACTGTAGACTGGTCCAGCCCAGTACTCTCCAGTTTGCTAGAGTGAATCCCATGGGAGACAGAGTTAAAGGCTTTACTAAAGTCTAAGTAGATGACGTGAACCTCAAGTCCCTTGTCCAAATGGTTAGTGAGCTGGTCATAGAAGGACACAAGGTTCATCAGGCATGATCTGCCCTTGGCAAAGCCATGCTGGTTGCTGTTTAGCACCCCATCTATTACCAGCTTATAGTTGATGGCATCCTTAATCAACTTTTCAAAGATTTTACCCTAGACCACTGTCACACTGACTGGCCTGTAGTTTGCAGGGTCATCCCTCTTCCCTTTCTTAAGGTTGGGAACCACATTGGCCTTCTTCCAGTCATCTGGGACCACTCCCAAGTTCCACAGTTCTTCAAATAGCTTGGCCAATGGCGCTGCTCTAAGTTTGGCCAGTTCTTTCAGGACTGTTGGGTGCAGGTCATGTGGTCCAGTGGACTTGAAGATGTCCAATTGTTGTAAAAGATCTTTCACTGGTTCTGGGCTGATTTTGTGTAGGCTGTTCCCTGGGCCTCTGGTCAAATGAGCAGCCCCCATTGGGTTTCAGGAATACCAACAAAAAGTATGTATTCAGGAGTTCTGCCTTTTTGTGTGCATTGACTGTGGGCTACCCCAGGGTCATGGGCGACTGGTGCCTCCTGACTGTGAGGGCACCAGTGGCTGGTCACCAACTGGTGGATGGAGGTCCCCCAGTGGCTGAGCACTGACCCCGGAAGCGCCGGCAGCAAAACTGGAAGTGCCATCAGTGCTTCTCAGGTGGGGCACTGGCGCTCTGCACTCCCTGGCCAGCGAGGGCCAATTTCGGGGGTGAGGTGGGGGGGTTTGGGGGGTGGCATGTGCCCCCCCATGCACCTCCTTCTGCATCGCCTATACCCTGGGTATTCAGAAGTGGTCCTACAGTGGAGCCGGATCTTTTCTTGCTCCCTCTGATATTAGGAGGTCAATATAATATTACTACAAATAGCCTCTAAAATTACTTGCAGCACTGAAATGAAAAACAGCCCACTATGGCTTGGGTTGGAGGTTCAGTGTGGAAGTTAAGTACAGCTCTTGTCTAGTCTTCAGCTGCCTGAGTGATTTAGGAAAACATAGCCAAGCAAGCTGCCAGAAACCATTACTGAGCAAGCCAATGAGGGGTGAACACATGTTCCACATGCCCTCCCACTTCACTCAGAGATACATTTTCTAGGTGGGGTGTTAGTTATGCACTTCCTGTTAACCTCAATGAAAGTTACCCAGTTGCATCCCCATGTATTGTGCTGAAAATATATCCTGAAGTGTTTTGGACAGCCAGAAATTAGCTTTTGGATTAGCAGCCTCCTGCAGCTGTGGAATCATGTGCGTTCCTGTCCCCAGCTGGAAAAATGTGGCACGATTCCACTAAAAATAAACGTTCTATTCTGCAGTTTGTTGGCATCTGTTTCTGTTTGAGGAAAATACTTTTTCTAGTTTAAATCAACTTTGAGGGATCTCTCTGTCTAAAGCTCCTCTGACTCTTTGACAAATGCTGTCAGTAACTCTTAAAGAAACCTGCACCGTTCCCTTTTACCACCCTTAATGGCTTTAGAGGCCTCCCTGAATGTGCCTGTTAGTGTCTTTATTACTTGTTCAATGACTGGAGCAGGAAGGTGATAATAGAAGTTGTGTGAAAAGATGAAGATCAGAGAATATCAGAAACAATGTTCTGACTCATTGAGTGTACCCATTTGTGGCAGGAATTAGTGTCTCACTCAATAAAGATCAAGCCACAGACACTCCAAAGGGTATAAAATAATATAAACCCTTGCATAATTGTTAGGATAATAAGAGTGGCAAGAAACTAGCATTTTGACAGGCCAAAGCACATTTACATGGTTTAATTGACATGATTAATTCAGTGCATTCTGGGAAACTGCATCCGAATGGGAACTGACAATGCAAGTAGATGTTTGAGAACTAGAAGAGAAGAACTATGTACATTTTTATGTCCATCTGTTAGGTAAAATCCTTGTATTTAGATGTTGAGGGGAATGTTGACAGGTCAGTTTTAAAGGGACAAGTTGTTTTCTATTTCATTAAATAATAGTAAGAAAAGTTCATAACATGCTGGTGTTTGTTCCATAAGCCAGGAAGCTTCTGTGTGTCAGTCAGTTTCCTTTTTTAAACCTATATACTTGAGGCAGAGGGAGTGGAGGACTGAAGGGATTACACTAGTAATGGTTCCAAAGTCTTTACCTACAAAGTCACTTACCCTGGGTCAGCAGAGACTCAAGTTCAGTGTAATCAGATGTCTGCTCAGTCTGCATGAAATGAAATGTTCTTAGACCTTGTCGTAGTGGACAAGTATTAATATTGCCATAACTTCCATGAGTTAGCATGACTGCTAGTAGTCTTAAAATTGAAGTTCTTAGAATTATCTGTATTTTATCAGGAAAGTCTGATTTCATAGATTTCATAAACATTAGGGCTGGAAGGGACCTGGGAAGATCATCCAGTCCAGCCCCCCGCCCAAAGGGCAGGAAGTCAGCTGGGGTCATAGGATCCCAGCAAGATAAGCA
>NW_017728906.1:161991017-162012212 GCF_001723895.1 Crocodylus porosus
CTGATCATGCATGTGGCTCTTCTCTGAACTCTCTCAATTTGCTCGAGAAGCATCTATGGATGCAAGCCAGCATTTTGGTCGCTTTACTAGCCGCAGCATCGCATTCCAGGCTCATGTTCATCTTGTGGTCAATGATGACCCCCAAGTCTCTTTCTTCCATAGTGCTAACCAGCTTAGCACTGCCAAGCCTATACAATGCTGCAGGTTTTCTTCCCAAGGTGGAGAACCTTGCATTTTTTGTGTTAGTTTGGATAAATTAGGCAAGCTTTCAAAGACGAGACATTCTTCTTCGGGTCTGAGCATTCTACAGGTCTAAGATTTCTCAGATTTCAGATTTTTCTGAGATTTCTCAGACCTGAATTAGATTGTCTTGTATTCACAAACTTGTCTAGCTTTACTCCAACTATGCAGTTGGTTCAATAAAAGATATCACACTAAGAAATCTTTGCCTCTTGCCTGGGTCATCATGGCTGCAACATTACTCTAACACTATACAGACATAAGAGCATTTTCTGATCCATTCCAGGAAGCAATCCTACCTTTCTTGTGGCAAAGTGCAGAACGTTTCCCTGCCACTATCCATTTCAGTTCATCTCCACTTGTTTTTCAAAAGCAACTTAAAACTTTTTTCCTCCCAAAGAGATTTTCTATAGAACTGTTGCTGGGTCCTTGTTTCCTCTCCTCTCACACCACCTCTCCCTGCCTGATCTCAGCATTGTTCACACTTTGTTGGTTAGTTTCATTAGTTTGAGTTTTAAGAAAAAAAGAGGGGTGGTTCCCCAGCAGGTATACATTGTCATAGCTACAGTAAGTGCAGTGGACCTATGGTGATTTATATCTGTTGAGAAGCTGCTTCAGGGTCTCTTGTTATGTCAGCACTGTGTTTACAGTGTTTGTTATTGTTCATCGCCCTGAAGACATCAACAGTTGGATGCTTTATATGTGACGCTATTGTTAAAATATTTAGAAGTACAGAGTGCCTCAATTGTTTGCAGTCCTCCTTCCCACGCACTCCCTTCAGCAGCATGCTGTCCTCTGATCCAGGAGGCAGTGCTGTCATGTGTTCCACCATGTCTATACACGTGCTTTGGGGTGGGGAGGGTTTAATTGCAGCAGCTCCCAGGCAGCCACTCTAATAAAAATGCCACCACATCATGTGTATTTAGTTTTCCACATTCCAAAATGGTGGGAGTGCTATAACTAAAGCTCGTTCAGTGAGTTTTAGTTAAAGCGCCCCCACCACCATTTTGAAATAGGGGGCACTGAACACATGCGATGCTGCAGCATGTTGGAGTGTTGTAATTAGAACACTCTAGCACACTTGATCAATCAAGTCTTCTCCAATGTGTTCTAATTGGAATGTGTCAGAGTCTGTATATAGGCATCCACGACTACAGCAGGGTTAAGGCAGATCTAGCTCTTTTCTTGGTGCCTTTTCTAAGCTGTTTAATTATTTTCTGTAGCTAACAGCAGAATTAAGGCATTTGTTCCAGTGAACTCGCATTGACTTCTGAACAACTGGGTTCTGCATTTTATAGATAATTCAGAAACAAGCAAAAACTAGGAGGTGGAGGGGTTGGTTGTGTCGCAATGGTTTATTTTACAAATTGGACAAGATATAAAGTGGGCATGGCAAATTTTAAGGAACACACTGACAAAAGTTTGCAACTGTAAATTGATGTTGAAGTGATCTGACATGGTACTGATTTCTTTGTAAGCTACAGTCTTCAAGCTTTACTTTTACTTTATAAATTGTTTTACATTTTTAATTAGATTGCAGCAGCTGCAGTCCAGTCCTATGGAAGATAGTTTAACTTTATTCTGAAAGCTGCATATGCAAATACTGCTAATAATGCATTTTTAAATTGAGAAGTTTTCCAGTCTCAAAATGGCCTCTTAGTTTAGTACCTTGCTTTAGTTTGACAGTCTGTCAAATTTTACTGCTGTACTGCTGCATTCAGGAATGAGAGAGGCTCTTTGGATGTCAGCTAGGTGAACTTAGTTTGATCTACATTAAATCAAATGTTCAACAATAGCTGAGTATGCACGGATTCTCATTAGCATCAACAGGCTCTGGATCAGCTGGTTACTGAGAAGTGAGCCAAACAGAAAGGACTACCTGGTCCCTGCAAAAAGTATGTCATTTTTGTTTGAGGAAACGGATTAGAAAAAGGCCAGATTGAGTTTTGCAGATTTTTATTTTATTTTACATGTTTACAGATCTGTGGATTAGTTTATGGTGCTGGCATTTTTTATTTCTAAATATTATTTTGACAGTTATTTTAGTTATTGTGGATATATATATCTATGTATATATTGTATATTCAAACAAGTAAGTTTAACTGAAAATTGAATCTTGTTAGAAGTTAACATAGATGGTTTGCTAGATTTTATTAGAGTCATATAGGCCTATTGCAGTTATATAGGCAGTTATATAGGCCTAACTGCTGTAGCAATGAAGCACTTCACAGTCTTTAACCTTCACCCCACCCCTGGAAAGTTTGTAATATTGGGCATGTCCACATAACACTTTTACTGCACAACAGACCAATTACCTGTGCAGTAAATGTCTCGGCATCTGCACATACACCCCTTTAGGGCGCATGAAACTAATAAGCTCCACAACAGGATAGTCTTGTAAAAAACAAGCACTACTCTGCTGCAGAGTTTCTTTGTGCACAACAGTGCGTATGTAGACATTGCTCTAGCTGGCTGGAACAGGGTGTCTCAGAGCAGGGCTAGCCAGCATCCAGTCCCTGTGCTGAGGCACCCTGTGCCCCAGTCAGCTGCTCCCAGCATGTGGGGACAGGGGACCAGCCAGCCCAAGGCTGCTCCCCTGTCTCCACATGCTGCAAAGCCCCTACACTGAGGCACCCTGAGGCCAGCCCCTCTGCAGCACATAGAGCCTGGTTGGAGCAACCGTGGGCTGGCAGACTGATCCCCTGGGTCCCCTGCTAGCCTGAACTGCTCCAACCAGGCTCAAGGTGGTGCGCATGAATCAACTCTGGAGCAGCTTAATCTGGTGGTTTTTTCCTCCTGGACACACATTCAAATGGTGTGCCCGAGAGCAAAAAAACTCCAGAGTTCATTGGTCCACATTAATTGCACATGTAGACACACCTAATGGATACTAGCTAGTATTTCCATCTTCAGAAATCACTTTATTATGCTTCATTCCTCTCTTGTGTAGGGGGCAGGCAGACTGCCCCATTGAAGTCAGTAGACTCTAGCTGGATACAACGATTTGCCCAGGAGTTCTATAATGCAAGGTCAAAGCTTCATTTATTGTTTGATAGTATATTAATTTCTGAGAATTTCTTGTGAAATGAAAAAGACTGGAATAAAAGGATATTCACTGGAAGTCTCTTCCTCTTGAGGCTCACTAGAGCTCAAGCCTGGTCATTTTTTGGTAGCACAGTAAGGACTTCCTCTTTGGTCAGGCATTCATCAATCTAAACTAGATTGAGATGCTGTTCAGCAAGTTCTCTGTTTTATCTTGATGTTCTAGTTCCTTTTTAAACTGTTTTGATCCTCTAGTCACTCCCTTATTTTTAAGTTACTCTGTTTTCTTGCTATAAGCTGCCTTGAGCTTTTGTAGGGAAGGGTGGCATATAAATTGAATAATTAAGTAAGTAAGTGAATGCATAATCAGAAAAGAATAAAAGAAAAGAGAAGTTCTGCCTCTAACAAAGTGTAATATACTATTTTGCAGAGTGAAGATTCAGATGAAGAAGACCTCTGTGCTATCAGTAATAAATGGACTTTCCAAAGAACCAGCAGAAGATGGTCTCGGGTGGATGATATTGACGCCTTGCTTCACCGGTCAGGTAGACATGGATCTTCAGGGGACATTAAAATGAAAAACACCACAAGCAGTGAAAGTGTGCTTACAGACCTGAGTGAGCCTGACGTCTCATCTATTCACAGCGAGAGCAGTGGGGGAAGTGACAACAGGAGTCCATCTGGCATCAGCAGCACTATCAGGGAGGTACATGACAGCTCAGGAGAGCAGGAGGTAGAAAGCACACATATGCATGACCCCTCTTCAGTCATCAGTACCCAGGATCCAAAAGACATCATAAAATACTCCTTGAACGTTAAGAATGAAAAACCAACACGAACCAGAGCCAAAACCTTTCTAAAGCGTATGGAGACATTAAAAGCTAAAGGAACACATGGAAAATTAAGAGGCTCAGGAAAAACTGTTGTTTTAGATATAAGTGGACCTGTTCTTCAGTATGAGCCAAAATCCTTGAAGGACTTGCACTGTGTAGAGATAGTAAATGGAGATCTCCAAAATTTAGCACAGGAGACAGTCAAAAAAGGACTTTCCTTCTCTGGCAAATCCAGCAATGACAGTAGTCAGTCAGAAAACAGCAGTAACGGAGTAAGTACACCATGTTTAAAGGAACGCAAATGTCAGGAAACAAACAAGAGAAGTGGTATGTATCTGGAGGACTTGGATGTCCTTGCAGGAGCAACCCTGAAACAAGTAGTAGACCAAAATCATAAAAATGAATTTCACTCCCAAGAGGATTTGGTTGTACATATTCCCAAAGACCATAAACCTGGAACTTTTCCAAAGGCACTTTCTATTGAAAGTCTCTCACCTACAGACAATGGTAACAACGTTAACTGGAGAACAGGCAGCATCTCTCTGGGCAAACAGAAGTGCTCTATTCCTAGAGAGGCCGGATTGATAACTTGCTGTCCTAAGGAGAGCAGAGTTAGTATTTATGACAATGTGCCAGGTTCCCATTTGTATGCCAGCACTGGAGACCTTTTGGACTTGGAAAAAGATGAGCTTTTTCCTCATTTAGATGACATTTTGCAGCATGTCAACGGACTTCAAGAGGTTGTTGACCATTGGTCAAAAAATGTACTGCCAGATATGCCAAATAATGATTTGTCTGTTGGGGAATCTACATCATTACCATTCCAGTCAACTACCCAGATCACATTGGACTTTGAAGGAAACTCTGTTTCTGATGGTCGGACTACACCAAGTGACATGGATAGAGATGGAACTTCCCTCAATGAGTCAGAAGCTACTGGTGTCAGGGATAGGAGAGACTCTGGTGTGGGAGCATCTCTCACCCGGCCAAGCAGGTTGGTAGCAGATTTCCATAGATAATCCCACGTATTTGCAATGATTAATTGTTCATACAAAACAGTTAATACAAAATAATAAGTGAGGAGCTCTCAAGCTGTGGACCATGAGCAGCTGTTGGGGGTCACAAGCACGCTGCCTTTCCCATGTTACTAAATGTGAAGCGAGGCTCAGTTAGACTTTTAGAGGAAGGGTATCCTGGTATAGAAAAGGAGTCCTGGTATAAAAAGTGAAGAATACAAGAGTTCAAGTAAACAAGAACATTCTTTTTCCTCTGTAAATTATTTAGTTCTGTTAAACAGGGCACGATATCCATGTCTAAAATCAATCAGATATGATTTAAAAAGGACAAGTGCAAAATCTTTCACGTGGGACAGAATAATTTCATGCACAGGCTGGAGAATAACTGGCTAGGCTGCAGTACAACAAAGAACCTAGGAGTTATGATGTATCAGAAGCTGAATATGAGCCAGCAGTGTGCTCTTGTTGCCAAAAAAGCCAACAGCATATTGGGTTGTATTAACAGAAGTATCACTTGCAAATCAAGGGAAGTGACTCTTCTACTCTATTCAGCACTGGTGAGGCCTCACTTAGAATACTGTATCCAGTTTCAGGTCCCACATTTCAAGGAAAGTTTGGATCAGGAGCCTGAGAGACAAGACTTATAAAGAAAGGCTGAAAGAACTAGGGTAATTTAGTCTAGAGAAGGTAAGACTGTTGGAAGATTTTATAACAGTCTTTGTATACCTGAAGAGCAATTCTAGAGAGCTGGAGATGGGCTTTTCTCTGTGCCTCTAGGAGACAGGACCAGGAGCAATGGCCTCAAGCTGCAGTAGCATAAATTTACATTGGAAATTTGAAGGAACTTGCTGACTATGAGGGTTGTCAAGCTCTGGAATAGGCTACTTGGAGAAGTTGTGAAATCTCACAGGTTAGACAGACACTTGGCTGGGATTGTTTGGTCAGGGACGATCCTGCTTGGAGCAGGGGGCTATACTGGAAGAGGTTGTATGGTCCCTTCCAGCCCCAGTTTCCTATGATCCTGTAAGCGTGTCCATGGGATAAACTTGCCATGCCTGGCAGCACTGCATCAAGAACACTGCTGTTCCAGGCAGTCTGCCTCCTCAGCTGGAAGCAGTGTAACCATGTGCTCATAGCAGTTTGTGTGAGCTGAGCGACAGCCAGTTATATTGCCCCCAAGCTAGTTAGCAGGCTTGTAATGCCATGCACTCTACTTTACTTTCCATTTAGGACCCTGCACACCTAGAAAAATATAACATCCTTGATGGTACAGCTTCCAGGCATAGAAGTTTAACTCTGGAGAGGTGACTTAACTTATACACAGCAGCTTGCATGTACAGTCATGCATACGTTTATAGTCTTTAAGTTAACAGCATGGCCATCTATTCTTATGTAGAATTTACCTGTTGCCTCCCTCTATCTCTAATATAGTTGGGAAAAATGATGAGATTCACTAAATTTGTCAAGCAAAATGCAGAGCAGGACCTCACTAATTGACACTTACAGTTTGGAGATGTGTTATGGGTCAACTGTCATTATGAATTAGGGAGAAAGAGTCATAGAATCATAGAAAATTAGGGTTGGAAGGGACCTCAGAAATACATTTAGTCCACCACCCTGCTCAAAGCAGGGCCATCCCTAACTAGAGCATCTCACCCAAGGTTTTGTCTAGCTGAGTCTTAACAACTTCCAAAGATGGAGACTCTACAGTCTTTCTGGGCAGCCTGTTCCAGTGCTTCACTACCCTCCTAGTGAGAAGGTTTTTTCCTAATAACCAGCCTAAACCTCCCTTGCTGCAACTTGAAACCATTGTTCCTTGTTCTGTTACCAGCTAGCAGTGAGAACAGTCTAGCTCCATCCTCTCTGGAACCCCCCTTCAAGTAGTTGAAGGTTGCTATTAAAATCCCCTCTCAGTCTTCTCCTCTCCAGATTAAATAAACCCAGTTCTCTCATCAGAAGGTATGTGACTCAGCCTCCTAACCATTTTTGTTGCCCTGTGCTGGACTTTTTCCAATTTGTTCACATGCATTCTGTAGTGGGGGGACCAAAACTGGACATAGTACTCCATATGTAGCCTCACCAGTGCTGAATAGAGGGAAATAATCATTTCCCTTGATCTGCTGACAACACTCCTAATTCAGCCCAATATGATAGTTTCATAGTTTCTAGGGTTGGAAGGGACCTGAGCAGATCATCGAGTCCAACCCCATGCCATGGCAAGAAAGAGTACTGGGGTCAAACAACCCCAGCAAGTTGTACATCTAACCTCCTCTTAAAGACCCCCAGGGTAGGAGCCAGCACCACTTCTCTTGGAAGTTGGTTCCAGATCCTAGCTGCCCTGACCGTGAAGTAGCACCTCCTGATATCTAGCCTAAATCTACCCTCTGCCAGCTTGTGACCGTTATTCCTGGTCACTCCTGGTTGTGCACAAGGGAACAGGGACTCCCCCAATGCCTGCTGGTCCCCTCTGATTAGTTTATAACAGGCTACTAGATCCCCCCTCAGCCTTCTCTTGTGGAGGCTGAACAGGTTCAGGTCCCATAGCCTCTCCTCATGGGGTCTACCCTGCTGCCCCCTGATCATGCGAGCGGCCCTCCTCTGGACCCTCTCCATGTTGTCCACATCCCTCTTGAAGTGCGGCACCCAGAACTGGATGCAGTACTCTGCTGCGGCCTGACCAGTGCTGCATAGAGGGGGAGGATCACCTTCTTGGACCTGCTTGAGATGCATCTGTGGATGCATGACACAGTACGGTTGGCCTTCCTGACCTCATCCCTGCACTGCCGGCCCATGTTCATCTTGGAAGCAATGATGACTCCAAGATTCTTTTCTGCCTCTGTACTGATGAGAAAGGAGTTCCCCAACCTGTAGGTATGGTGCCAGTTGTTCCTCCCCAGGTGCAAGCACTTTGCACTTGTCAGTGTTGAATCCCATCCTATCCTCGTCCGCCCACCCCTGTAACCTGTCTAGGTCCGATTGCAGCCTGTTGCTCCCTTCTAGCGTGCCCACATCCCCCCACATCTTGGTGTCATCAGCAAATTTGAACAGGGTGATTTTTACGCCCTCGTCCAAGTCACTGATGAAGATGTTGAACAGCGCGGGCCCGAGGACCAAGCCCTGTGGAACCTCACTGCCCACATCCCTCCAGGTCGAAAATGACCCATCCACCACCACTCTCTGGATGCAGCCCTCCAGCCAGTTGGCGACCCAATTGACTGTGTGGGTGTCGACACCACAGTCCCCCAGTTTCTTAATGAGATCGGGGTGAGAGACAGTGTCGAAGGCCTTCTGAAAGTCCAGGAAGACGATGTCCACTGCTACCCCTGCAGCTAAGGATTTGGTGATCTGGTCATAGAAGGCCACCAGGTTGGTCTGACAAGACCTGCCACTAATGAACCTGTGTTGATTGCCCCTAAGCATAATCTCCCCTGCTCCCCTAATGTTAGCCTTCTTGGCACCAAGGGTATGCTATTGGCTCATATTCAGCTTATTATCCACTGTAACCCCAGGTCCTTTTCTGTAGGGCTGCTGCCTAGCCAGTCAGACCCAGCCTGTACTGGTGCATGGGTTTTTTCCGTCCTAAGTGCAGGACCTTGCACTTGGCTTTATTGAACCTCATGCAGGTTGTGCTGGACCAGAAGGAAATAAGCTTGATTGTGGGTCTTCATGAAGATCCAGTGTTAGGAATGGGAGATGTTCAATGTGGTTGATAAGCAAGGGTCTTCAGGTTAAGCCAGGTGTCCACTACCCTATTGTCAGTGGCGCCTATGTACCCACTTTGGCCATGTCCATATGAACAGGGATGTGCAGCTTGTAGAGTCACAAACCACACGTGTAGAATGTTAAAACTTGCCCTGTGCTGTAGATTTGCAACACGGAGGCAAAATTTCCTACCAGGATTTCCCAGTAACCAAAAAAAGCACCAGGGAAAAAATGGAGCACAGTGCAACTATAGTAGCGTGTGCTGGATCAGAGGCTCAATCCTCTCTATGCTGTGTTTATGCCCTGTTTGCTCCAGCACACTGGAAGCCAAGAAGAGCTGGGCAAGGGCTGTTTGCCCACAGCAGGGCCAATGTGTCCCACAATAAAGCACACATGCAGGAGCATATGCTGCAGCACGAAGTAGTGGCACAAATTTGTGCTGCTACTATTTGTGCCTCTGCAAGCACATGCCCCTGCTCATCTTGATGCAGTTGTTGAGATAATTTATATTTTTGGTTTTTACACCTAACAGAAATCTCTGAAGCCCATTATGCTTCTTTGCAGCCTTGGACTCCATTCAAAATTCAAGTTTTGAGCTACCTTGATTTTCATTTGCATCCAGCTGGGCACTTCACAGTTACCTCTCGTTGAACTACAAAGGAATTAACTTAGCTCTGACAAGTTGTTCGCTTTCTATCCCAGTGACATCCTTGATACCTGAATCATCCCAAAAGTGCAATTATAAATGTAGGACAATGCAGAACAAATACTACATATGGCATGTAAAAGCATCATGGGTTGCTAAGCACTTGGTGTCTTACTAAGGAACGCTGAAGTTAGGCAGCCTTTGTACAGCCCACAAAATAGGGAATGCAGTTATTATTCAGTAAAACATTTCACACAGGAGAGGTTCCTCCCAGGAGACAGAAAAATATATTTGAAAGAAAAGTTCTCTTTATGCACTCTACGGAATCTGAACTGAATCCCTGGCAACTGCTTATTAAACATACAGCATAAAAATAACTGGTCACAGAGGGAAAGAAACTGTGGGCTTCAGCACAGCTGCATCTTTTCTCAGGAAGTTTTGATTATTTATAGGCACTCTTATGTTATCACTTGAATTCCAGCGTCAGCTGAATTTCTCTGGATTTATGCTCCTGTAACTAAGAGCAGAATTTGGCTCTGGGTGTTTTGAAATATTTGCAAACAAACGACTCTATACTGCAAGCTCTTACTACAAGGCCTATTGCTTATGACCATGACAAGTATCACTGAAATCAATGCCACTACTCATAAAGTAAACACATGCCTAAGGGTGTACAAAGCATGTGCATGCTACAAAGCAGTGCTGTAGAAATATTCAAGCTAGCTGCAGTATATTTGCTCCCATCCCAACTTCATACAGTTAAGGCAGTACAGGGAGTGATACCCAAGACCTGGGTTCCTGTCTGTTTTCATAGATATTTCAGTATTTTATAACACAGGGAACAGATGCTACCAAAGAGATTGAGATCTTAAAATAACCTTTAACCCAGTTGTTATCTGTTCTGAAGGGTTGAAATCTTTACTAGGAATTAGGTTAAGAGGTGAGCTGAACAAGTGCCTTCACTTGTGGTCCTCATGGTATATTGGGGCAGCATCACCTTCTTGATCTTGTAAATGGAACCTAAGTGTCTTTGTCAATCTAATCTGAAAACTGCAAATACTTTGTTTTAACATTTCTGAAATCCACAATCAGAGACTTGTTTGGACTGAGCCAAAACTTTTCCATAAACACACAATTAGTCAACAAAGAAAAGAATTGCCTAACTCTAAAACCTTATCATGACATTTGCCCTAATTATGGCGGCTGACATTCTGATTTCTTTTCTTCTCTTTTGCAAAAGGCGATTACGATGGAATAGTTTCCAAATTTCTCATAGTATGAGCCACTCCATAGCATCTCTACAGATCAGCAATCAGTCAGCAGTCCAACTGAATCTACTGCAAAAATTCTCACTGCTTTGCCTCACTGCCATCATGGAAAAATACTCCATGTCAAACAAACATGGCTGGACCTGGTAAGTACCATAGATGTTGCCAAGCAAATAAATTTAGAAGTAAATTGGGTCCCCTAATTTTGTTACTGTAGCTGAAACTTTAATAATAATGTAATTAGGAAAAGCAATTTACTTTCAGCTAAGAACTGGAAACTACATTTTGGTCTGCAGTTAGGCAGTGAGTCAGTGGCAAAAACCAGAAATAGAACCAAGAAGTCTGACTCTGTTCTAACAACCATACAGCTGATAGCAGTCAAGTTTCAGAGAAATGCACAAGAAGAGTAGAAGTGAATGATTATAAAGAAAAAAAATGTTCCTTATAATTAATTTTGTGATTTGAAAAGAAATAGCTGTTGCTGGCACATGATGCAATTTTTTTTTGGTCTTGACATTTAAGTAAAATATTAGAAGTAGTTCCTAAATAGAGATTTCTAAGTATGTGATACATTTTAGTGCAAAAATAATACCATGTTACACTTCTGTAGTGATCTGAACTCCAGCAATGTTAAGTAATCCTGACAATCCCCCTGCGTGGTAGGTAAAGTTATTGAGATATTTCTAGATTTACAGGTGGCAAAACAGACGCAAGAGATGTCTTAACTCAAGGCCACTGAAGGAATTGGTATTAAACCTGCCAGTTGGGGGGTCCTGCTGTCCTGCTGTCAGTAGTGATGTCTCCTGGCTTTCTTTTTGTAAGTGTTCATGTAATTGTTCTCTAAAGATTTATGGACAGATGAGCTTTTTAAAATAGGTGTGGAGTTGTCCCCTGTGTTTCTCCAAGGAGTCAGTTAATTCAAAGTTTATTTCTCTCTCACAGTAGAAAACCTTAGGCCATATTCATCCATTTTTAACACCACTGAAGTCATGACTCTAAAAGGAATCTAGCTTCTTCTCTTTTTCACCTGCATTTATTGAAGAAAGGAAGCACACAAAGTTCACCTAATTTACCTGACTAGAAATCAGTTGAGTTACACCCAGAATGAATTTGCCACACACTGTTTTTTTACTGTAATTCTCACTAAAGTATTGGGCAACATAATGCTAAATTGCAAAAATGATATAATTTCAGCATCTTAAAGAAATACATAGTGCATTCTTTCAGATGAATCTTTCACTACACCCTGTTGTACTTTTCCTTTGAGTCTACATCAGACATTTTTAAAGAAAACATAGTAGTTTCAGCAGGATGACAGCTGTGCCGGGGTTATTTCTTGTTAGAACAAATTGTTGCAATACATCTCATAGCAAAAGGCAATTTGCTGGTTAAGATTGTCATGACCATAATATGTAAAAGGTTTAAAGTAGGCTTGTTCAACATACGGCCCGTGGGTCCTCCAAGCTGTTTGTTTTCTGAGGCCTGAGGTGCTGCAATGGGAAACAAAATTAAACACTGTACTTTCATTTTGGGGGGGGGTGAGGTGATACCACTTCATGTGAGGTCTTTGAATATGGCTCTCTGGCTCACTGGGTAATAAAAAGTTCAAGATCCGGCCCCACATTCAAAAAGGTTGGACACCCCTGGTTTAAAGGTTCTATGTAGAGGCTTTGAAGCTATCGGGTATTAAAAAGATAACTTTTTCTTTACTATTAATATTTGAAAAAGGTCATCTGCACAGTTCCTGGTTTCCCTTACAAGTTACCCAGTAGGATTTTGTTGAGTATTCTTATAGCTTAATGCTGAGTGCTTGCATGAATTTCAGGTCTGTGCCAAAGTTCATGAAGAGAATGAAAGTTCCTGACTACAAGGACAAGAATGTCTTTGGCGTGCCTTTGATAGTCCATGTCCAGAGGACAGGGCAGCCACTTCCTCAAAGCATACAGCAAGCCTTGCGCTACTTACGCAGCAATTGTCTAGATCAGGTATGGACTTATTTCAATGGGATGATGGAGATGGCTCGTACATTTATTCATAGCTAAATTTCAAAGGGATTTTAAAGCACTGTCTAGTGACTTGTCTTGCTACACCATGTAAAATGTTATGAGAAAGTTGAAATGCTTTTACTGTATTTTAAGTATTTTTTTAATTTACCATCCACATTTCTGCCAAGTCATTCTGAAGCCCTTCAAAAGTGATAGGTGTGTTGGATAGCAGTTGAGTTACTCTTGAAGCCACTTTTAGCATGGCCTATGTGATTGGTTCCTCCTGGAATTACTCATTTGTTAAAGTATTGCAGATACTAGCATTGTATTGATTGTTCTATACACGGCAGATTATCTCAACAAGCATAATTAGATTTCCTTAATAGTTTGCTGGGTCCAGGCAGGAACCATCTCCCTCTGACGTCAATGAGGGTTGAAGGCATACGGCATCTCACAGAATTGGGTCTAGAGACTTACGGTACTTTATTTACAAAAAAAGTGAAGTCCAGAAAAGGCTTGAGAGAGGAAGCCCAGTAAACTATTCCAAGCTTCCAATGCTGCATTCTCGAGCAGCTTCCAGCTCTTCGGCAGACAAAGCCAGATTCACCCAGATATAATTAGCGTAGCAGGTGTGCCATGTCTAGGTCATTACAGCGTTTCATTATAAAGTGTTCCAAGTCGCATTGGCCAATAGGAAGACAGTAGCTCATCATGTCCAAAGTATCTCATGGTCTAAAGTTCCCTTTTGTTGTGTATTAGGTGACTGTACAGGGAGATAGCTGTTATACTTTCACTGCCCTTCCCCTAAGACCGGGATAAATATTTCAGGAATATCAGGGTAGGCATGACCTCAAGAGTCTTCATTTCCAGTGCCCTCCTATTGTTAACATCAGGGTATAAAATCCTTTCCAAGGACGTATTTAAATTCTGATAGGCTGTTGTCACAGGGTCATGCAGGTGCCCTGTTCCTAGGAAGGAATAAGGGCAGCTGCCCATCACAAGGGCAGCTCCGGTGATGGTTGCTGGGGCAACCATGCTGGTCATGTGACCAGAAGGGGGCAGGGCCAGGCCTTTATAAACAGCCCAGGCCGGAGCCTAGTTAGCAGTTCCCATCTGGCAGCCTGAGGTGCAGGAGCTTTGCAGGAGAGCAGAGCAGAGCAGAGCAGAGCAGAGATGAGCGGCGCGGCACAGCCTGAGCACACAAGGGGCTGCACCATGGTAAGGGTGGAGAGAACCCTGACTGGGAGGCCATTGCTAGAGAGCCAAGTGAGCTTGGATCCCATGTTATAGCCAGGAGGCTTGTTGTTGTGTTACAGCCGTTTGGCTTATGGTTCTGTTTCGTTACTGTTAGTACCGGAGGACCGGGTGAGGCTATAAGGGGACGGAGGACGCCTCATTTAGGAGCACCCCAGTAGAGTGGGGGTGCTCCCAGCACCAGAGTGTGGTGCCACATTGCAGGGTGTACTACCCCAGCCCTAGGGAGGGGCACAGTGCTGGTGAGGGCACCGTAGTTGGGTTATAAGACCCCAGCCCTGAGAAGGGCAAAGAGGATTTTGGGGCCAGGCACGGCTGAGGCCACATGAGCCCCACTAGCAAGGAGCACCACTGAGAAGCCTGCAGGGGCTCATGTTAGGCTCCAAGGGAGAGCCACACGAAGAAAAGCCCAGGGTGGGTGCTACTAGAGAGACGAGCCCGGAGAGGGCGAGTCCGTGATTACAGAGAGCCCAGAGAGGGCAGAGAGAAGCCCCAGGAGTGGGTGCATACTTGAGGGAAGCCCCACGAGAGGGCAGGTACAAAGAGAAGCCCCGGTGAGGGCAAGCATTGAGCGAAGCCCCAGGAGGGGGCGTATACTCTTGATAGAAACCCCAGTAGGGGTGCAGACTGGAAAGGATCCCAGAGGGGCTCCACAGTGGTGGGGACCCCGAAGGGTCAAAGGGGCCAGGTAAGGCTCAGGCTGCCTGAGCCCAGCTGGGAAGAGTACTGTCATTAAGCCCGAGAGGGCTAACGGATAGAGGGCCGCTGGTTGCGTGACAAGCCCAGGGGCGCCAGTTGCGTGACAAGCCCAGGGGTGCCGGGCAGGGCGCAGAAAGGAAAAGAACCTGATAACGTCTGGAAGAGCTGCGAGGCTTGGGGCGTGCTAAAGGGGAGGTAGGAGGCACGCATAGCCCATAAGGCTGGGGTGCACTGAGTCACCCCATACGGAACGGGGGCTAGTTTCAGCATAACACCGTGTACAAGGGGATCAAAGACAGCCTCCCATAGAAACTTATATATACCAACAAGACGTGGCGGGTGAGAAAAGAGGGTGCTGGATCGCCTACTTGACACAGTAGGGGGCGCTAGAGGGATCACGGCTGCCCCTAGGCCCCACTCCGTGACAGCTGTAATGTGGCTAAAGAGCTTAGGCACAGTAGTTCAACATTTTGTGCATCAGTGATTTCCCAGTTGTGCTCTTGCTCCTTATCTGCCAGTGTGGTAGAAGCAGTATATTAGCTCCAGCATGATAGGGCTTGTTTCCGAGTCTTCCATTTTGCTCTGCGTTTTGGTAGCATTATGGCTAGGGCAAGAGTGAATCTGCTGTTGGTGGGAATAATCTAATAAAGATATCCTCATTTTCAGTGGGAATGGACAGAGGAAATCATGCACACCTCAATGTATATCTAAGTTCTCATTTAGTGCCTATCACCATGTATCTGGGTATGTATATCGAGGGGAAAACTGGGTACCAGCCATAGAGAGGAGAAAAGGGATGGATTGAGAAATGGATTTGGAGGAAGGAAATGTGTAGGTACAGGGAGAAGAAAAAGTGAAAGAAATGGCAAGGGAAGAAAAAGTAAAAAGCAGATAGGGACAATGGGAGAGGACGGAGGAATGGCAAGAGAAGAAAATAGAGAAAAGAGGAAAACAAAAAGCAGAAAGGGATCAGAAAAAGTAAAAGGTGATGGAGATAATTCAGGCAGTCAGAAAGAGCATCTCTTGTTAATCTCAGGCAAGGCTTTGCCTTACGCTGAGCAGATTTTTACGTTGTCAAGTGTTGAAGCTATAGAGCACGCTTTATTCATCTAAAAGCTAGAATTGGGGAAGGAGAGAATACAAATAAGGGATGAAAGAGGTTTAACTTTAGCGCTTCCAGAGTCCAAACATGTACAGATTTGTGCAGAGACCAAGCCAGACTCGGGTTTGAAAACATTCAAGTAATTCAGTTTCTGTATTTGACACCCATTTTTCCTTCCCAAGTTTAATTCAGAATCTGCTAATGCCCCACCACTGGATTCTGGAGGGCTAAGCAACCTCTCCTAGTACATAGCTCATTAAGGTATTGTCATGTGTGTGGTGGGAGGCAGACTACAACTCTGCACTTCCAGAATTGCCACTGCACAGACTTATTAGAGTTGTTTTACATTATGAAATGTGGCCCTGGGCACTCAGGGTAGCTGTTAGTGGTCTGAGGCACAGTGAGAGATCATGGCTATTATGTACATTATTATTCAGATACAAACCTGTGAGGTAATAGGCTCTGTATCTTTTGCTGTTGGCTGAGCTTTTATTTCCGTCACACATCAACAGTAATAGGCTGGCCAAAAAGCAAGCCAGGAGGAAAGCAGAGAAGAATGGGCCAAATTAACCTCTGGCAGTTTCTTTGGTTTCACTGGGTTTCTAGGCCACCAATAGTTACAGGAAGAACATTTAATATTGTAGCAGAGAGCCAAGACCTAACTTCTTTTGGTTAATTAAGCTTTTTTTTTTTTTTTGAAAATAAAGGGAAATAGGAATTCAGATAAACATCATTAAACAGTAATAGAGATTAACAGTAACAGGATGTCATGCAGCAGAAGACTGTTTTGATGAAATTTGATTTCTGACCTTTGAGTCTAATATAGCTGTGAGTTTTTAAAGGTTGTTTATGCTAGAAGGACAGATTGTCACAAAGCCAGACGCCAGGGTTTGCTCTTACGTTTGTACACCATGGTTTTGTTTTGAATAGAAGCAATGACGGCCATGCGTCTTGGGCATCTGAATGACAAGAAGGTGAAAACATTTAAAAGGGAGACCAGAAAAGATGGAGAAATCAGATTAAAAGGCTCGGATATTTCCAATTAGAACTAAAGACTGCTTTACCCTCTGAATAGAAATGCAATTCACCATCAGGCACATGCTGCTGATTTCAGTCCTGTCATTTTTATAAACTAGTTTAGATTACAAACAACAAAGAAATAACACATTTACATAATTTTCCCTACACATCGTAAAAAAAACCCTCGCAGCCACTCTTTGCAACCTAACATTGTATCTCACTTCGAAACTAACTGTACACACTGCAGAGAAATTCTTACAGTGTAACATAAGGAAACTTGGTTACCCCCATATTAATCAAAAGTCACAGATATATAGCCAGTAAACATGGAGTTTGAGTGTCCAAAAGAGGATGGTTGTAAAGGGCCTAGGGACTGGAAACAGTAAGTGGGTGGGTGTTGTATGACTTAATTGCATATTTCTTTGCTTTTACATTTTGTTTTGCTGGAATATTCAGTCCAGTAACCTTGCTCAAAGTTAACAAGACAGAGAGCTAGCTATACACTGCAGACGAGAAAAATTCAAATCTATAATTTAAAGTCAGAAATGTGTCCACTTTATTCTTTTTATAGATCGTTGTCAGTATTTCACCTTTCTCCCTGTAAACTGAAGAAAAACAATATAAACACTTCCCAAATGGAATACCATAAGATGACTTGGGAATAAATAATGTAGTTCATGCTCAGAAATGCGCCTCAGGGGAATTCCGCTGATGAGAACTACTGTAAAAGGGCAGCATGTTTGTGAAGGCACTAACAATCTCATTAAAAATTACCATTTCCTTCAGATTAGAAAGCAAACAAGATAAAAAAGTATTTTAGAGACTCTATACAAATAATCCCTCTGCAACTGCTGCTTTTTAACTAGTGGGATTTTCAGGGGAATTTGAAGGAACATTCGGAAGCAGGAAACAGAAAGGGGAAAATAGATTTAAAGTCTTGGAATTAAAATTCCGCTATGCTGTGCTTATCTTTTGCCACAGATCATGCTACATAGCTATAAAGATAATATTTTCTTGTTAATCCTTAAAATACATAGTTGAATAAACAGCAGGTACTCAGCTAAGACAAATCTTTGTAGCTGTACTGAAATCAACTAAAGTACAATGATTTGTACTAGGTAAGACTTTGGCCCATAATCTTTAAGTAACATTGTACCTGCATATATTCTGGTGGTTTTGCGTGTGACTTGATATAGATGGGAAGAATTCTGAGTATTATAGTCCTACTACAAGTGTACATTTGTGATTTTTCTGGTGGTAAAGCTTGTTGGTATTTTCATTAACTTAAGAACTAATATTTGTATGAAATCTTTCTCTTGCTCTAATCTATCATAAAACAAGTTAACGCAACGTCACAAAAACCCAGAGCCTCCAGTAAGAAATATTTAGTGTATTCTAAAAATAAATCACCTGTATAATCAACCTGTGATACCCGTTTTAGGTGGGCCTGTTTCGAAAATCAGGCGTGAAATCCCGAATCCAGGCCCTGCGTCAGATGAATGAGAGCTCTCCCGAGAATGTCAGGTATGAAGACCAGTCAGCCTATGATGTGGCAGATATGGTAAAGCAGTTCTTCAGAGACTTGCCAGAACCTCTTCTCACCAGTAAACTAGGAGAAACCTTCTTACACATCTATCAATGTAAGTAAGGGTATCATTAATAACAACAACAGAATGGTACTGAAGTTTCCATAGTGAGCCTGATTCTTTCTTTTCACTTCAAAGGGGTCAGAAAAGACAGTCTCTGCCCTCAAGGGCTTGGGTTGAGCTTTTGAAAGCTGTCTAAGTAACTTCTGCACCTAAACTCATGAAAACTAGGTGTCCAAATCCCTTCAGCAGCTTTCATAATCTGTTTTACAATCCAAAGAAAACATGCAGGAAAGACAGGAGGCAGAGGAACATCAAGAAAAGAAATAACCTGAAAGGCTTTATTTTCTGTTGTGGTCTCCAAATTTCTGACTCGTTCATTCTAGACATCTTCATAGAAGTTAGTTGCTATGATTAAAGTGCTGCCCACCTCACATTTCAGAGCCGTATAAACTTCACAAGGAATTATTTACACCAATAAAATCACAACCTCAAATAGGCCAAATCAAAAGGATTTTAGAGCTATACATTATGTGCTCTTAATGGCTCTGATAAATGTGTTTTAATCATTGTTTGCTGTAAACAAGGAATTTGCCTGTATTAACACAGGAGGGAAGGCAAGTTACCTGTCACATCTCAGTGCATAAGTCTCTAAAACATGCATCTAATCCTGGAGTGTGGGAACTTATGTAAGACAGCAAAGGAAACATACCCTTGGTGTGTTGATAGGAGTTTTTGTTTTGAGAAAGATGCATCTGCAAGTAGATATGAACCTGTAATGCTCTAATACAGCACACAGATAAAAGTTTTAAGAAAGCAAGTTGTTACAGTATTCAGTTTATGTATTCATTTTATACAGGAGCCTTCTTCCTGCTTTCTTGAAGCTATGGAAATGCCCAGTCTGTGGAAACGGCAGGTAGTCCTCCCTCTGCAGAACATTTGAGAATTAATAAATCCCACTGCAAAGTAAAGCTAAGAAGCCTTAGCCAGGGGAGGCCAACCTGCATCACAGGTCCCTCAAGTGTCCTGGGAAGGTTTTTTTTCCTTATAACTTATTGTCAAGGACTTTGAGGCATTCCTGCCTACTTATGGGGCAGTGAGTATCTGTTAGGAATCTGCTGATGTATCCCAAATAGTTGATTTTTCTGTGATTGCAGGGAGTGGGTATATGATGATTCAGAATTTTGCATATGGAGGTATTATGTGTGGCATACCAAAGATTTATGTCACTCCACTCACCCAAAGCTCCAAGGTAGCTAAAGGTTAACTGTGCTGTTCCTTTCACTATGCACCAGAACACAGTCATGACTCATGAGAGTATGGGAAAGGCTGGGGGGTTACAGCACTTGGGCTTCTCCAAGACTACTCTTATTTTTCTGAAGGTGTCTGTGCCTGTTGCCTCTGGAAAACAAGGGGTGTGCTAGAGACACTTTGCCATTCTTGTTCAAAAGCTTTTAAAATAGTGTTTTCAGGAGCCTTCTAACAGCCAGAACTTAACTTCAAAGCTTGCTATTGCACCTGCAGTAAAGCTGCTTTTGCTGTTCTTTCACAGGGTTACGGGGAGTATATTAATACCCAGGAGAGTTCTCTTAATCCAAACTGAAGAAAACTCATGGTAGCTTTAGAAATGATTCTGTCCAAAATGCTGCTTAAACATATCCATTTCCACTTTCATTAAACTCTTCTTTGGTTCTGGACATAAGTGCAAGCATTTCCCAAGCTTCCCTAATGCTTTCTGAACTGCCCTCTTGAGGGACAGAAAATTCATAGAAAATTGCATTTAAGGTTATGGCACAAAGTACTGTTCTCACACCATCAACTCTAAATGAAGTACAGTCTCCTGCTCAGAGAACAAGCTCTCGAACAAGGCACAGTGAAGGGTAGTAAATTCTGTTAAATAGGCTATGTATAATGAACAAATAAAACGTAATGGCACTGCAGAAATTAGGTTGTTTCATCCCCTTCACCCTTTTCCTTCTAAAAAAAAAATCTACACTGCAGTGTGAGTTCGTTTCATTATAGCTCAGTGCCCTTATTTGATCTTATGATTAATGCCACTGAATGATTCTTGATTTCCTCAGATGTTCCCCAGGAGCAGCGGGTTCAGGCAGTGCAGGCAGCCATCATGCTGATGTCAGATGAAAACAGGGAGGCTTTGCAGACTCTGCTCTGCTTCCTAAGAGATGTCACCTCAGTAGAAGAGAATCAGATGACTCCTATGAACCTAGCTGTGTGTCTGGCCCCTTCTCTTTTCCACCTTAACATAGTCAAGAAAGAAAGTTCACCAAGGTAAGTCTCCAGCTTGACTCAGTTTATGTATTCATAAAGAAGGTACTGGGTAATGCGGGGCCCCTGCAAGACATGCTAGGAAATTTGGTTGTCACACCAGATGACAAAGCTAACCTATTTAACGACTTCTTTGCCTCCATTTTCCTGAGCAGGGACTGGATCAGCCCACACACTGGGCCCCCTTCAGGCCCCAGGGGAGACACACCTAGGCCAAGGGTCAGTGAGGATCTAGTCAGGGAACTTCTGGAGGGACTGGATGTATTCAGATCAGCTGGTCTGGACGATCTTCACCCCAGAGTACTGAGGGAATTAGCTGAGGTCATTGCAGGACACCTGGCACGGCTGTCCGAGCACTCGTGGTGCTCTGGCGTGGTGCCAGAGGCCTGCAAGAGGGCCAATGTGGTTCCCATCTTCAAAAAAGGGAGGAAGGAGGACCCGGGGAACTATAGGCCAGTTAGTCTTACCTCAATCCTGGGTAAGCTTTTTGAGAGAATTATCCTGGCGCATGTCCAC
>NW_017728906.1:162012745-162020214 GCF_001723895.1 Crocodylus porosus
CATGGAGAGGGTCCAGAGGAGGGCCACTCACATGGTCAGGGGTCAGCAGGGCAGGCCCTATGAGGAGAGGCTACGGAACCTGAACCTGGTCATCCTCCACAAGAGAAGGCTGAGGGGGGATCTAGTGGCCTGTTACAAACTAGTCAGAGGGGACCAACAGGCATTGGGGGAGTCTCGGTTTCCCCAAGCACTACCAGGAGTGACCAGGAATAACAGTCAGAAGCTGGCAGAACGCAAATTCAGATTAGACATCAGGAGGTGCTACAGTCAGGGTGGCTAGGATCTGGAACCAACTTCCAAGCGAAGTGGTGTTGGCTTTTACCCTGGGGGTCTTTAAGACGAGGCTAGACAATCACCTTGCTGGGGTCATTTGACCCCAGTAATCTTACCTGCCATGGCAGGGGGTCGGACTTGATGATCTGCTCAGGTTCCTTCTGACCCTACTAACTATGAAACTATGAAAACTTACATAATTTTAATATTAGCATGATGCAAAATGTTTTAAGTAATCTAAGATCAGATTTTCAAACGTGGCCACTTTTTACTGCATGTATAGAGTTTGGGCGGAGAGATCAAAGCCCGTGAGCCCATGACCAAAGCCCACAAGGGCATTTACGCACAGAGAAAAGATAAAATTTTCCAGCACAACTGTGGCAAAAGGTTACACAAACTCAAGGTCTACAGAAACCTCACTGAAATAAGCATCAAATAAGCATGGCCAGTTTGAGCAGGAGTCTTGTGTCTTGAAGGTACAAGAATTCTGTTTCTTCTCCCATAAAGCCAGTAGAACTTTTGTCATTGACTACAGTGGAAAGAGAGGAGATTTTACCATGCACTGAAAATCTGCCTGTTAAAGGCTTAAGGCACACAATTTCTGTTATAGTCACTACGCATACTTTGCTCTGACCCAAATTTACACTGGTGTAAACTACTCCAGAGTAAGGGTTTTTGGGAAGCCATCAACACCTGGGGATTATGGAGCAGATTGGCACCCAGTTCCCTACAGCCCTGCAATGGGCCCCTGCTGCCATTGGGGGAGCTCCGGGCTCCTTCTGGGTGCTAGTCCAGGAGCTGGCAGGGAGCACTGGGCCAGAAGACAGCCGTTTCTTGGGCCTGGGGGGCTGCCTGCTGCTGGGGTGGGAAAAATGTCCCTGTGCCTCAACAGCAGGGAGCTCCTGGCCCTGGCTCCCCAGTCAGGGACATGGGGCTTGGAAACAGCTGCAGGGGAGAGGCAGATCCCAGGTCCCTGACCCAATCTGTCAGTGGGGCAGGCAGCAGGGGGTCAGGGGCAGGTCCCAGCTAGCTCCAAGCTGAGCAGGGAACTGTCCCCATGCAGAGAGATCCTAGCCCCTGTTCTGGGATCATAATTGTGATCATGGAGTAGGGACTGGGAACAAGCTCCCAGCCTGTTCTGAGCCCCAGTTCTGCAATTTCAGAGCTGGGCTTGGAACAGCTTCCCCTGCCCCTGCCAGCAAGGAGCTCCCAGCATCAGCTCCACAGTCATGGGGCTCAGGCTGGGAGACCCTTACCCCCCAGCCCGAGCCCTGCAACTGCAACTGCAGGGCTCGGGCTGGGAGGTGAGGGTCTCCCAGCCCAAGCCCCACGGCTGCAGAGTTCAGGCTAGGAGATAAGGATCTCCCAGCCCCCTACTCCCCAATCAGGATGGTGAAGCAGGAGCTGAGAGATAAGCATCTCCCTGCCCAGCATCTCCCACCCCAGCAGCAGGCAGCTCCCAGGAGCAGGAAGCTTTGTCCTGCCCCCTGGTGGATGGCTTACTGGGAACAGATTTTGCTCCAGGTCGAGCATCTACACAAGCGCTACTACGCCGTTACTAATCCCGAGTAAATTTGCTACTTGCATTTGCAGGTTAAGGAGGTTTACTGTAAAGCAAGCATGTGCATGTGTAGACATGTTTACTTCTCAATAAACTATGCTAATATGAAGTTAAGCATCTTGTGTAGACACTCCCAGTGAGTAGTGCATGGCTTAAATCCTGTACAACACTAAACTTCACTCTAAATATTTTTTTAAGGGGGCACGAGGGCACTGGAAAATCAGGAACTGTTGAGTAAATTCTAATCTTGGCTCTGCCAGTGACTCAATCCACGTAGGCTCTGGCAGCTCTCTGCCACTTGGAACACAGCATTCATATCAGCTCACATTAATATTGTATAAAGTGCACAGGGTGACTATAGACTAAACAGGGTCTAGATCAAGCACAATAGTAGTGGACCCATATAAAGGCCCCCCCTGTCTTTTTCTCTCCTTAACTGGAATATATTCAAATACATCAGATTGAAAAAATCTTCCCTTCATATAGTGCCCTGCTAATCTTTAAAAAAATGACAGGCAGAATACTGGGCATCTTATTTGTCACAGACCTACTTCAAAATGTACAGTGCACAGTGTACAGTATTTTTAACCCCTCTGACTTGACAATATTTTCAGTGAAGGTTTTTCCTTTAGAATCAAAAAATGATCTCTGTTTGAATGAGGTCTTCTGGGAAATGTAAAATAAAAAGCGCTTCTCTCTGACCATGAGACTATTCTGCCATTATGTTTGTTTTCATGTTAAAGTTCAGCTCCCTTAACTGAGAAACTGAATTCAATTACAGAGTAATACAGAAAAAATATATGACAGGGAAGCCAGATCAGAAGGATCTCAGTGAAAACTTGGCAGCTACTCAGGGACTTGCACATATGATAATGGAATGCAACAAACTTTTTGAGGTGAGTGAAGGACTCAAACAGCATTATTCATGGGGACCATGGCACAGAATGAAGCTCGCTGAAGTATTTATGGTTTATGCTTATATTTTCTCTGTCATTTGAGCTTTGAGGTGATAGTTCTTAACTTATTTATAAATGTGTTTCATTTGAAGTTTATTTAGCCCATTTTTTCAGGACAGTCTCCTTTAATCTTTTAAGGCACTATTGGTAACATCAGCTAATTACTCTTGAGGAATTTTCACCAATGTATTTGGTTTGAAGCAATTTTACTTTATAACAAAATCAGTTGTGATAACATTTAAATAGTTATATGCTTCCAGCGCCTTACTGAAAAATAACAAGGGAGCTGACATGCTTTATTCTTTAGTCAGTATAACAGAGTTATAATCACCCAGGACTTTACAAGTGTTAATGGAACTACATATCATTCGTTTCCTCCCACTCCAAAAACACAAGTTAATATTCTTTGAATTAAAGGGATTCCTGTTTGCAACATGAGGCCTTTGATATAAAGTTCAGCAGTGTGATTCTATCCCATAAAATGCAGTGTTATTCAGACTGGGTGCATCTATGTGTGCATTTAAGCGCAACTAAATTTAATGCACTTAACCTAATGCACATTCAGTGATTTTTGGCAGGTGTCTACATGCGCAGGGACCTGGCACTAAAGTTACTCCCAAGTCCCTGCAGCCCTACCATGCGCCTCTAGTGGCTGGGTAGACCCATCATTAAAGATAGTGCTGGGTCACATCTACACATGCATTAATGTGCTCTACATCAGTGCTTCTCAAACTATCTGATGTGGTGGACCGGCAGTTTTTTTTCCAATGGGCCAGGGGCTACACAAATATGCGACTGGCTGTTTCTTTCTCTTTCCTCACCTCGCACGACGTGACGTCACCTGGAGTGTTGAAACGTATGAACTGTGGTACTATGACATGTCAATGTTATGCTTCTGAAAATATATTTCTTTCTTTCCTGGCAACTCACTGCAGACAGGCTGGTCCGTGGACCACCACTTTGAGAAGCACTGCTCTACATAACATATTTAATTTTATTACAAAAAATATTTTCAGCATGATTTGTGTTTGCATAGTGTATATAGAGGTGATTGCATAAGAACTCAAAAATGAATTCTTAGTCTTGTATATTGTGTGAGGTGGGTGGTTCTGGCAGGAGGGTGGCACAGCAGCAGGTGGGGGTGCTCAGTATGCTTGTGCCTGGTGCTAGTGCTCAGTGGGTGCAGTTCCAGCCAGCACTGTACATCGCAGCAAGGGGTACAGCCCCTGCCTGGCAATCTCTATCACTGGCCCTCCCCACAGTGCATGCGCAGCCCCCACACTTGTGCAGCACAGAAAGGAAGCCCCACATACTGGAGTCAGCTCCCTTTACCACTCCCTGCCATGCACGTGCAGCCCATGCACTCACATGGCATGGGAGGAAGCTATACATGCTGAAGCTGATTGCCTTCCCTGTTCCCTGGACCAGCATGGCAGGGAGTGGCACAGGCAGCCAGCTACAATGCATGGGGCTTTCCTCCCATGCTGCAGTCCCACCCCTGCCACTTTCCTACCTGCTGCCTGGAGCGAGCGGGGCTTGGGGCTGCTGAGCAGGTCACTGGCAGCTGCAGCAGCAATCCCACCAAGATGCTGCCTTCTGGCTGGGCTGGGGCCTTCTGCCTACGGGGGTGGGAGCGAGGCACAGTAGGCTATGTTAGGGGGGTGTATATGTGGGTGCCTCACTCCCACCCTCATGGGCAGAAGGGCTGGGTAGGGCACAATTAATTGGTGGGCACCGCAGCCTGGATGAAAGGGCCTGGTGGACCCGATCTGGTCTGTGGGCCATATTTTGCCTGCCCCTGGTGTAGATGCACCCACTGATTTGACTATTTCATTCTACTACCTTTGTTTCTCAAGATTAACAAAAGATAGCACTGGGTATTTTCTTTCATAGACTGTACATCCATTTTGCCTGTATAGAGAATAATTCATCATGCTGAGAAACATTTCTCTTTAAAGGCAGTTTTCAAAATAAGTGTTTCTACATTCTCCCTGCTTTCTTTGGAGCAGGTCCCACATGACATGGTAGCCCAATCTCGGAACTCTTATGTGGAGGCTGAAATTCATTCTCCAACACTGGAGGAGCTAGGAAAACAAATAGATGAAGAAGGAGGAACTTACCAAATGTACATTGAAAGTCTGCTGCAGAACCTTCAGAAAGAAGCAAAAGAAAAATTCAAAGGCTGGATCACCTGTCCCAGTATAGAGAGCACAGAGCTTACCTACAAAAAGGTAATTTGAAGATAAATAATAAATGCAACTGATCATAAAACAACTTCCCCATTTCAACAGAGAGAGCTTATTACATGGCAAAATAAACACATATTATTTTTTAAGTCTTCCGAGACAAATAAGCAATTTTTTTTAAAAGAACCTGCTAAAAAGTCCTATAGTTAATAAAAGTGTAACAGGATTAGCATTTACCTCTGTCATCCCTGTGGGCAACAGAAGCCAGACTGAGGTTTCAAAACACCTAACAGAGAAAGTAGTAAAGCAAACCATGGAAACAGAGAGAGAGGATGAGGGAAGAGAGGAAAAACATGTTACACTAGCTGAGTGAGCTGTTTATGTGAAGAATGGCCAACTTTCCTGGCTATCTTTTTGCCTCCTGGAAACAATTTAGTGGAATACAATAGAGACGGCACAAGGAGGTTTGGGAAATTCTTATTTAAAATAGGTACAATATAATTTCCTGCCTGCTCTGCCTGGTCAGTCCTGCAAAGCTGTGGAATCTTGATATCTCTGATGTTAATAGAGAATCACATAGAAGTAGGGACCACTGGATGTCATCTAGTTCAGCCCCCTGCCTGATAGGCCCATCCCTATCCAAAGTATCCCATATAAATCTTTGTCTAACCTATTGCTGACACAATCAACCCTGTCCTACAGCCATAAGGCCTATGCAACAGGTAAGACACCCTAAACTTCCACAGGTGAAACAGGGGACAAGGGTGGCTATGCCCTGCTGCTGCAAGGTTTCTTAAAATGCTCTTGAGAAATCTAAGGAAGAAGGCCATGCCCCCTACTACAGAGGAAGAAAAGAATCCCCACAGTCTGTACCTAGCTGACCAGAGAGTAAATTTTCTTCCTGATTCCAAATGTGGTGATCGAGTCTGACCATGCTGTTGTTACCACTCTATTCAGCACAGTACTGTCCCTCAAAATATCATCTTGGGCATGCTAGGGTTTACTCCAGCCTGCAGAGCAGAATTCAGGGTGAGTGAGCAGCATTTTTTATATGAAAGCCTTTCCACCACTACTATTTTGGAGCCACTGAAAGAAGAATCTTTAGATATCTAGGCACAAGAATGAGCCACCAGGTCCACACATTCCACACCGATTATTTCTGTTGCACTGATTAGTGAGATGGGCATACCTTCAATTCAGAGTACCTTTATAGCCTTCTTCCCTGTTGAACATAAGATTCTTTGCCAGCAATCAGTCCCTCTATCTACCTAGGTTTTTTTCCAAACATTTCCCATTCCCTGGCTTTTTCTCTGACCCATGTTCCACTTTCTTAAGATATCTGGGGCAAAGACTTATTCACATCACACTATATAGAGTAACTCTAGTGCCATCGGGAAAGCTACTTCAGATTTACATTGATCTTAGACCAGAATTTAATCTGTTGTTTTAAGTGCCGCAGAGGTGTATTTCTGTACAGGAAAATAAATAACAGTGAATAATATTATCTGTAAATATAAATGGTCCAGAACTTTATCTTAAGCATATGCTAATAGTCCCCTCCATGAATTCTTGATTAATTCTGCAGTGAGCATATATTCATAGATCCAGCATTTTCATTTTCTGTTTACTTCAGGTTGGGGATGGGAACCCACTACGGCTTTGGAAAGTATCAGTTGAAGTTGAAGCACCCCCGTCAGTTGTACTAAATCGAGTGTTAAGAGAACGTCATCTTTGGGATGAGGACTTCTTGCAATGGAAGATCATAGAGACTCTGGACAAGCAGACAGAAATATACCAATATGTTTTGAACAGCATGGCTCCCCATCCCGTCAGAGATTTTGTAGTTTTAAGGTAAGCGAAAGGTAATTCTCCAGTGTCTTTCACATTGATGTTAAGAAGATCTGTTCTTACCAATATCTATCTTTAACATTTACACACTTGCATGTAGAGAGCACACATGCCATATACATTTGTGTTACAGTATATTATTCCTCAAAGTAAATCACAGCTATGTACTTAGAGCACACTGACCTTTATCTGAATGGTAGTGTTAAAGTGATATTTTTAATCAAACCAACTGCATAGTTGGGATTGAGTTATACAAGTTTCTGATGCAAAACATTTTTCTTCAGCTTCTCAGACTCCATCCCAACTATGCAGTTGGTCCAATAAAAGATATCACCCTAAGAAATCCCTGCTTCACACTTTTCCTCAAAGAAATTTGAGCAATGCTCCTGCAGCTCACTCTTATAAAACTAGGTATGTTGTTCTTTCTGATTGATAGCAATTGATAGGATAGTATTATTAAGGAGGATAGTTGGAGAAGCGCTGAGGTCCCGGAGGGGAGGGGAGCCAGGTGTCCAAGGAAAGCAGTCGCTCCTTAAGGAGACGATCCTCCAAGCCCAAAGGAGGGTAATCCCAACGAGGATCAAAGGGAGCAGGAGAGCACACAAGCCTCTGTGGCTCACCAAAAGAATCCGGGAATGTCTCCTT
>NW_017728906.1:162020559-162087778 GCF_001723895.1 Crocodylus porosus
AAAAGTACTTTCTCTTGTTAGGTTTTAAACCTGTCTCCTACTAATTTCGGCAAATGCTGCAAACTGTAGTATTCTGGGATCTACACTTCTCTGTTCACTTGGTCCACAACATTCAAGATTTTATAGACCTCTATTCTGTCTCAGCTCAGCCTTCTCCTTTTGAAACTGAAGAGTCCTAGCCTTTTCTGTCTCTCCTGGTAGGGCAACTGCTTCATATCCTTGATCATTTTAACTGCCCTTCTCTGCATCTTTCCTAATTCTACAACATCCTTTTTGAGATGAGAGGACCAGAACTGCACACAGTATGCAAGATGCGGGTACATCATAGATTTGTATAATGGCATAATGATATTCTCCTTTTTTTTTCTATTTCCTTGTTAATGATGCCCAACATTTCATTGGCTTTTTTGGTTGCCACTGCACATTAAACTGATGTTTTTAGAGAACTATATACAATGACTCCAAGGTCTCTTTCCTGAGTCATAACAGCCAGTTCAGAACCCATCATTGTGTATGCACAGTTGAGGTTAGTTTTCCCTTACAGTTGTCAAAACTGAAGTTCATCTGCCACTTTTTTGGTTCACTCAGCCTGGTGAGATTCTTTTTCAGCTAATCTCTTTCAGCTTGGGATTTGGCTACCTAGGATAATTTGGTATCATTTGCAGACTGTATACCCCCATTTCCAGGTCATTGATGAAAACGTTAAACAAAATTGAGCCTGGCAAAGAGCCATGCAGGACCCTACTTTTGACCTGCTCCCTTTCTGAAAATTGAACTATGAGTGCTACTCTTTGTTGCCTATCTTTTATCCAGATCTCAGGCCATAAAAGAACCTTCTCTGCAATGCCATGCGAATCATTTTTTAAGATTTTGTTGAAGGACTTTTTTGAAATTTCAGGTATATTATGTCAACTGGGTCCCCCTTGTATACATACTTGTTAGCATCTTTGAAGAACTCCAGCAGATCTGTGAGGCAGGATTTCCCTTTACAAAAGCCATGCTGACTCTTCTTTGGCCGATCATATTTATTCATGTGACTTCCGGTTTCCTTCTTTATTATAGATAGTACCAGATTACCTGGGATGAGAATGAGACTCATAGGTCTGTCGTTCCCAGGATCACCTCTAAAGCCCTTTCTGAAGATGGGCATTATTTTGGCAACCTGCCAGGTATCTGGCACAGAGGCTGTTTGCAATGATAAATGACACACTATTGCCAGTAGTTCTGCAATTTCACCTTTGAGTTCCTTCAGAACTCTTGGATGGCTACTGGTTGGGCCTGGTCACTTAAGAGCAGGGGATGTCAACCAGGGGTACATGCACCCCTGGATGTACTTGAGAAGGCCCTGGGGGGTACACGTGGGTGGGTAGGGACAGAGCACTGCCATGAACCATCCTGTGCTACTGCGTAGGTGCCACCAACCCACCTGGACATTGGGGGCTGGGGAAGTTTATACATGGTGGCTGCCACCGCTGTGCATTCAGCTGTGCCCCCCCTCGCCCCCTGCTCTGTGTCTGGCCGCCAGGGGTACACTGATCCAAAAGGGATGAAAAACCATGACTTAATAGTATTTATCAATTTGTTCTAAAACTTCTGCTGTCACTTCACTGTGACATAACTCTTCAGACCAATGTACTAGGAAGGATTGTTCTGGCATGAGAATTTCCCCAGTATTTTCTGCAGTAAACACCAATGCATAAAATTCTTATAGCTTCTCTGCTACGGCCTTTTCATCCCCGAGTGCACTTTTTACACCCCCAGGATCAAGTGATCCCACAAATTCTCCAGCTGATGGTCTGTTTCTGATGTATTTTTGAACGTTTTTATTATTAACTTTAGCAGCTTTTGCTAGAGGATACTTAAATTCTTTTTTGGGCTTGCCTTATTTTGCTTTTACACATAACCGTTTGTGAGCTATCCTGTTTTCCTCATTTGGACACCTTCCATTTTTTGAAAGATGATTGTTTGCCTTGAGTGGCCTCCTTACCTTCGCTCTTAAACCATACAGGGGTTTTACTGGTCCACATAATACCGTTTTTGATTTGTGGCATATACTTTAACTGAGCCTCTAATATGGTATTTTTAATTGGCTCCCAAGCTGCCTGCAGGCCTTTTTGTCAGCTCTTTTTAACTTCTTTTTGACTAGTTTCATCATTTTCATGCACTTTCCCTTCCTTAAACTGCATATTGACATAGTGGACTTCTTTGGCTTACTCCCGCCTAGTAGGATGTTGAATTATGTTATGGTCACTATGAGAGACTAGCTCATTAACACATACCTCTTGAATTAGGTCCTGTTACTCGGGATTAGGTCTAGAATTGCTTCTCCTCTTGTGGGTTCCAAGATGAGTTGTTCTAAAATACAGTCATTCATCATATCCAGAAATTTTATTTCCACATCTTGCCTAGATGAGGTGTTGATCCAGTCTGTGTGAAAATAGTTGGACTCTCCCATTATTATTGCTTGACCCCCTTTTAGCATCTTCTCCAGTCTCCCTAAGCATAATCACCTTCACCTTCCTGATCAGGTGATCAGTAGTAGAATCCTAATATTTCATTATTTTTATTCAAGTATGGAATTTCTACCCACAGAGGCCATGTCCATATGTGCATGGACATTTGGTTCCACGAGAACAACTAGCAGTGGCACACCTTGTGCCACCACTAGTTTTCCCCGGGGAACACCTGTGCCATGCGCATTCTGCTGGGTGGCAAGTTACCCTGGGTGTGGTGGGGGAGGCGGGGGGGCAGCACTGTGCTGGCCCCAGCAGCCTTACCTGGGGTCCTAGGGGCGTCCTGGGGCTGCAGCAGCAACAGTCCTGCCACAGAGCTTGGCTGGCAGTGGAACATGGCTCCAGTCAGCCAGGCTCTGGTTTTGAGTGTGTGCTGCCCCTGCATGCACCACTCCACCTTTTTTTCCCCCAATTTTTTTTAATACCTGGATATCCAGGGGTCAAAAAAAACAAACCCATGCCATTCCTTTGCAGCATGGAGACATGCAGTATCTGAGACACCACATACCACACAGCTGTGCTCGTCTGGACATGGCCTGGGGGTCTCTGGTAGTTTTCCTTTTACATAAGATTTTTATACTGTGACAGTATATACTAGCCTTAACGTACAGTGTCACTCCTCCATCTACATGTCCTATACTGTCATTTCCATATAATTTGTAACGTGTTATAACAGCATCCCGTTGATTATTATTAAACAAGTCTCTGGGATGCCCATTATGTCAAAGTCACCATTTAATGCTAGGCATTCTAGTTAAACCTTGAGGTTAGAGCCCCTGTTCAAGAAGAGGGGGCTCAATCCTCCTTCTCCTAGGGGAAGAGGGGGCTCAACCCTCCTCCTCTAGGGGCTCAACCCTCCTCCTTCTAGAGAAATTGAAACTCGCATCTCCCATGACTGTTAATGACTAGCACATCTCTTTCTGCAAGCATTAAGTGGCAAGATTTTAATGATACCCACTGTCATAATTAATCTGTTTCAAGGGAGAGACTGGATCTAAAAACTAGGCATGAATTCTGTTGGATGCTTTCCTGGAGAGATGGTTTAGTTAATTAGTGAACTTTCTGCAAAAGTTACTTAAGGAAATTCTCTCCTGTTTTCTCCCTGATGTGTTCATAGAAAGTACAGACCTTCCTGAACACCAAAACGTATTTATCCTCTGCTTGAACATTTAGGGCACCTATACATATGCCCAGTGCCTGCTCCAATGCATTCTAATGAAAGCACCCCTCCCCAGCCTCATCATGGAGCATGTATAAAGACACCCTTTTACCCTAAAAGTAATATTTCCTTTTTTTTTTTTTTTAAATGTGTTGCAACAGGACATGGAGGACAGATTTGCCAAAAGGGATGTGTATGCTAGTGGCTGTTTCGGTGGAACATGAAGAGGCTCCTTTGATGGGGAGTGTACGGGCAATTGTGATGGACTCTCAATATTTAATAGAGCCTTGTGGCTCAGGAAAATCCAGGTTGACACACATCTGTAGAATTGATCTAAAGTAAGTATCACATCTCCAGAGTGCAGATCAATGATGTCCCTCAGTAAACCAAAGAGCACAAAGCTAAGTTCAACTTGTTTAACTGGAAAGGCCAGTTGTGCTTTCCTAGCAGAGGGGCAAGGTCAAAAAGGCACTTTGCACTTTAGAGAGGAAGATGGTGAGATCTGTAATGGTTTGAATGTTGAAGTTCACCAGTTTTGAGCCAGCCCCTGAGAAGGCTCTTGGACTCATACAATTAAACTTCACAGCAATGACAGAACTCCCTTATTCTAGAAATGCAAAGCTGGTGACAGTGGCCTTCATCTTTGAGCTTAAATGGTCTTTTAAAGTACTAGAGGAAATGATGTACTGTGAACATAAGTACAGGACCTTGAACTTGATTTCGTAGTTTATAGAAAGCCAGTGGATGGAACAGAGGACAGGTCCGATGTGCCTGAATTGCAGATGAAACATTCTGTCTATCCCAAGCTCGCTACCCCACCACTTCATGCAATGCAAATATAGTGTAATTGCCTTTGGTACACTTCATGCAACATAAATTTGAGTACTGCATGGTGCCTTCAAAGTACACTTATGATTGGAACAAATAGCTGATTTCCCCATCAGCACTGTAGGATTTCCATGATGCTGCAGAGTAAGGCGTAACATGTATGGCCATCATCGTCTCTGAAGCACAGTTTGTCAGTAATTTCATTTCTTTTAATGTCTTCAGGGGCCATTCCCCAGAGTGGTACAATAAAGTTTTTGGACATCTGTGTGCAGCAGAAGTTGCCAGGATCAGAAACTCATTCCAACCCCTGATTGCTGAGGGACCAGAAACCAAAATCTGAGTAACTGTTCCGGGAAGGTTGTAAGCATAAATCAGGATACAGGAGAGAACAGAAGGGCCTGAGGCAAAGAACTCATTTGATTAAGGCTACAGTTACTGGCTGGAGAAGGGTGACCTGAAGTCCATGCAGTGGTGAAACAGGAATTTTACAGGAAGACACTTTCATTCTGGAGGTGTTACTCACCTACTACCTTCATTTCCATTACTGAAGTAAACATTTTTTTTAAAGAGCTTTGATCACCATTACTTCAAAATGAATCTACTACCATTACTTGTGTTGAATAATTCTGATATTTAAAGGCTTCTAAGAAGCATATTTTATTTGTAAATAAACAATGTACAATATGTATATATTTATCCATATATTATATATGGTTGTATGTATAAAGTAATTATTTTGTATATAATTTAGTGCTTTCTAACAATCACATTCATCCATTTGGACCATATATGTCTGTCACTTGTTTCTCAGCGTTTCAATGCTACATAAACTGTATTTTCTTATTATCACAGGGCTATATGATGTAATCTGTGTGATACCTAAAGAATTGAATGCTTGGTCATTCTCATGTTTGTTTTGTGTGTGATGTGTCTAGGTTACAAGAAGGTACACAGAGTTCTGTGTAGGGAGTTTGAAAGGAATAATGTGGGAAATAAAATGCTAATGCAGACAGTGTAGCCAGGTGCACAGTTTGAAGACTTCACACTGTTCAGCAGGAAGTTTGTGACTGTATAATATTCTTTGAAAACTTGCTGTTGCCTTAAGCAATGAAATATTTGCAGTTACACAGCCTTACTCTTTGCTGTGTTCAAGGTACTTCCCATAATTTTGGGGAAGTAGAAGGGAATGTTGCAAATAAGGTAAAGAGTAAGGTTCTTTATTAACTCAGATTGCTAAGTTATGGAGAGCCACCAGTGTTAAATGTTTCTTTTAGACCTCTGGCTAGGCTCGAAACAAATACTTATAAAGCTGTTCTTTCATTCTTCTGCCAAGATATTTAATTGTTTAGCAAAGTCCAAAACAATATTTCTTATAATGGACTGAAAGGTGCAGATAACTCTGTTTTTTATACCTCCATGTAGAAATAAACTAAACTTTTTTTAAAAAGTTGTTTATGCATTTCAGAAATTTAAAAGCTTAAAAATGAAAACTAATTCTTGAAAAAATGCTTATTTAATAACAGTAAACATTTTAATATTATGTGTTGCACTATCTTCATGCTATCGTCCTGCTTCTGTTGAAAGCAGTGGGACCAGGATGTGCCCCTGGTTAAGAGGAGTAAGAGCCATTCAAGTTGACTAGAGCATTTCATTTTCAGGGACTTACTATTTTGCTAAATGAGGAATGCTTTAAAATGCTGAAAATTAGTTGAAGTTATCTTTAAGACGGGGGGTTTTTTTAACTAACATAAGACCAAAAATGTAGTTGTATACATACCAATCTGCTAACACAGTTCTCCTTCATTAGTCAGATTTGTTCACCTTAAACTTATTTATTGCTGCAGAAGCTAGCTTGTTATTCAAGATACATGTTTCAGTTCACTTTTTTAAATGTATCCCACAGAGATTTATTGAGAGTTTGATTCAGTGTGATACATGTTTTTACCAATAGCCATAGCATTTTGTACCATAATTCAGCAACCTGTTTTGGAGAATTAGCTTCTGCCAGTACTTTGAAACTGCTTAGATTAGATCTGTGTTGTGATATTTGTCAGCAATGTGCAATTGTCAGTTTTCTGTAAGTATTAGAAATGCAAGTACTAAATTATCTGCATTTGCCTATATGTATTGTAAGATATCTGGATGCCACAGTAACCACTCTGACCCTAGAGATAGACAGTTACAGAAATGATTGCTCGAGAGGACAGAATTGCATACTACATTCTATTATTAATTTGTCAAAAACAGTTTCCAGCTGGCAGCAATTGTCACTGCTGTAAGCTCCAGAGGAAAGCAAACTTCCCCATGTGTATAGCCACAGTAGCAATATCCTAAAGCATGAGATTTTAATGCCCTTGTATTACCTTAGCTATCATAAATAAATATTATATAGGTATTAATGGACACAAAATTAACCAGGCACTGGGAATGGCAATTCTGTAAATTAGAAGTAAACCATTTGGGAAAGCAATTTTAAAAAAAAGTTAGCCAACTACAATAGTTGTTTTATCCCAACACATTAGCAGTTAGAAGGTTTGCTCAGTTCACCTACCGTACTTACCAAGATTGTAGACTAACCTTTCATTGTTGGGTGCCTCACAATCTTTGTGGATGTACTTGCAGCATCTCTAGGGCATGTATCAGTGAAATACATTTTCTGTAAAATTGTGCATTTAGACACTACCAGTCAGATACTGCAGTATTTTGTATCAAGTGTTATGTTGCCATTGGAAATACACTATGATAGTTACATTTTTAAAATATTATACTCATATTAATACCTCATATTTTTACCTCATTTGTTGGTATCAGTCATCAACTGTAAATAAATAACTGCAGAATTGAATAAATTTGCATACACTAAAAATTCTCATTTCCTTTAATTGTGTGTGCTCATTCTCATACGCAGGTACAGGATACAAATTGGGCACAAGGAGACTTGTCTTCCCTGCACTGAAGACTGCTACATAAAAAAAAAAAAAATGAAACTCTTATAATCAGAGTAGGCCCCAAGGTGACATACTTTTTTTTTTTTTTTTTTTTTTTTTTTACTGTCTGCAACCATACAAGACACCTCACAGAAAATAAAGATGTTGCCCATGCCTCGAAAAGAAGCCACTTCTTTAAGGGTTTGTCTTGAGGTCCACATACTCAGAGATATTTAAGCGCCTACCTTTCATTGAATTAAGAGGAAATTGAGTACCTAAACAACTTTGGAGGCAGTGTCCTTTGAATCTTTCTCTTACCTTGCACCCAATCATTTAGTGATTAGTCAGCAGAAAGGTGAAGGGCCTAGATCCATTTTTTTTTAATCGACTCAGAGCAGGAACTTGAACCCAGGGCTCCTACAACCAGCAAGTCTTCCGGCAACTGTACTATTGCCACAGGCCTTATTCTGCCTCTGTTTTGCATGGGTTGTGCCCTAGCACTGAAAATGCCTAAACTTCTGCTGCTGGGAATGTGCAGAACCAACAAAGCCTGAAGTGCTTGACACCTAACTATACCCCTTTGATTGCGATGACTGTGCCCCAGCAGGTTTCACAAACACCCTTTCTGCAGGGCCTGGTCTAGTACATGTTCTCATAAGGCAAGAAATAATTCCCTTCCACTGCTTTTAAGCCAAAGCCTAGTAGTTAATGTGTTTACCCAGACTGTGTAGGAGATACAGGTTCAAATTACCTACTCTTATTTCCCTACTCCAAGATGAGTGCCCTAACCACTAGGGTAGAGCCATTTCCCTATCTGTTCTTGTCTGGACCAATGAATATTTCATGAATCCATAAAAGTGGAACAGCTCTAGGTGGGAAAGTGTAAGAGCATCTTCCCCTACACTACCATGCTACTAGAGGGTATAGCACTTTTTTGTGGACTTAAATGCAATCAAAACTGAAGAGTGAACTGAACCTGCCCTCAGCTTATATGGGTGTTCACTGGGGGGGAGACCTTTGTTCTACCCTCTGTATCAAGGAGTTGTATATATTTTTTTTATTAAATTGGTCTTTAGATAAAATACATAAGAATGGTTCTTGACAGAGACCAGGACCCAGGGTTTGCTTTTTCCAGGTGACTGCTCTAGTGCTAGGGTAGAAAATCATGCTCAACATACTCCCACCCTTGGCCCAATGAATGTTGAATTATTTTGTGCAAAGTATCACAGGCAACCAGAGGGCTGGAGCATGTCCCTGCCTCAGCACCTCTTATATCTTGAGAGGTAAAAGATGTAGATTCAACTACAAAGGAAAAATATGAAAACCAAAGGTTATGTTGGCATAACTAGTCTTGAACCTATGTGTGAGGTGCTGGGTTTTATCAAGAATGTGTATAACAGACTTCAGATATCTGCACATAGATATGAATGGCTTAACAGCTTCATACAAAGCCACTTCATAGGAAATGAATCCCAGTACAATACAAAGTACATTTAAGAGAAGATGCTGAGTCTGTAGCCTGTTTCAATGGTAAAAACTTACAGACCTTAAGAAAAAGATTAGAAGAGCTGTGAAACATGGCATTTAAAGACTAGAAGAACTAACAGAGTGGGTTCACTTCTTACTAATCTCAGAGGGGGAAAGAGGGAAACTGTGACTGGACCCTAAAAAGCTGAACAAAACACATAAAGAGGGAATATTTTCACTTCTTCATCAAAAATCCAAATTCTTCAGCACACCAGATGCATCAGCGAGGCAGACTCCTGAACAGCGAAAACTCAACAATGGGCACTTTCACCACACCATGGGGTATATACTGCTTCCTATGACTGCTTTTCAGAATATCTTCAGCTCAACAAGAATGTCACTTTACAATAAACTAGATGCTAAGAATAGAGTAATTTAGCTTAGTTAAATATCAGGAACATCTGAGAAGAGGACTGAAAATGGCATGAGCTGAGAGTCTTAAACTGGATAAAGCCAAATGTCAGTTTTAAACAAGGGAAATAACATACTTGGGAGGGGGAGAGAGAGAGAGAGACTGCCTTCTGCCTTGCCTGGTGAACCAAAGATTCAGGCAATATGGAACACGCTGAGATCTAGAGAGATAAAGGGAATTCAAAGACTGATGTACACACACTGAATTATGTAAGCAAGTTCATACTTAACTATGCTGCTCACACGAGAGATTCACAGGGTCAGAAGGGACCTCAACAGTTCATCAAGTCTAACCCCCTGCCTAGGCAGGAAAAAGTGCTGGGGGGTCAGATGACCCCAGCCAGATGCCTCTTCAGCCTTCTCTTAAAAACCCCCAGGGTACAGGACAGCACCACCTCCCTTAGAAGCCCATTCCAAATTTTGGCCACCCTTACTGTGAAGAAGTTTTTCCTCATGTCTAGCCTAAATCTGGTCTCTGTCAGCTTGTGACTATTACTCCTTGCTACCCCAAGAGGTGCCTTGGTGAACACAGCATCTCTGATCCCTTGCTGCATCCCCCTAAGGAATTTGTAGGTGGCCACAAGATCACTCTCAGCCTTCTCCTGCAGAGGCTGAAGAGATCCAGGTCCCTTAGTTTCCTCAGAGGGCTTGGCCTGCAAACACTTAACCATACAAGTGGCCCTTCTCAGGACCCTCTCACCTAAGACAGCTCCCCAGGGTCAGTGAATGCGTGTGGATGCTGAAACTTAGAAGAAAGATCTATGATTTAAGTAGCTATTTCAGACCTCTCCCCAGAGTGATGCACCTTTTTGACTCAGTCAAAGAGATTCTCAAAAGGAAGTTTGGGAGCACTACTAGCTCAATATCATGGAAATGACAGGTCTATGACAGTTACACAAGAGATGTATACACAGATTGAAAAGAGATACCATCAAGAGATCGCGAATTTCTCTGTGGGTGTTGTTTTAAGGCAGAAACCAGGAGTGGATACAGGAGGGGGTGAGTGTGCAGTGGTGCAGTAGCAGCAGCGCCTACACCTCCCCCCCAACCCCGGGCCTTTGATTCCTCATAGCAGATGCAGCATTTCTATTCGGGCAGCAGTAAGAGAGTCGATCCACCTGATTCTGTCTGAACACTTCATTCTACAGGTACTGACATCCCTCTCCTTTTTAATCATCTCAATGTTTCACTAGTCAAGCTATCCTTTCTTTGGCAATTCTGCTGTCATTTTGCCTAGTAATGTGACTGTTTTCACAGCCCTAGAGACGGTTTTTAACTTTAGCTAAAAATGTTAACTCAGGTGTAGAAATAACTTTCAGTGAAGCATGGGATGCACTGCCAAGAAGGCTAGATTTTATTTTATGAATCTGAAAAAGAGCTGTACATTTAATTCTAATGACTACAGGACCAATGAAACAGCATCTTTTGATTATTTTTGCCTAGTTGCTTTTTTAATACATAATAGCAAATTAAAACACAGTCCAATCAAGTTATATTTGTTTTTGCTTCGATTTTAAATGTAATAATATACTACTAAACCCATAGCATGTTAGGAAAGCATCTCATTTCTTTTTAACTGGAGAAAATGTGTTGTTATATGTGATATAACAATCTGCCCCCCCCACCCCTTTTCAAAATCCTAGATCTACAGAAACTACTTTTGACAATACAGAAGAATGTTGTATCTTGATTCCCAGCCTCCACCCCAGCTTTCACATCTAAAAATGGCAAAAACAGTCTAAAAAATCCTATGATCAGAAGGAGCTCAGAAAGGGTGCACGAAAGCCAGCTGAGTGGAGAACTACCTAAGCTAATCAAAGGGCATGGAGAAGCCAGGGGTGCATCTGAAATCCCACTCTGCTCTGGGGTTCAGCACCTTCCTCTTGGGATTCCAAGCCCTGACCCTTCCAATGACTGTTTGCACGTTAAATATGAAATGCCTTGTGCAAACCCAGTCCAGTAAGTGCACTCTCAGCATGCCTCAGAAATTAAGCTTCTCAGGTGAAACAAATGAAGGAGTGTCCAGCCTGTGGATACTGAATGGCCACAGGCAGGAAAGTAAGTGCAAAGCAGATAAGGCAGGGAGCACAGGGCAGGGACCAGAAAGCAGAGCAGCAGATTGGGCAGAGGAGGGGGGATTTGCGTGGCACACAGGAAGGCATGGGATTTAATCTGTGGCACACCTGCCACAAAGGTTGGCCCCATTGGTTTTCCAGATCTAGAAGTCTTTGAGTAGATCAGAAGCCAGCAAGCGTTCTTGAAACGCAGGAGTGATTCCTCACTGAGGTTTCTGCAAAAGGAAACTGCTTTTCTGCAGCTTGTTACCACCTTTCCTGAAGGAAATAGGGCTCATATGTAGTTTGCAAATCAATAAATGCCAGTTAGACTATCTTGGCCTCTGCATCATCAACATCTGCTCCAACCAGGAACCAACCAACCAAAGCATCGAAATCTCCCTCATCTCAGCAAAGAATCAACTATATATGAAGATTTAGTGTAGGAACTTCACAGCAGCAGAGGACAAGATGAGGTGGGGTTTCAGAAAGGCAGATTATTTGGTTGGTTGGGTTGATATTTTGAAGGAAATGCTAAATTCTTAAGAACTACAAAGAAATAGGGAAACCCTAAGACTGCAGCCTCCACTGTTTCTTTTGCACCTGTTCAGAGCATCTCAAACACAAATGCTCAACCAAAATATAGAGCGGTCACCAGTGAAGATTTGCAGCCATGTAACTGACCCCCTTGCAATTTATGGGAGCCAACTGGCTAGAGGCCATCTGTCCCTTAGTCCTGGACCTGTGCTGAAACAATTCCCTCTCTGAGATGACACTATTTTTTTTCTTTAAACATGTGGGTACCCCCGGGGCAAGCCATGCAACAGCTACCCTCTCAGTAGCATCTGTTCAACACCGGTGCATCGTGTCAAATGTACTGAACATCTGCTATGTAGGTTCCTACTCACAGTGGTACACCCAATGAACCTAAACACAATCAGGCTGCACCAAAATTGCTCTTTTGTAGCATAGGTGCACAATGTGGCTCAGACCATCACAGACAATATAGGTAGGCAAAGAAAGAAACTGTTTGGGGTAAGAATAGGAGATGGTGCAGGAAGCTTACTACTGGCTTCAGTGGGAGGAGTACTGTGCACTTCTGAAAATCCCTTCCTCCATCACTGGCTGGCCAATCAAGCAATACAAGAAAGCCAGGATCAGGGAAGGGAATCTTTGGGAAAAATCTGCAAAGTCTCTTGCACTACAGACTTGAAATGTCTTTAGGTGGGGAATCTACACCCATCTTCACTTCCCCTCCATGCTCCCCCGCCAAAAAAGAAAAACTGATTCAGAGACAGGGAAGAGGGGAAAGTAAGCTGTATTTGCAAGAAGCAGGTCCATTCTGCATTAAACAGGAGGTGGGAGGTAGGGTTAAGAAAGGACTGAAATTGCCCCCTGCTGGGAAGGGATGCAGGAGAACAGGACTTTGTCAGTGCTCCCTGGGGCAACAAAAGAGCTTGTTATGGAGCACATCACCACCAGAACGGCTTGTGAAGAATGAGCATACACAAGATGCAGCCCAGAAACTGCTCCCTCTCAGGGGCAACCTACCTGCCATCTTCCTCAGTACAAAAACCTGCCATTTCACTCTCTTTTATTTGCATATATTTGAATACAGCCAGAGAAAATAGGAGAGGAGCAAAGAACAGACAGAAGATTCAGAAATGCAGAAGGAGGTTTTTGTCACTCTGTCAGTAAGACCAATAGCTTTCAGAGCCTCCTTCCACTGCCTCGTTAGAGCCAGATTAAGGCAAAACAAAGACACAATAAATGCATGACATCACAGGACCCCTCCACATAACCTCTCTTCCATAGCATTTTCCCCTTTAACTGCATCTCTTCCTGCAAAGAAGCAGGACAGCATCTGTCGTCCCCTCTCCCCGATCAGTAACAGTTTCCCTCACTCAGCATGGCAGGAATCCCCATTGCTCTGTGGAAGGGCAGTGGCATCAGGCAGGCCCCCAGTACTTGCCACTAGGGTGGCTAGCCTGGGCTCAGTAAAAAGTCATCCTCTCTTTTCATAAAAGTCCTCTTTCTGGGAAGGTTCCTGAAAGTAGTGGGAAATGCAGAGAGCAGCTCCCCCCTCTTTGAGCTCAATTCTTACTGCTCTCTTCAAACTTATCACTTATATTTCATTCATGTTTTCAAGCTTTTCACTGTAACTAGAAAGGCTGAAAATTACCTCTTTAATGAAAGCTTCTCATGACTCCAGTAGTAGAGGCACCAGGCATAAGCCAAATAGCATCAACATATCAATCTGGCCCTTGACTTTTCTAGTCCTTTCTGGCTTCCTACACAGTACATAATCAGTTTTTGCTCCCCAGTCCATTCTTACTCATTCATTTCAGTTTTAAGCTTTGCCTTTGCCCCAAATTTTCCCAGCTGTTACCACCATTTCACATCCTACCGGAACATTTAATGTTCTACTAGCAAATTGCCCATCAAGAATGATGGGCAGCGGGAGGGAGACACGACAGAGGCAGACAACCAATCAGAGTGTGAATAAAGCACTATGGACAGACAGACTAAGGCTTTTATAATATTAGAATGGCCCCGGCATTTAAGACCCATTCCTTTGTCCACCTACACATCCTCTCAGCCCCAGCATTTACTCAACCCCATGCTTAAATCTCAGTCTTTTACCCCATAGCCTATCATTAAAACTTGGTTCCACATCTCTCCACTGCCGCACCCCCTCCCACCCCACCCCACCCCACCCCACACTAAGAAGTTTCCTAATTTTCTGTATGCAGGGGTCAGGGGTCCTGTGTGTGTCTTTTCTTCCCCTGGCAAAGGCAGAACTTTGCTGCATTCTTACAGCCCCTTCTCCCCTCTTCCAACTACCAGGCTAGGGACCAGGCTAGGCCTCAGTTTAGCAGCCTATCCACATGCAGAATGGCTAGAAATGTTGTCAATCAAGGCTTTTATCCTTTTACCCAGATCTCCCCTGCTTCCTTGACAAGATTCTTGGCAGGATTGTATCCCTTTTCCACAGCTACTGCAAAGGAAAGACCAGTCTGGTCAGACCCCTTCCCCCTTCCCTAGGTCACTGCCCATCAACAGCACAGTTCTGCTCATTACATGTAGGCTGTTCCCAGCAGATAAAGTGAGGGGAAAGGGAGCGGAGGGGGTTGGAGGGAAACAGGTAAGGTTCATCCATGTTGTTCCTCACAGCCTTTTGGCAATCCATGCTGAGGAAAGAAGCTTCTCTGCAGCTTCTCTTAAGATTAGGAGAGAGGGAGATTGTGTCTAGCTTCTCAGGTGTACACACCACCTGTGTTAGCACAGTATCCAAACACCTTGCACAAGGGGCATATCTGGAGATACCTATAGGACAGCCAATGTGTTTCACAGCCAGAAACTATTCCCCGTTACTTTCCAGTTCCCTGCCTCATCCTCCCTGTGACCAACCTCCCTCCATTGCCATCACTCCCCAGGCCTTAGCTCAGGGCACAGGCAGCTTTCTTAGCAATGGAAGCTAGTGAGTGAGGGGCAAAGGGTGCGCCAGCATGGACCCCAGAGCAACTTCTCCAAGCGGGAATTGCTGGTGTGAGACCAGGTGGGTCACAAAACACTGTGGGGAAGGGGTGACCTTTCAAATGGCCTCCTCAGAAGAAAGCTGTTTTCTTGTTTAAAGTAAGAAAGCATTCTAGGTCAATGTGTACCAGTCAACAGTTATCCTGATTAGCATCTGTGCAATTTTGTTTCAGGAAGAGAAGTTTAATGATAAAAAGACTTGGCTTGAAGTACCCGACTTGTGGCCTGGAAATCAAAGAAAGGCGTGTCTCAGGGTTACTTCACTTATAAAGAGCCTTGGGGACAGAAATATAATTGGGTCAAAGCTGATCTGGGAGAAGGAGAGCAGCTGAACGCATCTGCCATGGAAACCCCAACACCGTGAAACAGGACGAATAACGTGTTTTGCTAAATGTCTGGCATGTTCAGGCATCAAAAGATAGACAAACAATGATACAGACAGAGGGAAATGGTTGACCATATAACTGAAATTCTGCTTGAAAAACAGGCTTATCTCTTTGAAAAATAGGTACTCAGATACTTTAGGAGAGATTGCTGCTGACGGAGATAACAGAGTTATATGCATTATTGCCTCCAGCAGCAGCAACATTTTTATCAGTTCACTGAGTGTGGAACAAATCCTGGCAGACACCAAACTCCACAACTGTTTCCCAAGTTATACCCTGGCAGACCTGAATCTTTGTGTATAGTCACAAAGATGCTGGCTCCTTAGTTAGAAGACTGCACTGGGAACTGCTTCCTCTGCAGTAGCTGCTAAGGCACCAAATAAAAGAAACAAGGCCATATTCCCTCTGAATGTGTGGTATTTCCACAGAAACCAGAAAAATCCCTCCAAGTCTCATGGAAACAATACGAGTTAATTATAGAGGCCACTCTTGGAAAAATGGGCCACATGCCTTAAACCTCAAGGACCTAATCAGGCTTGTTACCCTTCTTGCACTCTGTACCTTTTCAGCAACAAAATCAGCTCCCTGGCAATGAGTGGGACACCTTGCATTAATAATTGTCTCCGTACTGGTGCAGTGTGCGCCACCATGGATGTTTTAACGCATGGCTTTAGACAGTTTGATGAAATGCACAGACTGTGGCTATAGATTTATTTTAAGTGATGTTATGATTTCAGATTATTATCCTACTGCACTCTATAGCTCTCTAAGCACGCTAACAGGAATGTGTGCTCTGAGGAGGCAGCATTATGACATGGGTAGGACAGAGGGAGAGGACTCAGTAAGCCTACCATGTGTTTCCTATCCTACTGTCAAGCCCCTCCATTCATTTGGGCAAGTTGAATAACCCTACACCTTGACTGTCATGTTTGTAAAGAGCTGAGCAAATGACATTTATCTTACTTTGTAAATCACTTTGATACTGACAGCTGAAAGAAGCTATTATAGGAACTCACTGTTGTTATCAATATAAAAACAATTATTGCCAGATAATGAAAAATTAAAACAAGGAACAATGGAATAAACTAAAATAAATACCACTCCATCATCATTGTAAATTTTCCCTTTGGCATCCTTTTTCAGCGATCACTCACATTGATCAGAAAAGAGATACAGATTGTATTTATTTTTTCAAAGAACTGAGTAATTTAATCTTTTAAGTGCCTCTCAGATCAGTCCCTGTAATTAAAGGCAGAAGACAAATGGCTGAGGTACAGGAGTACCATACTACTATAATATTAAGTGTGTCCTTGACAGTATCTCCTGTACATTTATAGAATGATTAGATGGGACCAAATAGGACCAAAGAAACATAAGGAAAAAATAATAAGCTAGGTTGCATTTTTTTCATTTTATCCCATAATAATATGTTAACAGCTGGAGGAATGTGCATATAAATAATAAATAGAATCAAATGTATGCTGCACAGGGCAAGATCCATCCAGATCACTGTATGGAAAGCAAGGGAAGGAAGACAATATCCAGTCACATATCCTACAGCAATGTGACTGATAAATGAGTTACAAATGTGTAAAACATTTGCACATCCCCATGAGACATGCACTTAAAGATGCAGTAAGTACCAAGCTAGGGGACAGCGACACCAAGAGCTCAGCTTATGGGTGATTTTTTTTCAGCCTTTGGAATTAAGAAGCATTTCATCCCAAGTCAGAGAAGGATCAACAGAGAAAGGGAGAGAGGGAAGTTACTCCAGACATGAACTATCAGCAAACATTCTGAACTACTGCAGACAGCCTGCTTTACTTTCTAACCGATCAAGCCTCCTGATGGGCCTGCCAAATGGCTAAGTATCACAATCCCAGGTTTTCTACTGGGAAAATGGAACTTTACCCAAAGGAGGAATCGAATTTTAATGGAAATTGAATGCAATTGGAGCATTCTACCTGCTTAGCTCAGACCAGGGACTTATACCTCTCCCAAGAAGTTATCCAGGAGAGCTGTCTACCAAGGACCAATCCAGGGGGCACAGGTTCATAGAATCATAGAAACTTAGGGTTGGAAGGGATCTCAGGAGACCATCTAGCCCAACCCCCTGCTCAAAGCAGGACCAGCCCCAACTAGGTCATTCCAGCTAGGGCTTTGTTGAGCCGGACTTTAAAAACCTCCAAGGATGGAGATTCCGCCACCTCTCTAAGTAACCTGTTCCAGTGCTTCACTACCCTCCTCACAAGGAAGTTTTTCCTAATATCCAACCTAAATCTCCCTTGCTTCAACTTGAAACCATCGCTGCTTCTTCTGTCATCTGTCACCACTGAGAATAGTCTAGCTCCATCCTCTTTGGAAACTCCCTTCAGGTAGCTAAGGGTGATTCCAAAGAGGATGGAGCTAGACAGTTTGCCTTGGATAACTCATACGATTCAGTAGTTTGAACGAGATCCATTATTCGGATTATTTTTTCCTGGAATATCATTGCCAGACTTTGGTAGGGTTTAAGGTAGTCTCTAATCAGTGTTTGACACTGCCACTGTCAGACTACAGAAATTTCTTATTTTACAGATCACGCAATTTGTGCTTTGACTCCTTTTAATTCAGTCAATACTCAGGTGTTCCCATTAGGAGAAGGAACTAATGATGGAAGCACAGAGCAGTATTATCAGCTTCAGAACCCAGAAGACAATCCAAAATAAACCCGGGAGATTTATTTCCAACCTAAAATACACAAATTCCCAGAGCAGACAGGAACATGGGACAAGAAGGTACCTCTTGGGTCACTGACTCAAATTCCCTCCATTTGGTGGCAATTGTTTATCCCTGTATTCCCCCAAAATCACCACTTTAAGCCTTCACACACAGCTACAAGAAATAAGACCAGGAACACCAAGACCATCTTACAATATGCCAGAAAACAGGGGTCAGGCCTGCAGGTTGACTCCACCTCACAGAGCCTTTGGATCCAGTCCATTGAGGAGGGTCTTTGGCAATGTACCACAGGTTGATCCTAGCATCAGCCTGCCTTCACAGTGAGCTGGGTCATTAAAGCCCACCTCCGGAAAATATTGCCAACCCCTGCCATAAGCAAAAGCCAATTGAGGGCACCGCCACTGCCCTGCAGATGGAACCACTCAATACTGGGCAACTTGAGGATAAAAATCTTTAGACACCTGAAATCAACTTGGATCACCTGTCCTACATGCCATTCAGGAATTTACAATTGCATCCTTCATCAGCTTTCAATCAGCCTGGTCCTGAAAGGTGATTTGTTGGGGCCAGCTGTGAGGACAAAAGTAGATGATGTTATCATTACTATAGCCATCTTCTGAGCAACCCTTGAGATATGAAATGAAGTAGTTAGTTAGCAGGTTGTTCCCATAACAGGAGAAACTGATGACAGAATCAGGTGTTTATTTGAGGCAATCCTTTCTCTCCTTCCCACTGTTTTCTTTCCAAAGAATATACAAAGCCCTGTTTCGCTGAACAAAGTAGGACATGAAATGATAGGAGATGGTGTCTTTGCTCACAATTCCAATCCCCTAAAGAATCAGCACTTGGCCCAGAAGCTTCCAGTTTCTATTTCTCTCAGCATTTCTCGAAGTCACAGTCTCAGTGCCTTTGGCTTTTCTGATCCTGTATCTCTGGTATTTTTTCCTGTTATTCTGCCCTTCTTTCACAGACACAAAAATCTTGGCAAAGTTATATAAACAGTGACCTTAAGCAAGTGGCACAGCTCTAACTCTGCAATGCTCTGCTATCAGCAGTTTGCCAAGGTCAAGGCTTGCAATGTGTTGTGCTTGTGGCTTTCCAGCAGCTGAACTGCTTACATAAAAAAGAGAAACAATTTCTGCCTTTTTATATCTTCTTTTCACAGGCTCCCTACATCAACTTTGTGTGCCTAAAGTGGAAACTGGATTAAACTTTCTCAGCTGAGGCAAAGAGCTACAAATCAATAACAGATTTTTTTCTCTTCAACAAGGGAATGTCTCATTGAATAATATCTTCAAGCAAAATTGTTCTTCTTCCAAAGAATCTAGACAAAGAGAACAGGAGTAAGGCATTTTGATAAGATTACTATCAGTAGATTTTTTCTGGATTTTGAATATTTTGATTCTATGTCTGGTGTCCCCACCCCTACCTCATCCCTACTTATCCAAATGCCCTCCCTCTCAACTTTTTAGTTTTGTTTAAAACATATTAAAAAAAATGTAATAATTAGTGCTATACCTATAACGACAAAACACATTTAATGTACCTGCAGCTTGTCTCAGTATAGGGAGTATACATCACAAAATAAGCTGTTGCACAAAAGCACTTTTAGAGTGTCTTAACATCTTTCACAATAGGGCTTTTATCAATGTAACCATGTTGAAACACACACACACACACACACACACACACACACACACACGCACACGCACACGCACACGCACGGTTACATAACTAAACCAGCAAATCTTAAATTTAGACAGACTTAATCCCTGATAATGTCAACCAGCACAATTACAGTTATTTTTGTGATAGTGGGAAACTAACAAAGAGTAACTTAAAACAATATATAAATATTATCACAATAGCTTCTCTTGAGATAAAGGACCTGTATCCCTTATCTTATAAACAGAAAGTGGACAGTTTGAAATTAAAGTTTCCATTTTGCACTGTACAGTATTTTTATTTCATTTCTAAGTGAGGTCATTATAACATAAATACAACATTCATTTGCAAAGACTTTCTAGCTTTTATTCTGTACTGCTTGTATCAGGAAATGAAACAGAAGATTCCCAACTGTATCACAAAATATTTTGGATAAAAATATAATTTAATATTTTACAATACAAGTATGAGATCTGTAGCTTTCAGAAAACAAATAAGTAATGCATATTTTATTAGCACAATTAAAATCAAAACAAAAATATGCACTTCCTATGGCATATTGGCAGCAGCAGTCTTACATACAGATTCTTGTGATTTTTCATAATATTACCAAGTAATATTACCATATTTTGATGGATAGAAATCTGCATGCTGTTCAGCCAGAGGCCAGGCTCCTTTAGATTAACTTTTCACAGAAAAATGCTAGATTACCATTTACAAATAAATAACTGAAAGAGAGAAAAGGTATCTAGCCCCCTTTCTTACTGAGAAGCAGAATCAATTAATCTGAGCCTGGCAACTGTACCTAACTTACATAAAAACAAGTAGATCCTGAGTCTGGAGGACAGGTGATTCAAATCAGCCTATCGTTTGCCTAGACCACACCTCTGTGATAGAGATGTACAATTAATTCACTAAGATTTGTCCAGTGCTTTAATAAGGCAGGGCACTTGGAAAGTGCCAAGGGTAATTATGGTGAGCAGATGTTACATTTGGCTCAAAAGTCTAAAAAAAACCCCATTGTTTCATTATAAAATCAGCCAGCACGGGTACTTCTATAGGTAGGGCAGATGAAAATTCTTCTGCGTATTGTTATATCTAAAACCAAGAGATCAGTGTTCTGCAATGATACTTAATAGCTGTTGTGAAAGAAAACACACAAAGGGCTATATTATATCCACAAGTCACAGAACCATTTCTGTATGATTTACTTGCAAATTATATAGCCAGTAAGAACCATATGAAAAAATCCTAATTCTTTTCCATTCAGTGATGACAAAATTGTCTCTTCTAAGTATTGGAAAAGCCTGCAGTATGTTCCCTTCCATCTGACCACAGGCATGCTTTTTTGCTCTTGGCCCCCCACTGTGGCTCCACTATTAAACTGCAATATGTTAGTGACTTGCTGACATTTTACTATGGGGGAATAATAGGCATGTTGCACACACATTTTAAATGGCTTTCCAGTCAGGACAAAAATTGTAACATGGTAATGAGACTGTTTTGAATTAAGCATAACAAGGCTGATTTTCAGAGGCGCTCAGCACAAGTATTTACAATAAGACACTCAACGAAACTGATAAGAATTGCACTAGATTTTTATGAGTTTTAAATATTTTGATTCTATGTACGCTACTCTAAAAATCAGTTCTGCTGTTTTATTATTCTAGCAAAGTCATAGTTATATAAAGAAAAAACAGCATATAGGTAGTATCTAGCCAGTGTATGTATTGAATAACTATTATATTTTCTTCACTATCTATTGAGATTCCACTTGACATTGTGCAGTAAGCTCTTTATCAAAATCATAACTAGAAAGTGATTCATTGCAATGACACAGAGAAACCAATTTAGCACTCCATATATTCAGGGAGAACTGTCTCTTTGCAGTCCATGCAGTACCATATGGCAGTGGGTTAATGTAGAAACACCATAACATTTTTAAATATATTTTCCTCAGCAAATCCTAGCAGGCTAATATACATTTACTCTATTTTATCACTTACCCAGAATTTGTCACATTAATCCTGATAGCAAAATATATTAGTGCAAATTAGGCTATTATACATCTGGAACTAAAGGATAAATATATTAATCTTTGCGCAAGGATACTAAATCTTCTAACCAAAAGAAAATATATAATGTAGGGTGCAAATAAAAGACACGTATTTCACATATAAATTTCAATTTACAGTAAATAAACATTCACATTCAATACAGCAACTTTAGACCCTGCTGGATACACAACTTGGTAACTAACACAGAGTGTATTAGATTAAAACTCATCTTCAGTGCTGGACATGTGGCAACATGAAAACACAAGTATAATACATTTGAAGACTGCCAGCAGAGAGAAAGAAGTCACTGCATCACTTTATGCAGATTGCAGGCTCCTGCATTGATTAACGGGTATGATTGGAAAAGGACCAGAGTCATTTTGCGTCTCTTGATTTCTACGGTTCTGTTGATGAAAAAATAACATTGGTACTATTTAGCTAATTTGTTCTGTTGACAGAGCAGAGTTGCTCAGATTTGCAATGACACTTTTGGAGTCTGAGCACTATTCCAGCCTAACAACTCCTGTTACAGCAGGGGCAGACAAAGTCCAGCCCACAGACTGGATCCAGCCAGCAGTGGACTCCATTTCCATTAATGCCTACACATTGATTCTCTGAGAACTTGACCCAACTCTTATTGGAATACTTCCACTGACTGTAACACAGGGATATGCAAAATGGTGCATCTGGCTGGCAGCCAGACTCCTACTTCCCAGCAGCCTGTGTCCTCATGGCTGGGGCTGGCTTCCCTGGACACCCCAGCAGCAGCTGCACTGTGATAGCACAAGGCTGGGGGTTTTGTGGAGACCAGCCCCAGCAGTGCTGGCAGGGCACACGGTGGGGCAAGGAGCTGCACCAAAGCCACTGGGATTTTGTGGTGGTAAAAGCATGGTCCAGACCCACGGAAAGCCACGATCTGCAGCCTGCAGGCAGTGGATCATGGCTTTGTCCCACGCTGTCACTGCTGCAAGGAGTCAGGGCAGAGCAGCAATCTGCAGCCTGCACATGCCTGCCCGGAGCATGTAGGCTGCAGATCACAGCTCTGCCCTGCTTCCAGACCATGCTGTCACCACCACAAGACCTCAGCAGCTCCCCACCTTGCTGCCCATGCCAGCGCTGCTGGGACTGGTCTCCATGGCAACCCCAGCCTTGTGCTATCACAGTGCAATTGCTGCTGCGGTCTCCATGGAAACCAGCCCCAGCCATGTGGGCAGGGGCTACTGGGAAACGGAGTCCGTCCACTGGCCAGATCCACCATTTTGCCCACCCCTGTGTTACAGTCAGCAAAAACATTCCAATAAGAGTTGGGTCAAGTTCTCAGAGAATTAATGCATAAGCTCCACAAATAGATGGTCCAAGACTTAAATTCTTGGCAAACAAGATATCAAGATACCAGAATACTGGTGTGAAATGTATATGCGATATAAAGGCATTAAACCTCCAGGCCTAGGCTCACTTAAATTTAAAGCCATCTTCCTCAGCTCAACTCAGATTTCCCTAACCTGCTTGAATCTAGGCAGTGGCTAATTTCTGGGTTTGTTTTATTAAATGTTAGGAGAAGACAACAAATAGGAGTGAAAGTTTCTGGATACTAAATGCTGTGATAGCCCTGCCCCCATTTTCAGGTATACAGTTTCCTGATACCAGGGGCAGAAGAAATCTATTCAGCTTTTCCATCTGCCATTGGGAAACCCCATGGTATTCCTGCTCTTTGTCCACCAACTGAAATAGAACAAGATCCCTCCCTAGCCCTTCCCCATCTCCAAGGCATGAGCCCTTCTTCCTTGCTAGGGGCCAGCTCTCCTGCCCTCAAAACATGACCCATTTCACTTTGCTGCTCTTTTCCAATGACTGGTTTAGGTCAGAAACAGAAACGCACACACTACATTGTGGGAGGTTGCCAACACCAACTGATACAATGTGGGTAAGAAATGTGATGCCAGAAGCCAACCTTTCAAAGTCACTAGCATAGCAAAAACAGAATCCCAATGTCCTTACTCCCTGACTTATGGTTTGGCAACAGAACTATTTTTTTTCCTTTTGTGATGTCTAGTTACTTAGTCTAATTCTATTTAGTCTTCTTCTGTATTACAGCTGAATGTTGGTTTTAGTCAGGCGATACTTGGGTAAAATCTAACCAGGAAGATAGCTTATTATCTTTCTCATCTGGCTTTCTCCTGAGAACCTGGCATCTAGATTTTTCTATTATTCCACAAAAAGCAATTTATGTCCAAGGGGAATTAATTGGTTAGTGTCTTCACAGTTAAACTAATATAGGTCTTGGTTAGCAATGTGTTTGCCTACAAGGAAAAATAATCTGCTCAAAGAAAGGTCTCCAGTTGAAGTTGAGATAAATTTGACCACTAGAATCTAGGTCACAAACCAAATATACCAAAACCCAGAAAAGGATTTCCTGTGTTCACAATCCATTTTCAGCCTTAATGTTTCACAGCATTAGGCAGTGCAAAGGGCTCCCTAGTGCCGAAGTGATTACAACATTGCCATATAATTATTTGAGAGTTCCCAAAGGAATGCAAGCGACATAGTAGTCAGTACTGTAGCTGAAGCAGCAGCATTATTTATACCTTCTTTCATCTCTCCTGGAGTGGTAAATAATGAAGAATATGGTAACAATGAAAGCAAAAAATATAAAGGAAATAAAAGCTAATAAAGATTTTCTGGTTCGGAAAAAGCTGCATTCAGGACATAAAGCAAGCTCTTCTGGGCACCATCTTTCAGGCGTTTCTGGACTGGGAAAACCATTATTGTCAATTATTTCTCTGTAATGTTTCATGGAAGGCTTCGGTTCATACTGATTTGCAACGTAACGATAGAGGCCATATTTAGGAGCAGTCCTGTCATTAAAAGAATAGACAAAATATCCCTGTACATTGACATTATCCAGAGTGTAGGCTGCAAAAGAAAACAAGGGGTTGGGGGAAAGGAAAAGAGATTGGTTATTTATTTAAGAACAACAATGTGTGCTACTGTACACTATTAGGGAAGGTTATATCTCAAACAGGTCTGAACAGCTCTTCCAAGAAATTAGGCATACATACACTCAGTGGTTGTAACTAAAAAGTATTTGCCAGCCATTACTATGAAATGCAATCAGTGATTACCAGTTTTTCTTTTTATATTGAATAAAAGACACTGTATATATAAGTATGTGGTAAGGGTTGACAAATGTTAACATATTAATAGTAAGAGTGGCATACTGGGAAAAGGTATTAAAAACCCCACACAAACAGTGTTCTACACACACATGGAGAGCCTATATAAACAGAGAAAGTCCAAGGGCATGGAATCCATTGCAGAAAGATAAATTTTCCTTTAATGTATAAGAAGTATAGGCTTCAATTTTTTTTTTTATATTCTATGTGGTATGTTGGGAGGGGTGAAGGTTATATTCTTTGTTTACTCCCTGTGAAAGGGGAAGAGAAAGCCCACCCTGACTCTCCCCATCACTCACTGCAGGGGAAGTAATGAGCGGCAGCTGCAGGGAGACGCCAAGATGGCAGACTCAGGCACACCATTTTCAGGACTGCCTGAGCCTGCAAATCAGTGGAGAGAGAAGGTGGGGTCAGAGAGAAGAGTGGGTGGATGAAAAAGCGGCTGGGAGACCAGCTGGAGGTAGAGCATGGGGAAGCTGGAGCATAGTGGCAGGGGAACGCTGTGGGATGCTGCTGGAGGACAGCTGGGAAGTGCCAGAGAGCAGCGCAGGAGAAGCAGCAGCAGCAGCACATCGAGGAGCCTCTCCGGGAAGAACCAGGGGGTGCCATGGAGCACTGCACAAGAGAGGCTGTGGCACACCTGGGAGGCACCCTGGGAGGAAGGCCCAGCAATACCGGTGGCAGCACACCCTGGAGGAGTCCCAGGAAGAGGCAGAGAACACACCACTGGATGTGGTAAAAGAGAGGCACGCGGCACTGGGGCCAAGAGAAACGGGCCAACTGCCACGGAAAAACCATGCTGGCAGGGAGCCTTTAAGTAGGGGCGGAAGCCAGAAACTGCACTGAGTGGTGAAAGGGGCATTGGTGTCAGGCCACGGGGCTACGACAGCCCAGGGCCTATGCAAGGGGGAGAGCCATGTGGGGCCGCCAAGGCAAGTGGCAGGAGCACCAGCAGGAGTGAACTGGAGAGCCCAGCCTCAGGTGAGATTGGGCCAAGTTGGGAGGGGACCCAGAGGAGGGCCCCACAAGATGACTGCCAGGGGCACAGCAGGGAGCTGCTGAGCCTGCAAGGTAGTTCTTAAACGGGTGAAGGTAAAAGGCCCCAGCCAGGGGCCCATCAGTGGATGCTGATTGTTTTGTGTTGCCATTACTCATGAGTTTCCTGTTACCTCAAGATTGAGGTGAGTTTAGTTGCTCCACAGACAAAGGACAGCCTACAAGGAGCTGATGGCCAGGAGGTTGCAGACCCCCAGAAGCAAGACTTTACACAAGAGAAGATATCATCAAAGTGAGACCTCCAGAGACTGATGTCCATCTCAGCCATTCATTTTTCTCTCTCATCTTGTCTAATGATTTTGTGCTACACCTGGCGGACCCTTGACACATTCCAATTAAAATGATCATTAATCACTCTGTTTCTGTTGTAATGCTCTATATTATTCTAGTAGCTGTAGATTGGAAGCTCTTCAAAGAAGAAAATACAACTCTTTGGGTCAAAGGTCTGCACTGCTATGTGCTGTGCTGAGCAAGTGATCTATATGTATAGATGGTGAGAGAGTAAAAACTGTTATTTAAAAACAATTTTTTTTTAATAATGAATTTTGCTATATGGGCAATTTTATGCACTTATGCTCCAAATCTGCACAAGGGAGAAAGACTACTTTATAGCTTAAGTTTCCTCATTGGTGAAGTGATACTGAGCCTAGGAGGTTGACAGGCGTGCCCAGGGCACACAGTGACTGGTGAGAGAACTATACTGGCAGTTCATGGCTCCACATCCTGAGTTTTGTATCTTAAACAAGGGCCGTACCTACATCTTAAACCAGGAATGACTACTTCTGTCACCTGTCCCCACTTTTTCCCTGCTACCATCAGCAACTGAAGGTCTCAAATTTACCATCAGGGAAGGGAGCCAGGAGGGGACATCAAGCACATGATAACAGCACTTACTCCTTAGCTTCTGGTGCCATACCAGTACAGCAGCTCCAACAGCCACGCCAGCAAATCCCCCAGGCTGCAATTTAACACTTCAAGTGTTTCAGGAGACCCATCAGTTAGACTGCGCTGTCTCAGACCAGGCAGCTCTAGCAAGTCACTATCCCCATGTCATTTTGTAAGATGTACTCTTAGGCAGATACAGGCTTTTGAAGAAAGGGGGTGCATGTTGTATGTATCATTACCAGGGATCTGGATTTTCTATTTGCTGTGGATAAATGAATAAAAATGCGGATTTTCTCCTTTAAGAGAGAAAAATGCAATTTTAGCCTGCAAGGAGCTGCTTGGGCCTGCGAGGAGTGGGACACAGGGGGCACCATGTGAATGTGCGCACACATGTCCATGGCCAGCAATACAGCCAGGCAGCAATGGAGGTAAGTCTGGCAGGGAAGGCATAGGCAATGTGTGGTGGGGAGAGAGGGGACAGATTGAGGCCCCCATGGTGAGGGAGAGAGTGCAGCAGGGTTGGCGGCTGGGGCTTGCAACCTTACAGATGCGAAACTAATTGTCCAGAACTGGCATTTAAGACAGTTTCAGTCCTAAGGAAAACTGAAAAGAAAAGAAAGTATACTTGGCTGGATTCACTGTGGTATAACTGTATGGAGAGCCATGGACATCACTGAAATTACAGCGTAGGCAAACCTACCCTACTGCATCTAAATACTACCTGACACTGGATTTTTGAGATTCTAAAAACAGAAAAATTAATTATTTCAGAGGACAAGAAGGAGATTCAATGTGACCCTATTTTTTCCTTTTTTGCAGCTATATTTTGTCCCTATAACCAAAACAAGCCTTCAAACACCAACATCCCATAAACTATGAGAACGCTAGAATCTAGGTATAAACTTTTCAGGAGGCCCCATCTCCAGTTACCTGCCAGAGAGAAAGAATATGAAGAAAGAGACCAATAATTAAATCAATTATTGAAAAAGACTATGGGCAGAGGGCCACTTACCCACTTTTGGAAAGGTGTTGAGGGCCACATGTGCCCCACCCCCTGGTCGCCATCTTAGTACTGGAAGATCTGCCACCTAACCCCTGAACTTTGCCACCAGAAGTCCCTCCCCTTGCCCACAGAAGTACTCATTTCAACTAGGGATTTTGCCATCTTGAAACCAGAAAAAATACCAAGTTATATTTTAAAAAGCAAACATCTACAACATTCATTAATTTGATTTCAAAAAATATTTTTGTCCTGGTTTACATGTGTTTGTGTAGTGTACATAGAGGTGATTGTATATAATAGCTTAAAATGAAGCCTTATTCTTGTATATTGTGGGTCTGTGTGTATGGCAGTGTAAGGGGGGGGTGAGTGCATGTGCATGGTGGGCTGTGCATGTGGGACTTACCCTAAGGACACACACACACACCCTTGTAGTGATGCGACACATACACATCCTGGTGCCGATGCGGGCTCCGTGCTCCCTAGTTGGGTGATGCAGCCAGGAGCCACGTGGTACTGGAGCTGTGCGGGGGCAGGAAGGCAGGGAAATTGCTGGGGGTGGGGCAGGGCTGGGCTCAGCGACAACCCAAGCAGGGCCTGGGGCAAATCAGCCTATATGGGGCCATGCCCCCAGATGCATGAGCCTAGGAGGTTGCAAGGAAGCCAGCAGTGGATTCAGTGGTGGGGAGGGGTGCTGAGCAGCCGGATTTGGAGCTGGTGGCAGTGTGGAATTGCTGCACCACTCTGCCTAGCTCCGCGGGGCCCCCTAACTGCGGGACCCAGGGCACTTACCCCGATTCATGCACCCCACCCCCCAGGATGGCCCTGGCTGGGTTGCTGTGTTCCTGCTGAGGCTCCCCATGGGTCCTACTGCTCCTGGCTCCTGTCATCTTTGACAGGCAGCCAGGAGCATATAAATATTTTCTAAAAATTTTAGGGGCCCCATGGGCCAGATAGAATGGCCTTGCAGGTCACATCTGGCTCACAGGCTCTATTTTGCCCACCCCTGGATTAAAGGGAGTGCTGGAAACCAGGATGGGAGGTACTGGATGGGTACTAGGCTGCCAGACCAGTAACTACAGGCTGGGACTATGTGGAGAGATGGTGGGCAGTTACATCAGGGAGGCTCTTCAAACTTGGAAGCTAAGTGATGGGAGAAAGAAGCCATAAGAATAAGAAAGTTCTATACTGAGTCAGACCAGTGATCCATCTAGCCTAATGTCCTGTGTCTGACAGTGGCAGAAGTGGATGCTTTAGAGGGAGAGCATTGAATTAGATCTAACAGGATCTATCTTCTGGTTTTTCACTCCCTGGCATACACCATCATTGGTTTAGAGATGCCAGAGGAAACATCTCTGACTGTTCTGTTTAAGAGCTCTTAATAGATTGAATCAGCCATGAATTTGTAGTCCTTTTCAAACCTGGCTACACTATCTACTTCTATAATCTCTTGCGAGTTCCACTGCATAAATCATAGAATCACAGAAGTCAGGTCGGAAGGGATCTTGTAAATCCGACCCCCTGCTTGGGCAGGAGAAAAACTGGGCTCAAATGACTCCAGCCAGGTAGGCATCAAGCCTCCTCTTAAAGACCCCCGGGGTAGGAGCCAGCACCACTTCCCTTGGAAGTTGGTTCCAGATCCTAGCCGCCCTAACTGTGAAGTAGTTCTTACGGATGTCTAATCTAAACCTACTCTCCAACAATTTGCGACCATTATTCCTTGTTATGCCAGGGGCCACTAGGGGAAACAAGGTCTCTCCCAAACCCTTCTGGTCCCCCCTAGTGAGTTTATAGACTGTCACCAGGTCCCCCCTCAGCCTTCTCTTGTGAAGGCTGAACAGGTTCAGGTCCCGCAGTCTCTTATTGTAGGGTCTGCCCTGCTGTCCCCAGATCATGCAGGTGGTCCTCTTCTTGATCCTCTCAAAAGCTAGCTTTAAACCTGCCTCCTACTAATTTCAGTAGTTGTACCCTAGTTCTCTATCCCTTCATGATTTTGCAGACATCTATTATATCCTTCCTTAGCCTTCTCCCTTCCAAACAACAGTCTTAACCTTTTCAGTCTCCTTGTATGGCAACTGTAACGTTGATCATTTTGCTTGCTTTCTCTGAGCCTTTTATATTTCTACTACATCCTTTTTAAGATGTGGAAACCAGAAATACACAGCATTCAAGGTGTGGGCACACCATGGATTTATGTAGTGTGGCATGACGATATTTTCTATTTTGTTTTCTTTTTCCTTCTTAATGCCCAACATTTCACTGGCATTTTATGGTTGCTGCTGCACACTGAGATGACATTTGATTAAGCTACAATGACTCCAAGGTCTCGTTTCCAAGTCATAACAGCTAGTTCAGAACCCAGTACTACGCATGCATCATTGTGGGTACGTTCCCTTGCACTCCACATGTACGTTCCTTTGCACTCACCAACACTGAAGATCATTTGTCATATTTTGGCCTACTCAGCCTGATGAAATCTTTCTGCAGCTCCTCTCATGTTGGGATTTGACTACCTGGGTTAATTTAGTATCATCTGCAAACTTTGGAGATTTCACTGTATAAATTTAAAAAGCAATATCCAGTTGTTCAAGAACAGACAGTAAACCCTGAATTCTCCTCTTGTATCTGAAAATAACTCTCTCTCAGACTTGAAAAATACACTTTGACCTTCTGTCCCAGCCTCTCCATCTGTAAAATGAGGTAGTAATATTACATCTCCTCCTACTGGGCTCTTACACAGATCAATCAGTTCATTTTTGCAAAACTCTATGGGTGTGTTCAGACAAGCGTGCGTGTGCCTCTTGCAGTGTCTCAACTCCCTTCAAGATGCTTCAAGAGGCATGTTCAGAAACAAAAAAAACATTCCTCATGCTGCAAATTTGCAGCATGGGGGCAAAATTAGGCCCCTGGGTATCCAGGGGTCAAAAAATACCCCAGAGGAAAAAAGCAGGGCAGGGCACACAGGCAACTAGAGGCTCAGTCCTCCACAGATGCTCTGGTAGCCAGCCAGAGTGTCTCTATGGCTGGCCCTCGCCCCAGTGCTGAAGCACACTGCCTGTCCATGCAGGGCAGGCAGCGATGCAAGCTGCAGGGACCTAGTGGGTGGCAAATTGGCTTAGCAGTTGCACCCAGAGTGTGCTAGCAGATGGGTCGGACCTGGAAGGATGTAGATAATGGGGTTCCGCAGAGTTTGGTCCTTGGACCTGTACTCTTCAATATCTTCATCAGTGACTTGGATGTGGGTGTGAAGTGTACTCTGTCCAAGTTTGCATACGATACTAAATTGTGGGCTAAAGTGCACACTCTGGAGGGTAGAGAACGATTGCAGGCAGAACTGGACGGTTTAGAAAGTGGGCAGCACACAATAGGATGCAGCACAACAAGGACAAGTGCAGAGTGCTGCACCTAGGGTGCATAAAATATCCAGCACACCTTCTGGCTGGGAAGTGACCCTTTCAGCAGCACAGAAGCAGAAAGCGTTCTCAGAGTCATAGTAGACTCCAAGATAAGCATGAGTTGTCAGTGTGACAAAATCATCAGCAAAGCTTACTGCGCTTTATCATGCATCAGCAGACGCATGACAAACAGAACCAAGGAGGTGATACTTCCCCTCTGTGCAGCATTGGCCAGACTGGAGTTGGAGTACTGCATCCAGTTTTGGGCGCTATACTTCAAGAAGGATGTTGATAGACTCGAGAGGGTCCAGAGGAGGGCCACTCATATGGTTAGGGGCTTATAGAACAAGCCCTGTGAGGAGAGACTGAGGGACCTGGACCTCTTCAGCCTCCGCAAGAGAAGGCTGAGAGATGATCTTGTGGCCACCTACAAATTCATTAGGGGGATGCAGCAAGGGATTAGAGATACTCTGTTCACCAGGGCACCTCCTGGGGTAACAAGGAACAATGGTCACAAACTGACAGAGACCAGACAACAGGAAAAACTTCTTCACAGTAAGGGTGGCCAAAATTTGGAATGGGCTTCCAAGGGAGGTGGTGCTCTCCCCTACCTTGGGAGTCTTGAAGAGAAGGCTGGATATGCATCTGGCTGGGGTCATCTGACCCCACCACTCTTTCCTGCCTAGGCAGGGGGTCAGACTTGATGATCTGTTGAGGTCCCTTCTGACCCTAGCATCTATGACCCGGCTTTGTGCAAGGTAAGTTGGGGAGGCTGGAGAATGGGGGAAGGGGACCATGGGGGGGAACACATCTAACTCCAGCCCCCTTTTGTTCCCCCCACTCCTCCCCACTCACTCTCCTGCCTGGCTCCAGCCCTCCGCCACTCACCAACAGTAGCAGCAGCAGTGGGGGCTTCTCAGGGATTCATGACACAGCCACCCTGCACAGGGGGCAGTGGGGCTTGGCCCCAAATGCCTGGCACCCATGCTGCCACATCACACTGGTGCAGCCTGGCTAGGTGGGGCACCACACACTCTCTCAGAGCTCCAGCTGCTCAGGTTGAGCAGCGCCAAGCCACAGGTGACAGACACAGCATCCCCAAGCTTCCAAACAGCACACAGCACCCTGCTAAGCTGGGCCGCACCGTGAGATACAGCAGCTGCAGTGCAGGTGCCAGGTGACCTGGGCTGAGCCCCACTGGCCCCCCATCATGCAGGCAGGGCTGTGCCATGAGGCCCTGAGTGGCCCTGACTGCTGCTGCTGCTGCTAAGGTGCAGGCAGCGCGGGAGGCTGAAGCCAGGTGTGGCAGTGAAAGGAGAGCAGGAGCTGATCAGGGAAATCTCTGAATCATCTCCAGCCTCCTTCTCATTCTCCTACTCCTCTCCAGCCCCAGAGGACTGGAGACAGAGCAGGAGAATGAGCAGGGGGCTGAAGACAAGCAGAAGGCTGGAGACAAGCCCCTGAAGATGTGCTGGAGACATTTCCCTGCTGTCTCCAGCCTCCTGCTCGTTCTCCTGCTCATCTCCAGCCTCCCAAGCCTGGAAATGAGCAGGAGGACTGGAAGGGGTGGGGTGGGGGGGTGTAGCTAACTCAGGAAAATCCTATGGAATGTACTATGATATAGTGCTTATATCAAAACAATCCCTTCCTGCCTTTAATCTTTCAACCAATAAAACAGGAACCAGGCAATGTAGAACCAGCCAGGAAAAGAATAAAGAAAAAGATTATTGAACAGATGTATGCTTATGAGGTCACTCAGACAGGGTATAGAAATGAGGGATGGATAGTTGACTAACTCTTGTGATACTCCTACAGAAAAGACAAAAGGCGAAAGTCCTGAGGAGATACTGAAAGAACAATCAAAGAGAAAGAAAACCAATTTTGCTAACACATTTTGCAACTACCAAAACTTCAGCAAAACTGCAGCTGCTTAAGGATATATGACTTGTCTGCTTTATTCAGAACATGAAAGATTGATCTTTCGAATACTAAACAACGGGTTTGTATACCTGAGCACCTATACACGTGCATCAAGGCTACTCCGATGCACTGTAATTAGTGTGTCATTACCACGCTCCAGCAGATTCCAGCATTCCTGTGCTGAAAAAATGGCAGCAGGGATACTTTAACTAAAGCTCATTCAACAAATTTTGCTTAAAGCACCCCAGCTGCCACTTTTCAGTGCGGGGACGCTGATACATGTGACGTTCCAGACACTTTAATTAGAGCAGCTTTCAGAGCCACTCTAATTAAAGCACCCCCCACCTCCATGCAGCACATGTATAAATGCCCCCAAAGACTAATGTATGTAGTATAAACTATAGTATCGTATAACTATAGTATAACTTAAGTCAAGTCCACATAACATGATAAGTGCTGTGCCTTTTTAAAACAAAAACAAAAACAGCTTCATAAGAATGTATTTCAGTACTGAAAGGATTATACACTGAAAATTCCAAGAATTCCTTACCTTTTAAAACTTCATTGATATAATTCTGTATGTAATATATTCTCAGCTTATCATGAACCACATTCTGATCATCATCAATTCCATTGGCTACAATATAAATTGGGACATCACCATACTTAGATTTAATCCACTTTAGCAATTTCCGCAACCCCCAAGGCACCACAGCAGTTCTGCTGGGGGAGTTCAGCCACGTGATGTCATTTATCATTTGAACTTCAAGGTAGTGATCATATTTCAGCGGATCTTCTTTTTCCCAGTCCACGAGGATAGTTGTATAATGACTTAAGGCAAAAAAATCATATGAGCCTTGGATTAATTTCTTTTCTTCTTCAGAGAAATAAGGCAAATGGAAATTATATAAATCAACACTGTTTCTTTGGTGAAGCCATTCTCTCATCACACGGGGGTAGTCACCATTCCCAAAGATGGGCTCGGCAAGCCATCCAATATCAAATTCCAAAAGTCTATCAGCAACTTCTTGATCATTTTTGGAAAATGGGCAGGCTGGCTCCGCCCAATCAGCTTGCAGAGCTATAGATATTTTACCTTTCTGAGATCTTCTGAACTCTTTATCATATAGGTGCCAGGCCTTAGCATGGGCTTTCAGCAGATTATGCCCTGCAGTGTAAGTCAGGTTCCTCACGTAGGGTTCATTCATTGTGATCCAAAATTTGACACGGTGACCAAGATTTTTAAAGCAGAGCCTGGCATACTCAACAAAGGCTTGGATAGTCTCTGTGTTCTCCCAGGCTCCATATTTTGCTAATGAGAGAGGAAGCCCTTGGTTCTCTGCCATAGGCTGCCACAAAGCAACAACAGGAGTTATATTGACTCGGAGAAGTTCACTAACAAAGCACTGATAATAATGTAAAAGCGTGTGGTTGATTAGAGACAGGTTACCCAAAGGAAGAATCAAAGACCATTTCAGTGAAAAATGGAAATGCGTTACATGCGTTTCCTGCAGCAGAGAGATCTGTAGTCTAATAGCAGCAAAGTCAACACAATGACGCTTGCGTTTTGGGGCAAGAATCCCATCAACTTTAATAAGTTTCTTAGTTTGGTGAACATCCCACAAATACACGTTAGGGTCAAGGAACTGGGAAGGAGTTATGTCTACCTAAGAAGAAAAGAGAAACATTAGATTTGATTGATCAGATCTAATTACTCAGAAAATTCATAGCCATCAAACACATTTTTCCCCACTAATAGTCATAAGCGAAATATTGCTTTTAACTGGGAATTGACTCAAAATAAATGCACATTTCCCTTCTAACACACCGACCATATCTTCTGCTACCCTTTCTGATTCATACAAATGTTCTGAGAAAGAATCTAGGGATAACTCAGGGACAACCAATGAAAATCTATAAGGATAACACAGAAACCCTATGGTTCTATGGATAACTTACATTTTAAAATAAATTTCTTTAAAATAAAGATGTACTGGAAACTTTTTGCCCATTAAAATTCCCTTAATCCTTCCTTCTACAAGAAACAATTGCTTAGCATATAACAAAAATAAATAAATTATTTGGGATGGTGAAAAAAAGAAATAAATTCTCTTATTTTGATTCTTAGCATGCTTTCAAGTAGCAAAAGAAAATATTGCTTTTTCATGAAGAAATGCCCTTCATTCTACTACTATACTGAACTAGGAAATGCCATTCATTCACTGCTAAGCTATTAGATTGTTTTCTGAATTGTAATTTTTGGTCTGATCTCTGAGTTATCTTAATCACTCAGACAATAAATCAATTTCCCAAAAATCTTTTGGGCCCCAGATATGTGAAGCACATGTTCTACCCACTGAAGCCAGTGAGAGGGGTAGGCACTTGGGGCTTCTTAGCATCATACATTTTTAAATCATTTTTAATAAACACTACAAACACAAAAAGGGCTGTAAAGTGTGCTGTTTAAAAATACTGCACACAATAAAACCTTCTTTCTCCTTACCACGACAGCTTAACTTTCATAGGAAAAATGGTACAAAAATGTATGCCTGACTGTGCCAATTATTTTTCTTTATAAAATACACCTTTAAGCACAAATTTCCTTGACTGACCCTCTGTTTCAAAAGCAGGTGTCAGCCTAAACCCGATGTTGGGCCAGTAACTGAGGCTCTGTAGAACTGTACAGGGCTGCTGCAAATCAGTTGTTTTTTCTCAGGAGAGGTCAGTGCTGTGCTTATAAAGGTAGGTAATAAAAACGGCATGTCAGAGGGAAATTGCTTTTCTGGAGAATTGTCCCTTGTAAATTACTAAAGCATGCATTTCCACTAATACTGTAGGAATGCTGTCAAAAGTGTTTTTCCACTGTGATGCATCTACAAATCACACTACCTCAGCTTTACAGCACAAAATATTTGTATGTCCTTTTGAAATGAAAATATTAATTTGAAGAAGGGTTTGTTTATTTTTAAACTGTCTCCAGATGACTGACATAGTAAATGTATAGCTGTTATTGATCCCAAGGGCACCAGTTCCATTTCCAGTCTCAACTTATTTGAAATCTAGAAAGACAATGATTGTTGAATTTTCTTGGAAATCAATGTATCATATAACCTGGATGCAATGTTTCCAGAGTAAAAAAACGGGTAGTTTACTTTTTGGGTGGCAAAGCTATCCTTCAGCCTTAAGAAAACTTTTGTCTTTGTGGAAAATCTAAACTAAAAATTCTACTTTTCGACCCAATCTCGGAACAGAATTTTACTATACAAAATGAAGGCTGGAAATATATTATGTAGAAGATGCAGCTATAATAAGCTGGCAACTCCCCAAACCATTATGGTTATCCATCTAATATTACCAAAGTGAAAATGAGAGCAATATGCAGCAATATTATTTACTTCCAAGGTGATTTGGTTCAAGGGTCTGTTGGCTTTTCTCATCAAACTTACTTGAATGTAGTTGTCAACAATTCCCCAAGCAAAGTTGCATGGAAACATCCCAGCTATTGGTTGATTTTCAGGCAAAGGCGGGAAGCCATTTTTTTCTATTAGCTTTTGGTAGAACAAGGCTGAAGACTTTGGCATAAATTTCTTGTCATGGCTTTCAAAATCAACATAATATAATCCACGTCTAATGCTATATCCTCGGTGCCATTCAAAGCCATCCATGAGAGACCAAACAGTGTATCCAAAGACATCAATTCCATCATACCGGATGGCTAAGAGAAGGAGAAAAATCAAAATGGCTTCACATGGGTACCATTTCATATTAAAAACTGCTGTAGTATTTGTATGTCAGACCAATACAATAGGTTAAATTAATATCACTAACTTGATCAAAGCCCATTCAGTAAAGCTTTCAATTGAGTTCAGTGGGTTTTGGATCTAACTTGCTATTTTGCCCAAAGAAATTATGCAAAAACAAAAGGACCTTCTCAAAAATTAAAATGAAAAAATACCAATTCAACATGGGTGGGTATCTATATTATGGATTTGTACTAACTGGGCATGTCTACATGAGACGCCGACTGTGCAGTAGCTGAAAAATACTGAGCATCCGCGTGTCACAGCATGGATAGTGCTAATACACTATTGTGCAGTATTATGAGGCTACTGCACAGTAGCATCACATAAAAGATGTTTGTCAGTGCTAATACATGCATAGTAATGTCTGCACAGTAGCATCTCATGACCCACTACTACTCAGTGCAAATCACAGTGTTAATGCTGCAATACTTCTTTCATTTGATTTTCCAGACACCTCATATTTCTTGTTTTTAGAATGTTTTCTGGCTTAAATATTTATGCAAATACCTTATATCTGAAGTAGGATGCAAAACTGCTCCAGACTTAAGGGACCTTCCAGCTTTACTTTCAGATTTAGTGATTTCCATTTTTATAGATTTTCCTTTTTTCTAAATTTAAAATGCATAAATTTTTGTTAATTAAAAAAACCCAAAAGATTAGCAGAAATAAACCTGAGGACATGAACATAGGGACATTGTGGTCCTCTTAAAAAAGAAAAAAAAGAGGCATACACACAGTGGAAGCTAGGGATGGTCCTCAAAGAGGACTGTACAACAGTGGCCAGCACTTGTAGGGAAATGATCAGGGAAGCCACAGCAGCAACTCAGTTTAGGTTAGCTACAGGAGTCAAGGACAATAAAAAGTCCTTCTTTAGGTATGTAGGCAGTAGAAAGGAAACAAATGGAAGTGTGGGACCCCTGCTTAACACCTCCGGATGGCTGGTAACTGACATTCAGGAAAAAACTGAACTCCTGAATGCTCACTTTGCTTCAGTATTTCACCAGACCAAGGGGAAAGTCAAGCGAGATAAGGCCCCTTGGGGACATACCAGGACTGACCGCTTCCCCGCTGCAAATGCTGAGTGGGTGCGATGCCAACTAGAAAAGCTAGACATTTATAAGTCAGCAGGACCAGATGGACTTCATCCGAGAGTGCTGAAGGAGCTGCCCAAGGTCATCACGGAACCCTTAGCAAAGTTCTTTCAGAATTCAGGGTGCACAAGGGAAATCCCTGAGGATTGGAAGAGGGCCAACATTATGCCCATCTTCAAGAAGAGGAAGGAGGAGGACCCAGACAACTATAAGCCAATTAGCCTAACCTCCATCCTAGGGAAAATCCTAGAAAAGCTCATTAAAGAATCTGTGTGTGTTATGCTCACAGAAGGTAAGATTCTGAATGACAGTCAGCATGGCTTTGTCATTGGTAGGTCTCGTCTTACCAATCTCATCTCCTTCTATGACCAGGTCTCTCGCCACCTGGACATCAGAGATGAGGTAGACATTATATACCTAGACTTCCAAAAGGCTTTTGTTCTAGTATCCCATGATATCCTTGTGGGAAAACTGGAAGATTGTGGGCTCCGCTGCTCAACGGTTGAGCGGGTGGGAAACTGGCTACAGGGCAGGACCCAGAGAGTTCTCATGAATGGATCTGTGTTGTCCTGGCACAAAGTGGCCAGTGGTGTCCCTCAGGGGTCTGTGCTTGGACCGGTGCTTTTCAACACCTTTATCAATTATTTGGATAGGGAAGTGAAAAGTTCGCTGGCCAAGTTCACAGATGACACCAAGTTATGGTCAAGTCAGAAAATAGGTTGCAAATACAGGAGGACCTGGACAGGCTCGAGAGTTGGGCAGACCGGAACCAGATGAAGTTTAACACTTCCAAGTGTAAGGTGCTCCATCTGAGGGCAAACAACCCTCAACATATATGCAATCTTGGTGGTGACCGCTTGACTTGCACCATGGCCAAAAGGGCCCTAGGTGTAATGATTGACCATCACATGAGTATGAGCTGTCAGTGCAAGGCGTTGGTCATCAGGGCAAATAACAGGCTGGCATGCATCAACAAACGCACCCTGTGTAAACTAAGGAAGTGATACTCCAGCTGTATTCAGTACTGGTGAGATCACAGTTGGAGTACGGCATCCAGTTCTGGGTGGCACACTTCAATAAGGACATGGAAAAAACCTGAGAGGGTCCAGAAAAAAACCACCCATATGATCAAGGACTTGCAAGGCAAACCATACAAGAAAAGGCTGAGGGACCTGGGCCTCTTTACCCTAAAGAAGAGAAGGTTGAGAGAGGACTTGATAGCGACTTACCACTACATTAGAGGAGTGCATCAGAAACTTGGTGAACAACTGTTCACTAGGGCACCCTCAGGGAAAACCAGGATCAATGGATACAAATTCCTGGAGGACTTCAGGCTTAATACCAGGAAAAACTCCTTCACAGTCAGGGTGTCCAGACTGTGGAACAAACTCCCTCCAGTGGTGGTGCACTCACCTACCTTTGAGGTTTTCAAGAGAAGACTAAACAGTCACCTCGCTGGGGTCACTTAACCCCAGTTGTCTTCCTACCTAGAGCAGGGTGGCTGGACCCGATGATCTGCAAGGTTTCTTCCAGCCCCTAACAATCTACGAATCAGATCTCCTGTGTTCCAGCTGAATATCCTAACCACTAAAATAGGGTCACCAACTATGACTCACAGGCCAGATTTGGCCTTCAAAGAGGTCCAATCCAGCATGAGGAAATTAGTAGCACAGAGCTGTGCTGTCTTCAGTGACTAACAATAGACATGCAATAATGAAAAAAACCCTCTATTTATAGTATTCTTCAGATCATAGATACATGTTGCACATTTGCTCAGCTCTTACTTCAGTTATAATGATAAGGATTTTACAACAGAAAATGAAAAACAAGACGACATTCTTGAGATCTGTTATTTCAGCCAAGAAGCAAACAGAAATAATGTTCACTCTCCTAGGGAAAAAAAACCTGCAATGTAACATAAATGTCATTTAATCAGAATCAATTATTAAGTCAATAGTGCTGAAAAAAACACTGGAGCAAAAAAAAAAATCAGATAAGTGAATCAATTAAAAAGTCTTATAAACAAAACAAAACATTAAGATAATTAAAATTAACAACTGGAAATAATCATCCCAACTGGTTATAGATGACAAGCAGGACTAAAAGAATCTGCTTTGCAATTTGAAAACACTAGAAATGAAAGTTGTCAATGAAATAAGCTGTACTTTCAACTTTTTAAATTAAGTAAAGTTTTTACTAATTGCTAAAAACCATGTAGAATCACATAAAACTTCAAGGACATCATTCTTCTCAAAATGAGACCAGTGTAAATAAGGACTAATTTCACTGAAGTCTTGATATGGGATACAAGAGAGAAATCAAGTTCAAAACCAACTGGACTTTCATGTCTTTATATCAAAGCATGGTTTTCAACTCTACATTGCATCCAGTGATGCTTTCAGGAAGTATTTCATTTTAGATAGATTCTTCTTTAGTAACTTGGTCACCTACCTAAAACACTTAAATTTCTATAATTACTCACAACACAATTAATACAGAGATAATATCATTAACAAAGAGCTTACATTGCTCCCACTGAAACCAAAAGGGCACCTACACATGAGTAGTGAGGCTGCTCTGATGCATTACAATTACAGCAAGTTGGAGCAGACTAGATTAATTGAATCTGCTGGAGCACGGTAATTACTGCACTCCAGCATGTCATGCATCAGCATCCCTGCACTGAAAAATGGCGGTGGGGCACTTTAACTAAAGCTCATTCAACAAGCTTCAGTTAAAGCACCCGTGTTGCCATTTTTCAGCACAGGGATGCTGATACACAAAGCACTCCAGGGGTTTTAAGTAGAACACCTCAGAGAGCTGCCCTCTGAGAAGCTCTAATTAAAGCTTGCCCCCCATCCCCCCACCCCCCAGACCATGTGTATAAATGCCCAAATGTTTTACAATTGGTTTTAACGACAGACCAGAATAGTACCAAAGAAGTGATGCCCATATATATTACAGGCATTGACAGTTGATGCTGAATGTCAAAAAATTATTTGGAATCTCACTGCATAATGAACATGTATAAAACCAAAATTAAGTTTCTAAACATTTGTTTAATGATCCTCCTTAAGATATTTTGCACAATAGGTTTTGTCAGGAAAACATTAATTCATCTTCTGTCCTACCTTTTAATGTCTCCATAATGAACTTTTTGAGATAATACATATACTTTGCATCATCTCTCTTGGTGCTTCCAGAAACAAACCAGCTGTTCTCCACAATGAAAATTTTTGGATGGTTATATTCACTGTTTATCCAGAAAAGGAGCTGCCGCAGGCTTAATGATTCTACCTGCTGGAATTTCATGTGAGAATCCAAGAGCTGGAAACTCAGTGTAGCTCCAAAAGAAAGAGCAAAAAAATCAGCCGTTCCCTTGATATACTTCTTTTCTGCTTCACTGAATTCAGGCAGAAGAGATGATAAGTTACTCTTCATGCTCTCTGGGTAGTCACCATCTATAAATATGGGTTTAGCAAACCAGCCAAGCACAAAGTCAAGGGATTTTTGACATTCTTTAATATTTTGTTCACTCATGTATTGAGGCTTTATCCAGTGAGAGCTAAGGGCAATGGACACCTCGCCTCCTTGAGTTGGACGAAAATGATCATTGTAGAGATGCCAGACTTTGGCATGTGCCTGTTAAGAAGAAAAGTCATAATAAATTCATTTGAATTTCTGTCTTGAGCAACTTAGCAACAAGAACATCATTTTCAGCTTACAAAGTTTAGTATTAACTTAGCAACAGCCCAGCCATCAAGTCCCTAGCCTCAGCCTCATTCTCTTATCAATGAGCTACAATGTTTAATTTATAATCTAACCAGAATATGATAATATCATGAGGAACACAAAATAGCAACATCTTCTTGCTTTGGAAAACTAGCAATTATGATCCTTTAAAAGGTATGTGTTTGAATTTATACACTGCACTCCTCATTTGTATGATTAAATAAAATTTGGGATTTAGCCTGAAAAAACAATTATTATAAGCTAAATAGCATACTTTTCAATTTAATTTGATATCATGACTTATTTTTTTGCTTTTCAAAAATGTTTTAAAATTGGATACAAATTACACATGCACGCTGCAGATCACAGTTCTTCCCTGGCCCTGCCCAAGCTGCCCCATTAGGGTAAAGATATGGATTTTGGATGTTGGGGTAACAATATGGAATCTGGGGGTGCTGAGTGTGCAGCTGAATGAAGGCTTTTTCCTGAGCCTCAGCAAAAAGCGGCTAGTCACAAGGCTAACTGATATATTAAAAGCATCTAAGTTTGCAAATGCTTAAGCAAGCAGTTTCCTAACAAACAGACAGTGTGTAAAGTGTCTAATTTGCTATGTAAGAACAATATGCAGCCCACCAGCTATCGTCAGGAGATAAGACAGAAGCCAAACCTTGGAGATGGTGCTGAAATCAGCAAAGAACAAGAAAGAACCAGCAAGTGACCAAGAGTATCTGTGTTCATGGTCTTACGCATGTGCTCTTAGCAGGGAGGCATGTAAATGAAGGAAATCCAAAGGCAATTCCATATTAATGAAGTAAACAGCAAACAGATGAGGAGCTTGAAATGGGAGGAGAAATGAGTGGAACTGGAGGTGGAACAAGGCAGGAGAATGTTAAGGAGTATGAACCAAGGTGTATAAAATGTGAAAAGAACTATTGTTCAGGGCTGGTCCCTGTCTTTTATGGCATAAGACCCTTCTCCAAAGCTGTCTCCATTTCAAATAAAGCTGTTGCGAGCAATGTGTGCTGGTATTTCCTCCCTGCTCTGACTAATAACATGATCCATGGGCAACTGGACCATTGTCTCCCTAGTCGTTGGGCGCTACATGGACTCGGGGTCCAACACCCCCCACTGCAACTCCGGAGTCTCCTGCCCTGCCCTGGAGACTGGCCCTGCAGCATGTCTGGGGCCAGTCTCCATGGCAACCCCAAATTTGCTATCATAGCACAGCTGTGGCTGGGGTCTCTACTGAGATTGGCCCCAACCACACAGGCAGGGACTGCTAGGAAATGGAATCCAGCTGCCGGCCAGATCTGCCATTTTGTCCACCCCTGCCTAAGAATCACCAAAGGACTTTGCCACTTACTCATGAGCAACTTACTCTTAGAAGAGGGGAACAATAGTAAAACTCAATACCCTGGCCAGTAGATCCAGAAACAAGTATTTTTATTGTATTGCTGTTCCTGCTCCTGTCAGGCTGCTTCAAGATTTTTCTTTGCAAGGACCTCCAACAGGTCTAATCTTTCCCACAGCTTCAAAACATACCAAACTATGTTTTGTGTAGCTGTTCCCTGGGCCTGTCAGGACTCTTACAGGAGGTCTAGTGTGCCCTGGAGCTGCCTCCCCTATAGTAACTCAAAGGGCAAAAAGCCCATGGAAGACTGGAACCTCTCATATGGCCAACAACAAATTTGGTAATAACTGATCCAAATTTCGCAGCTCCTCTGAGATAAATTTCCTCAACATCCCCTTCAGTGTTCGATTAAATCTTTCAACAAGGTGATTCATTTGAGGATAATACATTGAAGTCCTTGCTGAATAGACCTTTGACAAGCCCCAGAACTCCTGTAGCAATTGGGACATAAAGGCCATGCCCTGGTCCATTAAAACCTCTTTAAGAATGTACACCTAGGAGAAAATCTGTAGTAGCTCAGAGGCCACCATTTGTGCTGAAGTTGAGCAGATCACCACAGCCTCGGCGTAGCAGGTGGCATAGTCAACCAAGATGAAGTTGGATGCCCTTGAACTGGGCTCCAGGGGTCCCATCATGTTAACCCCAACCTGTTCAAATGGTATGCCAACCAATGAGATGGACGCTAGTGTCACGTTATGAGCAAGCTGAGGTGCAACAAGCTAGTAGGATGCACAATAGTCTTTGATTTCCTAGTATACCCCAGGCCAAAAAACCCTCAGCAGTACTCTATCCTGGGTCTTTTCCACCACCAAATTCCCTCCCCACCCCCATTTTACATTATGTACCAGTTTCAAAATCTGGCCATGGTACTGTTTTGGGACCAATAATTGGGACTCTCATGCCCCTGTGACCTTGTCCTCCTGCAACTTAAAATGGGGGTCCTGGGCTGCTAAGCTTGCATCCACTATGGCATCACTCAGCTTTCCTCCACCTGATCTACCCCAACCTCCTGATGATTCTCTGATCCTCTGCTTTCTTTGGAGGGGGTCCAAATCGCATTGACCCCTCTTCCTTTAGCTGGCAAGGGCCTCCCACCGCTCTCAGAATCACCTCGGTAAAAGTCCGAAAAGCTTGGGGCTGAAAAGGAAAGGAAAATGTCTCCCCTAGTTCTGGTTCTCTGGCCCTGGGGTCAGCTTGGGTTTTGCCCATTCTCTGGGCCAACCATATCAACTTGGCCATCAAGTCCCAACTGAGCCCTACCACCACAGTGTAGGCTAGATAACAGGCCACTGCTGCTCTTAGATACCCTTTCTCTCCCCCGATGGTCAGGCACAGATGGATTATGAGGTAGAGTTGGGTCTCCCCATGAATGCAGGTAACATACACTCATTCACCTACTGGGATTTCTGCCAGACCCACAAACTGCTCATGCACAAACATGTTAAAAGAGCCTGAGATTATGAGCCCTACCACATGGACATCCCTGAGTTTTACAGAGATTACAGATCACCTTTGGTCTGGGCTCTTCTGCCTCACTTCTGAGACAAAGGCATAGGAGTGCCCAAAGTCCATCTGCAGCCAGTCTCAATATCAGTGGCATTTCTCCCCACAGGAAAAGCATATCATTTGAGTCTTCCCTTTCTCTGCCTGGGCTGTGAGAGTGCCCATGGCTTTCTTCTCTGGGGGGCCCACTCAAGAGTTTTACTCCTGCATGGGGCCTCAGGGGAGATGGAGCTAATGCCCTAGGTATCAGACCCTAGAGACCTGTCCTGTTTGTCCCATAGCCCTGGCCTCCCTGAGCCTGGAGGCTGCCAGCTTTTCCAGGAAACCCAGCAGTCTAACTGTGCTCCACATGAAGTCCTCTACCTTCCACGTGGCTTTCTCCAGGCTGGCCACCTGGTGGTGATGGTACACGCACCTGCGGATTTTTACTGGGAGGGTAGCACAAAACTGTTCTCAAGTCATCAGTTCCACAATCTCTGCACCTGACCAGAAGTCCAGATCTAGCCAGTGAGCACACGAGTCCTTTAGCTTATGGGTCATGGCATGTGGCTATGCATTCAGGTCCCAAGTCTCCACTCAAAACTTAGGGCAATAGGTCTCCCCTGTGAAACCCTATGGCTACTTTAAGGTTCTTACAATCCTGGGCTGAATCTGCTCCCAGCATCTGTTAAATGGCCTGTGCCTCCCCAGTTAACAGAGGGGTCACCCTCACAGGCCATGTGTCCTATGGCCATTGATAGGACTCCACCACCCACTCAAAGGTTGTGAGGTGAGCCTCCAGATCATCTACAGGTCCCAACTTGATGAGGCCTCCACCCTCTAGCCTTGGGGAGCCTGGTGACTCACCAGCACGGGCGAGGGTTCTGTCTTATATCCAAGGGGGGCAGGGAGGGACTGTCATAGCCGTTTCATGCTGCTCTCTCTGGAACTGCTGTTTTGGAGCTGCTGAAACAGCTACTGCTATTGATGCTGCTGAAGCCGCTCCAGTTTTAGCAAGATTCTAGTCCCTGTGGCTGACATTGGATTTTAAATGCCCATGTTCTCTACCATGTGTAGCATATTGTCACTCAGTTTTTATTTTCCCTGGCACAAGCCTACCCCCACAGGAAACAACATCACTAATAAAACAAACAAATACAGAAACAACAAGGGTTAACCCAAAACAAGCAGTCCTTTCTCAGACCTAGAGAGGGCAACTCTGGCTCTGTGCTGCCTCCTCAGTACCACAGTCTTTCCCCTCTTCCTCAGCTCCCCTCCCTGGGCGTTTTTAACCTCCTCTAAGCACAAGCAATCATCCCCATCAGCTGGTAGCATACCTCTGTACTCATTAACCCCCCACCATAGCCAGGCTCCTGCCCCTGAGCCATGCACCCAGTTGCACATATTTACGCCTAGAATATCTGCAACCAACGGCTGTCCAGTCTCTTCTTGAACACTCCAGTAATGAAGTGGCCACAGCTTCCCAAGACAGTCTATTCCAGTGCCTCAATATTGTAACAGTGAAGCAGCTTTCCCTGATATCCAAACTAATCTACACATCTGCGACTTCAAGCTATTGATACATATCCTACTCTCTGCAACAAGAGAAAAAAAGATGTTTTCCCTCCTTATGGTAAATACTTGAAGACTGCAATCATGTCCCCTCTTAAGCACCTTTTCTGCCAGCTGAACATGCCTAACTCCTTCAGCCTCTCCTCCTATGACTTGCCTTCCAAGCCCTTTAGCATCTTTGTTGCCTTCCATGTCCCCAGCTTCTCCATGTCCCTTTTAAAATGTGAAGCCCCAAACTGCACAAAATACTCTAGATCAGGCCTAACCAGTGCCAAGCAACGAGGCACTATCACCTCCTGTGTCCTGCACCTAATACTTCTATTGATGCATCCCAAAACCACATTCAACCTTTGTGCAGCTACAAACTGCAGACTCATATCAAGTCTGTGATCTACCAAAACTCCCAGATCTTTCTTGGTAGTGCTGCCACTGAGCCAGGTATCACTCATTTTATATTTGTATTTATGATCTTCCTCACAAGGTTTAACACCTGGCATTTGTCAACAATGAACTTCTATTGGCTCCAGCCCAGTTTTCCAATATATCAAGATCCTTCTGAATTGCACTCTGGTCCTCCAACATAATCACAACATGTTCATGCTTCTTTGGTGACCTGCCTATCTGTATGCTTTCCTTTTGCATCTGAGGTATTTACAACCTCCTTATGCCACCACATTTGTCTCCTGCCATTCTTCTTCTGCTTCCATCATGTTGGGACAGTTTTTTGTTGGGCTTCCAATACTGTGCCTTTCAGAAGCTCCATGACTTCCTGGGCATCTTTATGCTTCAGTCCATCTTTCCACGGCACCATGCCTATTAAATCAAGTCAAATTAAATCCACCTTGTTGAAATCTAACACCCTAATTTTGTTGACCTCATGCTTCCACTGTCTCTGGAATTCTGTCATATTGAGATCATTTCCACCCAACTTGTCCATCATCTTCACATCCTCCATCAGTTATTTCCTGTTGGCCAGAACAAAATCCAGGATAGATGATCCCCTAATTGTATCCTCTACTTTGTGGAACAGAAGGTTGTCCTCCATATTAGTTAGGAACTGGACTGATATTTTATATCTGGCTTTGTTGTTCTTCCAGCAGATGTCTGTAAAACTGAAGTCTCCCATCAGTACCATCCCATATCTTTTGGACAGATTTGTCACCTGCTTGAAGACTGCCTCAGCCACCTTCTCTTCCTGATTAGATTGCCTATAATAAATCCTAAAATAAACTGTAAGCTCCCCAACACAAGTCCAAGTTAAAGGCAGCAACAGCACCAAGCATGGGTGACTGGTGCCTCCCAAATTATGAAGCTATGCAGACCATGCTCCAATGCCATGGCTGCCTGCTGAAGTTTGTCACCCTGCTGAGGCTCCTGCATGATGATATGACCACCACTGTCCTGAGTGGAAGATCTGAAAGTGACACCTTCCACATCCAGGCCAAGGTAAGACAAGGTTGCATGATCGCCCCCACCCTGTTCATCATCTACCTGACCATCAACATCCACCTCATTCAAGATGATCTACCATCTGGCGTCAGTATCCAGTATTGACTGGATAAGAAGCTTTTCAATCTTGGGTGTTTCTGGGCAAAAACTAAACTCACCACCAAGGACATCCATGACCTTCAGTTTGTAGATGATTGCTGCATGATGGCTCACTCTGCACACGATGTGCAAGCGACTTTAAATCTCTTCAATGCTTCGTATAAGAGATTTGGCCTGTCCTTGAACATCGCCAAGATGAAGGTTCTCCACCAACCTTTCCCAGGCCAGCTGAACATCCCTTGCGCTATCTACGTAGATGGGGAGACTCTAGAGTACGTGGAGCACTTTTCCCTCCCCACCCTCCTGCCACATTGGGCCAGGCCCGCTGCTCCTCCTCCACAGCCACAGTGGGCCAGCTTTTCCCCTCACTCAGGCTCACTCCTCCTCTGTACCCCACATTAGGCCTAGGCCTACTCCTCCCTACCACCATGGTGCACCTGCTCCTCCCCTCCACCAGTATTGGGTCTGCTCCCCCCTCCCACCACCGCCACATGAGCCCGCGTTGTCCCTGAAGGCAGAGACAAAGGCAGGGAGAAGTGGGCCAGGGCCAGCGCCAGTTGCCTCGCTCCCCCACGGTGTTCCAAACCCACTCCTCCCCGTACCACTTCTGTCACCTCTAAGGAGCAAGGGGGGGGCAAGGCCAGCTCCAGTGGCCTCACCCCCCCACTCCATTGCTGCCACCTGCCCCACCCTCCTATTTCCCCCCACTGCTGCTGGGTCAGCCTGGGCCCACTGTTCCCCACCCTCAGGCCCAGCCCTCCTCCCACATCGGGCCTGGACCAGCTCCTCCCCTCCACCCACTGTTGCGGCAGGGAGTATGGGAGCATACCCAGACCCCAAGCAGCAGGAGGGAAGGGGGAGCAGACCCAGATGGATGGGGTAGGGGCACGGGGCTCCATCAAAAGGAAAGATGTTAATCAAAATTTATAACAGAGGATATCATGTCTCAAGTAGTGTGTCAAGCAGCTTTTATCTATACGGCTTCCGAGCAGAAAACATTCTCTTCCAGAAATCTCAGTCTTTTACCATACTTGGATATTGGTAACTTAAAATATTTTACATGTAAAAGCATGACAACAACTCTTGAGGACTTGTTGTAAACAACATGCGAGGCATGTGTTATCACATCTGATAACCTTATCTTATAACTTCATCTCTGACAGTTATAACTTCTTATAACTTTCCATAAATCTCTTTTCTTCTGTATTAGGAGCTGAGGGAACTACTTTATAACAGATAATTTGAGGTTTTTAGTCATGTTAACTTGAAGTTAGCCAAGAAGGCCCGGCAGGGTGGCACCTTATAGACCAATTCATTCAAACAGGCATGAACTTTTGTAGGCTATAGTCTACTTCAGGCGTTGGCAACATTTTTGGGCAGAGTGCCAAAAACACCTCAAACCTCAACTTGTAAGATGCTGGCGTGCCAGGGGCAAACAGTGGGTGAGCCATGAGGACCCCGATACTTGTTGTAGCAGCACAGCCCCAGCCTCTTCCCTGAAGTGCACATGCCAAGCATAATGCCTTTGTATACCATGCTCTGGCATACGAGCGGTTTCTTACTCCTGGTCTACTTTATCAGATGTATATAAAACTCCAGTCCTGAGTTCTCATAACTGTCTGCACAAAACTATGGATGCCCACAACAAAGGTATCTGAATAGTCCTCTTAGTACAATATGGTCAGAACAGGAGACTATTGGCTTATGCATGACAGATACTAACAAGAGCTAGATATCAACATGCTCAAATAGAGACAGAGGCTTTGACTTCAATCCACAGGTGCAAAAAGTTAATTTAGGGAGACCAGTGTTAGCTAAAAAACACCAGAAACTAGTCATTGTCACCACCAAAAGCCAACCTCCTTTGGAATACAGATTTCTTCAACCACACATAAATGGTTGCAAAACTGAATATGAACTTAGGTTCATAGGCAAATAGGGCTGAAAGTGACATCACTAGGTCAACTAGTCTAGCTCCATGCTAAAGGCCAAAACTGGACACAATATTCAAAGGAGGCCTCACCAGTACTAAACAGAGCAGAAGAATCACTTCCTTCGATTTGCAAGTGACACTTCCGTTGATGCAACCCAGTATGCTGTTGACCTTTTTTGCAATGAGATCACACCACTGGTTGACATTCAACAGTTGTTACTTTGGATTGCCAATTTATCAAATCAAGAGCAAGACTTTATAAGGGGGAATAAGGCAAAATGCCACAATTATTAATTACGTGAATCAGACATAGAGGTTTGGACACACCACTCATACAGACACATACAAATCACTATAGACATCATTACACACAGACACCCTATGTTAGCATCAGCTACATTAGTTCAGTTCTTGCTACATGTCCTAACATAGAGTGTGATAGTAGTGAAATGTAACCATGTTAGTCTGGTCCTGTAAGTAACTTAAAAACTCCATTTTATAATTGCAGCTATAGACTGTACAGGAGGGAGAACAGGGAGGAAAGGTAGGGGTGTGGTGCTCTATGTCAAAGAGCAATACATGTCCTCAACAAACAGCACTGGGTCAGAGGAGGGGCAGACTGAAGTGCTCTTGGTCCATATACAAGGGGGTCAGGGGAAAGGGAGTTAATGGTAGGGATTTACTACAGGCCACCTGACTAGGGGGAAAAGCTGGACCGGGAATTCTCAGGTCAGCTTGTGGAGGCAGTAAAGTCAAGGGACGTGGTCATCATGGGTGACCTAAACTACCTGGACATCTGCTAGAAAGAGCAGTAAGCCAGGTCTGACCGCTCACATAGGTTCCTAGCTGAGTTACAGAACCTCCATTTAACCCAGGAGGTGCACAGTCCCACCACGGGAAATGCCATGTTGGACCTGGTCCTGGCCACGGGCAATGACCTGGTGAGCAGACTGCAGATTCTCGACCACCTGGGCGATAGCGATCATCGCCTACTGGAATTCACCATCCAGCGCAGGGTGTCCAAGGCCTGCAGCAAGGCAACAGCCTTAGACTTCAGGAGGGTGGATTTCAATGAAGTAAGGAGACTAGTCATGGAGGCACTGAGGTCCTGGAGGGAAGGAGAGTTGGGACTCCAGGAAGAGTGGTCATTCCTTAAGGAGACAATCCTTCAAGCCCAAAGAGAGATGATCCCAATGTGGATGAAAGCGGGGCAAGAGGGTGCAAAAGCCCCCACGGTTCATTAAAGCATCTGGGAACATCTCCTAGATAAAAAGGAGGCATACACCCAATAGTAGGGAGGGGCCATCACCAGGGAGGGCTATACCTCGGTTGCTCGGGGCTGTAGGGGGGCTGTTAGGAAGGCTAAGGCGGAGATGGAACTGGGACTAGCAACCCAAGGATAACAAGAAGTCCTTTTTTATATACATAGGGAGTAAAAAGAAGGTACCGGGTAATGTAGGGCCTCTGCAGGATATGCTAGGAAATCTGGTGGTCACACCAGATGACAAAGCTAACCTCTTTAATAATTTCTTTGCCTCCATCTTTTTGAGCAGGGGCCGGGGCGACTGTGGCATTGATGCCTACACAGTCAGATGGGTTGCAAATTGGCTGGAGGGCCGCACCCAGAGAGTGGTGGTGGATGAGTCTTTTTCGACCCCCAGGACTCAGCCCTCGGGCCCACACTGTTCAACATCTTCATCAGCGACTTGGATGAGGGGGTGAAAAGCACCTTGTTCAAATTCACGGATGACACCAAGATGTGGGGAGAAGTGGGCATGCTGAAGGAGAAGGACGGGGTGGGCGGATGAAAACAGGATGGGATTCAATACTAACAAGTGCAAGGTACTGCACCTCAGGAGGAAGAACCAGTAGTAGCATACCTACAAGCTCCCTTCTAGTCAGCACAGAGGCAGAAAAGGATCTTGGTGTCATTATTGATTCCAGAATGAACATGGGGACGTAGTCAGGAAAGCTAACCGCACTGTGTAATGCATCCACAGATGCATCACAAGCAGGTCCAAGGAGGTGATACTCCCCCTCTGTGCGACACTGGTCAGGCCATAGTTGGAGTACTGTGTCCAGTTCTTGGCTCCGCACTTCAGGAGGGATGTGGAAAGCATAGAGAGGGTCCAGAGGAGAGCCACGCTCATGATCAGGAGGCAGCAGGGCAGGTCCTACAAGCGGAGCCTATGGGACCTGAACCTGTTCAGCCTCCACAAGAGAAGGCTGAGAGGAGATCTGGTGGCCATCTACAAACTGGCCAGGGGGGACCAGAAGGCTATGGGGGAGTCCCTGTTCCCCTGAGCACTACCGGGAATAACAAGGAACAATGGCCATAAGTTGACTGAAAGTTGATTCAGGCTAGCTATCAGGAGACGCTACTTCACAGTCAGGGTGGCGAGGATCTGGAACCAACTTTCAAGGAAAATGGTGCTGGCTTCTACCCTGGGGGTCTTCAAAAAGAGGCAGCATTCTTTCTTGCCCAAGGCAGGGGGTTTGACTTGATGATCTGCTCAGATCCCTTCCGACCTTACCTACTATGAAACTATGAAACAAATCGCTCCAACAGAAGGAATTAAGGCAACAACCACTATGTTGCAATCTTTCCAGGGGAAGCAAAGCGCAGAGCAAGAATGATTACATGCTCCTTTGACTGCAGGGTTTTAAAACCATGGGAAATTTAATTCACACCACGTAGATGTTAGAAACAATGATTCTCAGGTCTGATTGGCTATTTGAAAATCAAATAATAATCGATTTTCCAAAAAACATATTGTGGAGAGTGGAATCACTTCCCCTTCAATCTTGGCAGGCAGACACAAGCACAGTCATAACCAGAAAAAAACCACGTGACAGCTCTCACTGCTGAACAAGCAAATGAGTGGAAAAATAAATTTTCCGCAGTGTGGACAAAGAAAAAGACTGACTTTGGTCAAATTAAATCCTGTGTGAAAATCATGGGAGAGTGTGTCCCACCCCATAAACAATACTGCTATCCAAAAGAGGAAGAAGCACAATTAAAGGAAATAATCCATGATTTAGGTTGTTAAAAAAGACTAATTCCCCATTTAATTTTCCAGTATTGAAGGCAAATGGACACACTTGGAGATTAACTGTTGACTACAGGAGGATTAATAAGGACACCATGCCCATGGCAACAATTGCAGCTAATATAACAGAGGTAATACAAACAGTGCAAGCCACCTCCAAGTATTTCTCTGTAATAGATTTGGCTGTTTCTTTGTAATACCTCTCCATCCAGATTCCCAAGATAGATTCGCACTTATGTTGAAAGATCAGCAGTATACCTTCTGTCGGGTGCCCCAGGGATTTCACATGCCATCTGTCACCATCATGTAGCGAGTATGCTGGATCAGCTAGATCCGCGAGATAGATCTCAAATATTTTCATATGTTGACGACATTCTGATCTTTGAACCAACTGAGCAACAAGTTAAACAAGCAACCAAAAGGGTGCTAGCTCTTATTCAAGAGACAGGATTTAAAGTAACACAGTGGTGCTCCACCTTTTAGACCCATGAACTGAATGAGTGGCATGAAGCTGGTCTTTGGGCGAGATCCCAGGGTCAGCATCCAGACCTGACCCCACAGTGCGCCAAACTTTTAAATCTTTGGGAGGCTCTGTGGCCCAGCAACATGGCTCTGAGGGCCTGATCTGACCCATGGGCCAGGGGTTGAGCACCCTGGTCAACTGTAACCCCAAGCATTTTCTCTTCAATAATGCCACTCATTCCCCATTCTGTACCTGCACACAATTATTTTGTCCCAAGCACAAGACTTCATAGATTTCATAGACATTGGGGGCTGGAAGGGCCCTCATGAGATCATCAGAGGCAGGAAGTCTGCAGGGATCAGATGATCCTAGCAAGATAAACATCTAAATGCCTTCTGAATGAGTCCAGAGAGGTGCTTGCACCACCTTTTGAGGGGGAGTCTGTTCCAGACCTTGGACACTCAGACTTTAAAGAAGTTTTTCCTTCTACTGAGTCTGAATCAGCCTTCTAGAAGTTTGTGGCCATTAAACCTAGTTATCCTTTGGGGGGCCCTGGAGAACAACTGATCTCCCAGATTCTGGTGCTCCCCCCTTCTATGCTTATAGGCAGCCACCAAGTCCTCCTTGAGCCTTCTCTTCACCAGGCAAAAGAGCCCCATGTCCCTCAGCCTCTCATAAGGCTTGCTCTTTTGGCCTTTGATCATACAGGTGGCTCTCCTCTGGACTCTTTCAAGCTTATCCACATCCCTTCTGAAGTGAGGGGCCCAAAATTGGATGTGATACTCCAGCTGTGGCCTCACTAAGGCAAAGTAAAGTGGGAGGATGATGTCCCTGGTTTTGCTCAAGATACATCAGTGGATGCATGCCAAGAGTTTGGTTTGCTCTGCTGGCCATGGCATTGAATTGGGGGGCTAATGTTCATCTTGTGGTCAATCAAGACCACCAAGTCCCTTTCAGTCACAGTGCTAGCGAATGTAGCACCACTGTGCCTATAAGAATGATGCTGGGTTTTTTGTCTCCCATGGTGGAGTACCCTGCATTTCTCTACATTGAATGCCATCAGGTTAGGTCTTCCCACTTTGCAAGCATGTCCAGGCCAGCCTGTATTCCCAGCCTGTCCTTCAGTGTGACCACCTTCCCCCATAGATTAGTGTTGTCCGTGAACTTTGCCAGTCCACATCTGATGCCCAAATCCAAGTCATTAGTGAAGATACTGAAGGGCACCATCCTGAGCACTGAGCCCTGGGGGACTCCATTGGTAACCTTGTGCCATGTTGATTTGTTCCCATCAACTAGTACCCTTTGCGTCCAACCCTGGAGCCACTTCCTCAGCCATTGGACCGTGAGATGGCCAAGGCCACAGTTCCCCAGCTTGGTCTCCCACAATGTCCTCACAACCAAGTCAAAGGAATTCTTGAAGTCCAACCTCATCTCCCTTGTCCAGGCAACGCGTCGCTTGGTCATAGAAAGAGATAAGTTGGTTAGGCAAGACTTTCTAGTAATAAAACCATGTTGGCTGGCATTTAGTAGGTTGCCTTCCGTTAGCCTGTTGCGGATAGATCCCTTAATAATTTTCTCCAAAATCTTTCCAGGGATGAATGTCAGACTGATAGGTATGTAATACCCTGGATCATCTTTTTTCCCTTTCTTGAAGATTGGGACCATGTTGGCTCTTTTCCAGTCTTCCGGTACATCACCCAAGCACCACGAGCTTTCAAATATCTTGGCCATAGGGCATGCTATGATGTCTACCAGCTCTTTTAAAACTCTCAGGTGTAATCCATCTGGGCCTGTGGACTTATGGATGTCAAGCCTCTCGAGGTGTTCTCTTACTTGATCTGTCAATTGTGGGCCCATCTCCCAAGCCCTGGTTGCTTAGTGTCTTGTCTGAGAGCCCTCGAGCAGGTGAAAAGCCGATCTAAAAGTAATCATTTAGATTAGCCTTTTCTTGGGCGTCAGATGTCAGCTGCCCGATTTGATCTCACAGGGGGCCAGTGTTGCTTTTGTTCTTCTTCCAACTTCCCACATATCTGAAGAACAACTTTTTGTTATCCTTGATTATGGTGGCTAGCCTGAGTTCAGTTGCTGCCTTGGCTTTTCTGGACTACTCCCTACAAGTATGGGCTAGTTCTGAGTAGTCGTCCTTCGTGATGATTCCATTTTTCCATTTGATGTAGGCTTCTCTTTTGTTTCAGGAGACCCAGAAGTTCTCTGTTGAGCCAAGGGGTCTTCCCTGTCCTCTGCATTTCCTGTGGGACAGGATGGACTTCCCTTGCACTTTGAGGGTTGAGTTCTTTAGGAACAACCATTTCTCATGGACTCCCCCACCTAGGAGCTCATGGTCCCTTAGTGACTGACCAGTCTCCTGACTTTCTGGAAGTCAGCCTTCCCAAAGTTGAGGATTTCTGTTTTACTGAGGAATTTGTCTGCCCTGTGTTGGACAGAGAAAGTAATTAGATCATGGTTGCTGTCACCAAGCTTGCCCCAGATCCTCAGATCACTCACCAGATCATCCCCTTTGGCCAGAACCAAATGCAGCAGTGCCTCTCCCCTAGTTGGCTCATAGACCTCTTGCATTAGGTACAGGTCAACCATGCAGGCAAGGAGTTACACGACCAGTCAGACCTGGCCGTGTGCTCATCCCACAAGATGTCAGAGAGGTTGAAGTCTCCCATGATGATCATACATTGGGAACAAGCGGCCTCGGCCAATTCCCTATTAAATTTGAGGTCCAGTTCTTCTTCTTGGTTAGGAGGTCTGTAATAGACTCCTATAAGTATATCCCCTTTCCCATGTTCCCCCCATATTTTAACCCAGATGGTCTCAAGATGCCCTCCATGGTTAATAAATTCAGTTTGAAGGGAAGCGTACTGCCCCTTGACATGGAGAGCTACACCCTCACCCCTTTTCCCAACACAATCTGTCCTGTATAGGGTATTGACTTCTATACCTACTGACCAGCCATAGGAAGAGTCCCACCAGGTCTTCATTATCCCTACGAGGTCATAATCATTATCAGTCAGAAAAAGGGCCAGTTCCTGTTGCTTGTTACCTAAGCTCCTGGCATTTGTTTACAGGCAGTTAAGTCTGCCATGGGAAGCCCTAGGCTTTCTTATGTGATGGGACATAACCTTTCCTTGGGCTCTCAGAGTGGGTTCCCTTGAGCTACCTATGCTGTTACTGCTGTGATTGACATGACCTGGGCAAGAACTGTTGATTGAACGCCTGTCCCCCAACAACCTTAGTTTAAAGCCTTGTGGAGTAGATCAGCCATTCTGGCTGAGAAGAGCTTCTTTCCTTTCCAGGGGAGATGGAGGCCATGCTTTCCCAACAATCCACAACCTCTCTCACTGAAGTGAGAAGTGTAGGTAAAGAAGCCAACTCCCTCACAATGGCACCATCACTGGAGTCTTCTGTTCACCTCACCAATGCACCTTTCCCTCTGGGAGCCGTGACCTGTGACAGGGAGGATCAAGGAAAAAACTACCTGAGCCTCCAGCCCCCTGAGCCCAGCCCCCAGAGCCAGGCTCAGGGGTCTTCAACCTCAGGAAGTTTTTTTCCTCAATTCTCCCTGTCACAGATCATGGCCCCTGGAGTGACAGGTGCATTGGTGAAGTGAACAGACTTCCCACTTGTCCTTGTTGGATTCCATCTGGTTGACTACAGACCATTTTTTAAGTCTACCCACATTATCCTAACCTTCAGAGTGTCTACAGCGCCACCTAACATGGTATCATTTGCAAGCTTGCTAAGTATGCACTTGATTCCATTGTCCAAAATCATTAATGAAGATGGTGCTGTGTCATGTTGGGTCACATCAGGTGGAGTCATGCTGTGCTGTGCTATGCACCCAGTGAGGGATCTGGTGGTTACAGACGTACTCTTTAGTGAATTAGACAAAGTTGCTATAAGTCAGGGTCTTCAGGATATGAAACGGTAGTCATTTTGTGTGTGTTTCATTTGCCATAAAAGAGAGATTTCTCACTCTTCAGACAAAAGCTTGAAGAACCTAAGAATCAGCATGTTTTTCCTCCTTTCACAATCAAAATCTTCAGCCAACAAAGTAACATCACTTCCACACAAATGGTTCTACACAGATATCCCAGTGCTCCAGAAAACCTGGCACAAGTTTTATACTTCCCTGGTCACATACTTTCTCCTATCATAGAAACTGATTTATACAGGAATCTAACTTTTATGTAAACTATGTATTCTGGACAAATGGAAAACAAAAAAGCACATGCTTTTATCCATATTTTTGGTTTTGAAAAGAAAAGGAGATTCCTAGAGGAAAGGTCACTAAAAAAAAAAAAACAACAGACAACTTTGGCTGTAGCAACAGAAAAAAAAAATCTTTATAATAGGGTTTCAAAGTTCTCATACTAACAAGATGTAATCATGTAGAAAAATTGGGATTTTCTACATAGATTGCAAACTTCTAATTTATTAATATTAGGATGCAATTTATGCCCAATAATTATTTAATACTTGGATATTTATTACCAAGCAATTCCTAAACAATCCTTTTGGAGTTTTAGATGAAATGGTCATGCTTAAGAAAACTAAGATTAAATCTTACAAATAAGAAATTAAGGGAAAAAGTTGTTTAAAATTACAATGGTTTTCAAAATATAGGGGACTTTATGGGAGAAAAATATATTAAGGTCATACATAACAAAAAAGACAAAGGCACTTTGTTAACATATAGGGCAGGAGTGTGTCAAAAATACAGCCCATGAACCAGATCCAGCACAGGCTTCTTACAGCAGCTCCCAGAGCCTCTGTGCTGACGTGGTTGGCTCTGAAAGGGTTAATGCCACCCTGACCCTTACCTGCTCCCAAATTTCTGGTTTGATCATCATTTGACATATGAAGCAGTAGCAGGGCAGCAAATGGAACTAGCCCCCAAGTGCCAGCCATGCTAACACAACAGCTCTAGCAGCTGTAGCAGCAGTGGTTGAGTGGCAGCAGCATTAACTTTCTGGCTAAGAGACGGACATTACACATAAACCAGTTTAAGTGATCAGAAACTGGTCTAAACTTGTAACAGAACAGATGTTCAGTGCACATAAACCAGTTTGAAAATAGCTGAAACTGGTTTGAGTAAACCTGGTATCAAACTTTACTGATTTAGGTCAAACTGATTTATGTAATTTCTGTCCCAGACCCTTTGCTGGTTTAAGCTAAACCAGACACTCCTGGTATCCTGGCATGCTCTCTGGGCTGGGCAGGGCTCTCTGCTCCACAGCAGAGCTGGCCCCTTCCCTCTGCTCTTCCCTGTGCCCCCTCCCCTGCCTCACCACTGGCTGCTTAAGCAGGAATCCCTTCCTGGTCTCTCCCACAGCACTGACTGTAGCCAGCATGTGGTATGCTAGCTAATGCTGTGTAAACCAGATAGGGCACTTGCTTTTTGCAGGTAATTAACTCCTCAGATGGTAATGTCCCTGCATTCCTTCCCTTGCAAAAAGCTGCTTCAGAGGAGCTTGTAATGAGGGAGGCTTTGTTTTCTGATGGGGTGTTAAATGCTGATAACAGAGCTGATAAATGTTCTGTTATCAAGGGGACCCCTGCCTAATCACAGTTTTTAATGCTTGATAGCATTTTTTTTAAATGTTTGACATTTTGGTGCGTGTGTGTGTGTGTGGGGGGGGGTAATAATTTGTAAAAGTCTGATCTTTCATAAACAAGTATATATTAAATAAGAAATAACACGTACCTGGAAGAAGTTACCGCTGTGGACTCCCTATCACTCAGAGAAAAAGGAAGCTATCTTCAATTCTCATCCAGTTAAGTGGCCTTGTCCTGGAATTTGGTAACAGTGTGTTTGACCCCAAAGACTATTTTCATTCAAAAGCCAATTTACTGGGTATGGGACTTGGATTTTACATTCTCTTTCAGTGCCTTCAAACCTGAATGAATTCCTGTAGAGGGGGCTGATAATCTTACTAGCAGACCTGGAAAATTGCCTAAAAAACAGCACTAATCTCATACTAGCATATAGCACAATACCACTTTGCTGAACCTATGGTATAAATTCAGTGGAGAAAAAGTCTCTTTGTTCTTTTAATCCCAACAGAAAAGCTAAGCGGATAAAGTCCATATCCAAGACAGCAAGAAAAATCACAACAATAACATAAGCCACAGACTGCTAGGGGCTGTTTGGTTAGGCTCCCACAGGGAGGGACAGTTTACGCAGAAACTTGAACCAATTTAGTAAGAAAATGCAATTGTGGGCATTTACTTGGGGTTACCTTAACACTAGTATTTAGCACCAGGAATACTGGTTTTCTATAATAAAAAAACCCCCAATTTTCAGATTAAATAAAGTAACCCAAAATCCATATCTTTCTGTGATCAAAATGAAACACCACTGTATTATATACATGTTTTAATAGCATAGTTTTCCAAAAAGCTTTAAAAGCTTGTGAATTAAGATGACACGTCAAATTGTTCTGGAATGCAGTATCTTTTAGTATTGCATTCGGTATTCTGCAGTATCTGCAATATGAAACATTGCAGATATAAAAATACTTTTTATATCTGAAAATTGGGGATTTTTTTTTAAAATCAGAGAAAACCAGGATCCCTGCTTGTCACCTATAGCTGTCAGGGTCTCTGGCCAGCCGGGCCCATCTAGATTGAGCTCCTGGACTTCCACACCAGACCTTGATCCCAGGCTATTGCGACTGTCCCAGTTCTTTGGACTGGATTGGCTAAGAGCCACTCAGACCTTAAGCACACCTGCAGCCTTAGGCTGCAGGCACACCTTGACCACAGCCTCAATCTGCTCCAGCAAGCCCTGTGTTCACTGCTCTCTCCAGTTCTCCTGGCTCCTGACTTGGCTTTAGCTTTTCCTGACCCCGCTCTTGGATTTCCCCTGGAACTCAGCACCCAGCTTTTATTCTTTTGGCTGCTAACCTTGGCTTGCACTTGGAGAATGTCTCTTTGATCTCCCTCTCAGCTCTCCTGAAACCTGCCACGCACCTCATTCCCCACTACACTGATCCAGATCCCAACCTGACATCCCAGTAACATGTACCCCCACCTAGCTAACCTGGTTGCCTTCAGGGCCTACCCACAGGCTCAGCTGCCTACAGTCCCAGCTGAACCTTTACAATAGCTAAAATGGAATAAGTTTAGTTGCAATTAAAATAAGAGTACCCACACAGTTTTACATTGGCTTAACTACATTATGGCAGTTTGTAACCCATATGGACCACCCTGCTGCCAACACCATCTCAGCTCCAAGAATCTCTATGTTCCAATGGGAAAAAGGGGGAAGAAGCAATACAGCTTGCACAAACAAGACTTACTGGAGACCAAGATCTAGCCCTAGAAGCTCTGTGCTTCCCCAAGAATAGGCAGTAATATGTCATCTGGACCTAAGTGTTCAGTGTGACAAAGGAGGTCACATATAAATACAGCATGTCAAATTTAGTTCAAATGCAGCAGCAGAGAGGCTCTGCAAAAGCTTTACCAAAATATATGGTTCTTTGGGTAGATATGATAGCTTTTATTAGACCAACTAAATAGTGTCAGAAAAATTGTTCTTTAGGTTTAGTCCCTGGCCGTAATACACTTGAAGCGGACAGGAACTCCGATATCGTTTCTGCCTCCTTTGCCACCTCTGCAAAAGACTTCCTTTGCCTACAGTAATTAAAGCTTGAAAATATGAAAAAGAAGAAGGATGATTTCTGTTTGGCTGTAGCTAGGAAGTTGAACAGGACTCTAGCAAAATCTGTATTCTTGCTATTAAATGAAAAAATTAAGTGACCAGACTTGGGTTCTTCTATGATTCCTATCCCATACAGTTAACATAATTCTCATAATCTTGGGTCATAGTTTACTCCATGCAGTATTCCCAAAATGCCCAGCCTAACAGCTATTTCCAATATGGTAACCAAAACTAAGCTTCTTGAGTTAAACTGCTTGAGTTAAACTTGAGTTAAACTGCTTCAGGATTGCTTCTTGATCTCTTCAGGAGCTGTTTTCCATGCTAGCTAGCTTTGACATTAAGAAACATCTTTAATTATGTTCCAATCTCCTTAAGAGTCCCTAAATACTAGGGAATTTTTTCCAGTGGTTTTAACGAGCCATTTAGCAAAACTTATTTCTGTTCCTCTTCTATGTTTAGTTAAGTTTTGGATAATAAGAGTCATCCTTTTCTCTCTCTTTTTCCTGGACCTCTTCATCAAAGTCCTGTTCTGGTTGGGACTCTGCATTATATTTCATAGATTTCATAGACATTTGGGCTGGAAGGGACCCCAGGGGATCATCGAGTCCAGCCCCCTTCGCCAGGGCAGAAAGTCAGCAGGGATCATAGGATCCCAGCAAGATAAGCATCCAAATGTGTCTTGAAGGCATTCAAAGTGTGTGCTTGAACTGCCTCCGGTGGCAGCCTATTCCAAAACTTGGGGGCTCGGACAGTGAAGAAGTTCTTTCTTATGTCCAGCCTGAGTCGGTCACAGTGGAGTTTGTGACCATTCAATCTTGTCATCCCTTGGGGGGCTCTGGTGAACAGTCATTCCCCCAGATCCTGATGAGAACCCCTGATAAATTTATAGTGGCCACCAGAGCCTGTGCTTTTCCAGGCTGAAGAGCCCCATGGCTCTCAGTCTCTCAGCATGAGGTCTGTTTTCCTGACCTCTGATCATGCACGTGGCTCTCCTCTGGACTCTCTCAAGCTTCTCCACATCCTTTTTGAATTGTGGAGCCCAAAACCGGTCACAGTACTCCAGCTGTGGCCTCACCAAGGCCGAGTACAATGGGAGAATGACATCTCAGGATTTACCTGAGAAGCATCTATGGATACAAGCCAGCATTTTGCTCACTTTACTAGCTGCAGCATCACATTGCAGGCTCATGTTCATCTTGTGGTCAATCATGACCCTCAAGTCACTTCCATCTGTAGTGCTAACCACCGTAGCACTGCTGAGCCTATAAGCATGCTGCAGGGTTTTCCTCCCAAGGTGGAGAACCTTGCATTATTTGGAACCATCAGGTTCTTGTCCACCCATTTCATGAGCCTGTCAAGGTCCGCCTGGATCACCCTCCTGTCCTCAGGTGTGGATGCTTCAACCCAGAGGTTTGGTGTCATTGGCAAACTTGGCCAGTCCGCTTCTGACACCGATGTCCACATTACTGATGAAGATGTTAAATAGTATAGGCCCTAGGACAGAGCCTTGAGGGACTCCATTGGTCACAGTGCACTAAGGTGATTAGTTCCCATCGACCACCACCCTCTGGGTCCTACCGCGGAGCCAGTTCCCCAGCCAGCGGATCATGGTGATGTCAAGGCCGCAGTTAGCCAGTTTAGCCAAGAGGTGATCGTGGGATACCAGATCAAAGGCTTTTTTAAAGTTGAGGTATACGACGTCGCTCTCTTCTCCCTTGTCCAGGTGATAAGTCACCTGGTCATAAAATGAAATGAGATTGGTCAAGCAAGACTGACCCGCAACAAACCTGTGATGGCTATCCCTCAGGATATTGCCTTCAGCTAGTCTGTTAAGGATGGCCTCCTTGATAATCCTTTCCAAGACCTTCCCCAAGATAGAGGTCTGGCTAATGGGCCTGTAGTTAGCCGAATCTACTTTCCTCCCTTTCTTGACGATAGGCACGACATTGGCCCTCTTCCAATCATCAGGCTCATGAAGATCCGTGCCAGGGGCTGAGCTCCCTGAGTACCCTTGGGTGTAACCCATCAGGGCCGGCTGACTTGAAGGTATCCTGCCTGTCAAGGTGTTCCTTCACAAGGTCGGCTTTGATGGAGGGCAAGGAATCTCCCTCACCTGGGCCTCCCTGACCCATAGTGGGCAGGGCTGTCCCATGGAACTGGTGAAAAACTGATGCAAAGTACCCATTTAGCAAGTTTGCTTTTTCCTGGTTTAGCAGAGGTCCAACGTTGCCCTTGCTTTTCCTCCAACTCCCCACATATCTAAAAAGACACTCTTTATTTTCCTTGATATTTGTAGCTAGCTGGAGTTCCATCACACCCTTGGCTTTCCTGATTTGCTCTCTGCAGGTCCAGACCAGAGCAGAGTATTCCTCCTTGGTGGCAGTTCCAGTGTGAAATTTGATATTTCACACATCAAATAAGCTTTTTCATAGTCTCCTTTTCTATTCCTGTCTCCTCTGCCTCCACCACAATGCAAAAGCACTTCTCTTCCTTCAGCAGATATATCTGTCTGGAATTATCTTTTCTTCTCCCTGTACAACTGAACTTCTTTCACAAGTTAGCCACTTGAACTTCTGGGCTTTCTAGCTTTTTAACTTGCCATATTAAGACTTCAGGGTTGCACCCATAAGTAAACTGGCTGAATATGGCTGCAGAGTAGGGCTGTGCGAAGCTTTGGTCACTGATTCAATTCGGTGGAGAGTCAACCTGATTCAGCGGCCCAATCTTCGAATCCAAATTGAATCAGGAGACCCTTTAATCTCTCCAAATCAAATTGGAACCCTCCGAATCGATTCAGAGAGATTCGATGATTCAGAGATGGCTTTAAGTGTTTTTTCTACATGCCTCAAGGTACCAGGAGGCTCATGAATGCGGAGATGCTGTGGTGGATCATCCCACAGGAGCACGGGGGGATCCCCAGTGTGCTCAGCAGCAGACCTGGAAGTGAACCAAAAGCACTTCCAGTCCACTTCCATGTCTGCCAGGGAGTGTGCAGGGGACCCATCCCCCCCCTCCTATCAACTCAGTGACGGTGCCTCTTGGGGATGGGAGGGGACACCTGGGATCCCCTCATGGCCAATCACCGAGCTGGAGGGTGGCACAGAAGTGGACCAGAAGTATTTCCGGTCCACTTCTGAGTTTGCCGCGAAGCATGCGGGGGGGTGGGGCGCACTCCTGGGGAATGCTCCATCTACCCCACCATCTCAGTGTTCACAAGCCATGCCTGGTACCTCAAAATGTTCCATTTCTAAAAATTCATTGTTTCATAAAATTCATTATTAATGAATGTCAATACAATATTAGGCAAGCTTAGCAGTTTCAAAGTTGTAATTAATGCTTTTCAGGTGATTAACCCTAGAAAGTGTGTGAGAGAATACATATATGTTTTATTGATCTGTAAACAGGAGGGTAAATACACTCACATAATCCAAACAAAAAATCAAGTTATGAATTCACCTAATTGGCTGTGCAGGTCACATCAAAACCAAAGCTAAAGTTCTTATTTCATCTCAGACTACAAGTGAAAGCAAAACCAAAACTAAAACTGTGATTAATTTTTGTTTCACTTTCAGTTCAGCAAACACAAAGAGAAGTTATCTCATTTATCTTCTTGAGCAGGGGAAGTTGGAAGTATTTGCATAAGATCTATTAGTTTTTTAGTGTTTTTGGTTTGAAGTAGTCATAAGAATGCCTAGTCATAAGAAAAAAAAAAAACTAGTGTAGGGCATCATTATAGTGAAGGTTAAGACACTGAAGGAGGGAAGAAAGTTGGTAGATGTAAATATTGCAGGCAGGAGTATGCCAACAATGCAACAAGAATGAAGAAACATTTAATAATATGTACTCTTTCAGGACAGTTTCTACAAGCCATATACAAAAAGCTAATACAATGAAGTGGTGGAATAACATCATCTGAGAAAAGTCTACTTCAGGAATCCTATGTAAGTAAATAAATTAATATGTTAACACACAGTATAGATTAGCATCTATATTGTTTTAAAACATTATAATTTTAAAAGTTGTTAATGCAACTCTGGACTATTATTTATTTAAAATATTTGTATCCTGCTTTTCTGCTTGCACTAAGCTCTCAAAGTGGCTTAGGCTTTAATTATATAATTAAAAACAAAATAATGTTTTTAATTATATAATAAATAAATAGTTAACTATTTTAACCAGCAGAGTAAGCTTAGTCCTCTGGCTGTTGGCAGATGCCAAACCTTTGGTTCTGCAGTCCCAAGGCAACTGAGCAGGAAGTTGAGAAGCAGAATGCTCTTTCTGTCATGGAGGGGAGAACCAAGCTCCCTACCACTTCTACTTCTCCTTCTGATGGATGAGGCCAGACTAGAATAGGCTAAAATAAAAATCTTTTCCCTCTTTTGTTGCAGGAACTTGGTAGCTGAAGTGAAATAGCAGATTTGCAAAAAACAGAAAGTGAAAAATGTTGAGCTGCCAGACTGGGGGGGAAGAAACAGCAGGATCCTCACTTTCAATATCACTGGTCACCAGATATGCAATCCACCATGAGTAGCTGTTCAAGACAGTCAAGCTTTTTATCAAGATTTGTGGACAAAATATCAAAAGACAATCAAGAAAAAGTAGATGAAACATTAGCTTGCACCATATTTGCAAATGGTATACCTCTTTCCATAACTGAAAATCAATACTGGAAGGAACATTACAAACTAATTCACCCATTATATAAGTTACCATCATATTATTGCTTATCACATTCTTTCTAAGATAGAGAGTATGACAGAGTTCAAACAACGGTCATTCTAAGGATTGGTCAAACAGAATCACTGACTCTGATGTCAGATAGAAGGACTGGTATACAAGGAAATCCTTTATTGAACATTATGTTAGCAATGCCTGAACCAATATTCCCAAAAGCAACTGCTACCAAATCTTCTCATCATGCAAGTAAATACATAGCCAAATTACTGAGTGAAAAGATTGAAAGTACAGGTCCCTCCAGGGTACAAGCCCTTGTAACTGATAATGTGAGTAACATGAAAGTGCATGGCAAATATTAAAGGCAAAGTATCTTCATTTAATAGTATTTGGCTGTCTTGCTCATGGATTGAATCTTCTGGCAAAGGACACAGTAAGTATGAATACAATTAAGACAATATTGGCATACTGCAAAGTGACTGTGAAGGTATTCAACAATCATCCTGTTGCTAATCAGACACTGAAGAAACTACAGAAAGAGAAGCAGGGGAAGGAAAGTGCACTTTTATTGTCAGGAGAAACTAGATAAGGCTTAGCTACAAAGTGGTTACATAGGTTTGCTGCACACAAAAGAACTGTTTGCAGTGTGCTTCAATAGATAACACAATATCCCAGATTATTCCCGTGAACATTCGGAAGCTGATTCTCAACAACAGTGTGTTCTGGGTTCGAGTTCAAGGAGTATTCTATTTGCTACTACCAGTTTCAGTGGCTATCAAGAAACTTGAAGGAGATGCACCAAGCCTTTCAAATAATCCAGAGATATTCAGGCAACTGAATGACAATCTAATTGAGCTTTTGCCTTCTTCACCTCTATCCAAAAAAGAAATAGCAGTAGTAAAACAAATGTTTACTAAGAGTTTTGTTCTCATCCAGCTCATCTGGCAGCAAACCTTTTGGATCCTCAACACAGAGGACAACGTTTGTCAGAAGATGAATTATCTACTGCTCTCAATACAATTATAGAAGTAGCTAAGAATGTCCCCAGCATCAACGAAATTGCTGAGTACCATGCAAAAGAAAAACTTTGAAGCAAAGACAATTTGGCAGGAAGAAGAGAATACGTCTCCTCCAACATGGTGGAAAGGACACTGTAACACCTGGCTTCCTGTGAACAGAACTGGAAGGCTTTCAGCTCAATCCAGACAAAAACAGAGGAATAGACTAACAAATGAATGCACCACTAAGCTTGTTTCTATTTCCCAAAAATAACTTGCTTCTGGAGAATCAGTCAGAAGCACAATTAGTGAAGAAGATGCAGTGTGATGATAAATTGCCCTTGCCCATAGACTCATTGGTAAAGCCATCCCTTAGCGAAAGAATGTGGTTCAAGTAGTTCTGAATCAGATTTGCCTCAGTCTGATTCTGAAATGGAACTAATAAGTAGTGCAAGTGATTCTGTTAGAAATGGAATATTGTTAGAAATGGAATATTGTTAGAAATGCACAGCTTGCATCTTGCACCCGATAAGAAAGAAACACTGCCAAGGACTTTTTTCCTTTCCCAGCCTT
>NW_017728906.1:162088172-162098773 GCF_001723895.1 Crocodylus porosus
ATGAGTGTGTGTCTGTGATTTTTGTGGCCTCCAGAGAAACAAACGGCTTTATGCATCGATTCTACAGATAGTGAAACTGGAGGTGCTGCAATGACCTCAGTGGAAGAGAGTTAAACTCTGTTGAAGTAGATGAGTGGACCACCACAGCATATTATGCACAGTTCTATGGGTGTGCTAAAATTAGCATGTCAACAATTTTCATTGCCTAACAGGTCATGCTTGCTCTGCCTTTACAAGTCCCACTTCCAAAACTCATTTAACACCAAGACAACCTACAAGAACATCCATCCTGGCTCTTTCATATGCAACTTTTGTACAGTCATCCAATTGCTGCCAGCAAAACTTGTCCTGGATCTGTAGTTACTGACCTGTTCAATAACAGTTCTCAAGCTTCCTAGCCTTCCAGGTCCCAAGTCAATTCCTGTTTCTTTTTTGATATTCCTAGACCAGGAATGCTGCCACCCTTCAGAGGAGCTGGTTGAAAGCTCTGAAATGGAACTCCTTCTGGGTCCAAGATTTGGCCTAGATCTAGTAACAACACATTCAACTTTTTCAAGCCAGAGAATGAATCAGATTATCTCCCCTGACAAGTATGAGATTTAAACCTTCTGGTATGCCTATCTTTATACCCTACTTCCTTCCTGAGTAACTACCTCACCTTCATCAGTAGATGCCAGCATTCCCACAGACAAAGTTGATCTGCCCAAAAAGGCAAAAAAGTCAGAAGAACAGTAGCTTCATAAAATGTGCCTCAGTTTCTCATAACCAAAATAGCCTCCCCCCTCCTGCCCCAAGCTAGTCTTTGGATTCCCAGTCCCAGGGCCTGGCGCTTCCTCAGTGAAAAGACACATTTTTTTAAAGATGTTTCCAAGTGTGCTATTTAATATCATATCCATATGTGGGGTTATGTCACCTGAAGGTGTATGCTGATTCCCATCCTGCCCCTGCTCACAGGAGTGCCATAATAGACGCTCACAGGAGTGCTATAATAGACACAGTCAGTAGTCTATCCACTAGCACACACATTAGTTGTCAGGTGCTTCAGCTTATAGTTGTGGTTACCAAAGCCACAGTAATCTTCAACTCTCTCAGTAGCATAAAGGTTTGTCTCCATCTTTTTAGCAAATAGAAGCGGGTCTATTGCTGGGAAACTGTAATCATAAGGTCTCTGAAGTCCTCATTATGAAGGAAAAAATGTATGTTCACAGCCAGCATCTTCAAACATTTCTGGCTGGAAATATGCTCCTATGTCAGAGCTTGCAACCTCATGTACCACTGGAGTGAATGGAATGGCATTAGCTTCTGCACCTTTCTACTTTCACCAGGTAGTACCTTCTGAATAGTCATCTGGGCCCCAAAAAAATATTCCTTTCTAGAAAAGCTGTCTGCCTTGAGCAAAACAGATCCTGAATCCTGTTGCTTTTGGAATGCTGGTTTTCTCTCCCTCCACTTCCTGGTGTTCATGCTGTAATTTCTACAATTGCTTCTTCACTGAGCAAGCCAGAAACAGCTTCTTTTCCCCACTCTATTCTAATCCCAAGAAGAGTATTCTGAACTCTAAGATCAGAACTCTAGGAAAGATGATGCAAGCTCACTGCTGCTTATCCGAGGAGCAAGCAACTTTTCCCCCCTGTTCTCAAGCAACAGCAGCCAAAAAGTTCCTCTTTTCTTACTGCAGAAAACTGGAAGGGAGGAACAGGAAGGCATGAAGACTGGTTTCATAAGGTGAAATAAATCAATAAATAATTACTACTTAATACACAGTGGTGCCAGCAGTCAGCAGCACAGCTATGGGAATAAGAAACAGTACCGGCTGTGTGCTAGGGGAATTCTGTCCTGACAGACCTATCAGCCTGCTACTTCAATATCAATGAATTAAGATACATCTGCCTGCAGTTTCAAGCAATCAAAGCAGTCAGTCACACTGCAGCAGGGCATACAAACTTAATGTGGTTAAACTGGCCCACTCTGAAGCAATATCCATTCATCCAAGGGAAAAAAACAAAAAACAAAAACCACACACAAGAAAATGTGTGACTGACACTAATAAAAATGGAATTTTACAGCATCAGGCTGAAATGGAAAACTTGGAATTGAACAGCAAAATCAGAAGAACAAAATACTTAATTTTACTTTATTCTGAATTTTCTCTGCTGAAAATGAAATGCACCTATACATTTTTTTCCATGTCAACAAGCCAGCATATTCCAATAACAAAACCTTTTGTAAGTACAGCTGGTGAGAAGAATGTCTACACACCTAAGGCCAAGCAACAGCATGAGGAATTTGAGCAAAGGATGACTGAAGTGAGAGGAGGCATGCAGAGCCCAGCCACATACAATATGCAAAGGTGACTGGTAGAGAAAAAGTGAGGAGAGAAACCCCCTACTTCCGCTAAGAAAACTACCAGTATTATTAATGAATCCTGCAACAATATTCCATATGTGCATAAGGCACAAGTAATCCTTTTCTTCATTATTATTATACCCTTCAGCAAAGAAAGAAGGGATCTGTTTACAGCTGAGGAAAGGAAACAGTGCAATAAACTAAATGCAACTGCTCCTTCCAGTTTTTCCTGCCATTTTAAATAGGAGAGGGTGTCACCAGAATATGGGAAAAATTATTTTGTCTACATTAAGAAAAGCAAATCTATAGTATCATAGTACTTGGGGTCGGAAGGGACTTAAACAGATCATCCGGTCCGACCCCCTGCCCCAGACATGAATGGGTGCCAGGGTCATATCACCCCAGCCAAATATCTGTCCAGCCTCCTCTTGAAGACTCCTAAGGTAGGAGAAAGCACCACCTCCCTTGGGAGTCCATTCCAGAGCCTGGCACCCCTAACTGTAAAGTAATGTCTCCCAATATCCAGCCTGAACCTTCTCTCTAACAATTTGGGGCCGTTATTCCTAGTAACCCCGGGTGGTGCCCGAGGGAACAGAGCCTCCCCCAATTCCCACTGGTTCCCCATGGTGAGTTTGTAAACCACCACCAGATCTCCTCTCAGTCTTCTCTTGTGGAGGCTGAATAGGTTCAGGCCCTTTAGCCTCTTTGTAGGGCCTGCCCTGCTGCCCCTTGACCACGCGAGTGGCCCTCCTCTGGACCCTCTCAATGCTATCCACATCCCTCCTGAAGTGCGGCACCCAGAACTGGGCGCAGTACACCAACTGTAGCCTGACCAATGCCACATAGAGGGGAAGGATCACCTCCCTGGACCTGCTTCTGATGCATTTGTAGATGCATGACAAGATGCGTCTAGCCTTACTGACCACTTCCTCGCATTGGTGCCTCATGTTCATCCTGGAGTCAACAACGACTCCAAGATCCCTTTCTGCTGCCAGGTTGACAAGAAGGGTATTCCCCAGCCTATAGGTGTGCTGCTGGTTCCTTCTCCCTCGATGCAACACCCTGCACTTGTCTGCATTGAATTCCATCCTATTCTCATCCGTCCACCTCTGTAACCTATCCAGATCTAGCTGGATTCTGTCCCTCCCCTCCAGGGTGCCCACCTCAACCCACAACTTGGTGTCGTCAGCAAATTTGGACAGCGTGCATTCCATACCCACATCCAGATAGCTGAAAAAGATGTTGAACCGTACAGGCCCCAGGACCAAGCCCTGGAAGACTCCACTACCACATCCCTCCAGGTAAAAAATGGCCCATCCACCACCACTCTCTGGGTGTGACCATCTAGCCAATTTGCAATCCATCTGACTGTGTAGGCATCAATGCTGCAGTCACCAAGTTCTTTTAAGACAATGTGGTGGGAAACCATGTCGAAGGCCTTCTTAAAGTCCAGGAAGACAACGTCCACCCCTACACCCTTGTCCAGGGACTTTATGACCTGATCCTAAAAAGAAAACAGGTTAGTCAGGCAGGACCTGCCTTCAGTGAACCCATGTTGGTTGCCCCTGAGCATTACCTGCCCTGGTGGGCCCTTGCAGATGTGCTCCTTGATAATTTTCTCAAAGGTCTTCCCAAGGACCGAGGTAAGACCAACTGGCCTGTAATGCCTGGGGTCCTCCTTTCTTCCCTTCTTGTGAATGGGGACCACATAGGCCCTTTTCCAATCTTCTGGTACCTGGCCAGTGACCAACGAGTGCTCATAGAGCCATGCCAGGAGCTATGACCCCCGGCAATTCCCTCAGCACCCTCGGGTGAAAAGCATTTGGACCTACTGATTTAAACACGTCCAGCACCTCCAAAAGTTCCCCAACTACATCATCCCTGAACCTAGACATGGCGGTGCCTCCCCTGTGTCCATCCACAATTCTAGTGGGGGAGATGTCCCAGTCCCTGTTCAGGAATATGGAGGCAAATAATTCATTAAAGAGGTCAGCTTTTTCATTTGCCGCAATCACCAGATTGCCAAGCCTGTCCTGTAGGGGCCCCACATTACCCGGTGCCTTCTTCTTACTTCCTATGCATTTGAAAAAAGACTTTTTATTATCCTTTATTCTGGTCGCTAGCCCTAGCTCCATCTGTGCCTTGGCCTTCCTAACAGCCTCCCTGAAGTCCCAAGCAACGGAGGTGTAATCCTCCTCGGTGATAACCCCTTGCTTCCACTGTTTGTATGCCTTCTTTTCTGCCCTCAGGCATCCCTGGGTGCCTTTGCTGTGCCATGGGGGCTTCTTAGCACTCCTGCCCCCCTTGGTGCGCATTGGGACTGACTCCCTTTGAGCTCAGAGGATAGCCTCCTTGAGGAACAACCACCTGTCTTGGACTCCCATGTTACTGAAGCTCCAAAACCCCAATGCCTTTCCTACTAACCTTCTTAGCTTACAGAAGTCGGCCCTCCTGAAGTTGAGGACCTCTGCCTTACTGCTTGCTTTCACCACCCGGCGCTGGATAATAAATTCCAGCGGACGATGATCACCATCACCCATTGGTTAAGTACCCACAGACCCCTCACCAGGTCATCGCCTGTGGCAAGGACCAAGTCCAGCAAGGCATTTCCCCTGGTGGGACTATGCACCTCCTGGGTTCCGTGGAGGTCCAGTATCCTGGCTAGGAACCTCCATGAGCAGCTGGACCTAGCTGACTGCTCCTCCCAGTAGATGTCTGAGTAGTTTAGGTCACCCATGACAACCATATCCCTTGACTTTACAGCCTCCATGAGCTGACTTGAAAATTCCAGGTCCAGCTCATCCCCCTGGTGAGGTGGTCTATAGTAGATACCCACTGTCAAGTTCCTTTCCCCAGACCCCCCTTGCATTCTTACCCAAAGCACCTCATTTTGCTCTGACCCCATTCTGATCATCGAGGACGTGTATCTGTTCAATTCGTTAAAATATAGGCATATGCATCATATTTACCCAAATACAAGACAACCCTGAATTTAAGACAACTCCCCAATAATTAGATTCTACACGTAGAAAATTCATACATTGTATGGAATCTAATCTAATCTATTGCATACAATGCAATGTATGGAATCTATGTATGGAATCTAATTATCCATACTATGTACGTGCAGATGGCAGGAGAGAGGCAGTAACAAGGGCAGTAACAGGGCAAGGAGTAGAGAACAGATGGTGGGGAAGGGGGGACAGTATTGGGGCAGGCAGTGTAGGGGCAGTATGGCAGGTGGTGCCCCCTCCAACTTACCCTCCATTGTACTTCCCCTCCCCACCCCTGCACAGCCTCAGGCTGCCCTCATTTCACTGTCTCCTCCTTCCATGGTGCTTCTGCCACCTGCAGCCTCAGGTCTCACCCCCCCACACACACACAGAGAAACACAATATACAAGAGTAAGACTTTATTTTGAGCTATTAGACAATTACCTGTATATAAACTACTAAACAAAATATAAAATCAGGACAACAAATATTTTTTGAAATAAAATTAAAATATTTTATAGTAGATATTTGATTTTTAGTATGATTTGTTACAATGATGCATCTTCTTGAAGATTGTGTGTGCGTGTGTGTGTGTGCGCACACACACACACACACACACACACACACACACACACACACACCTCATTAAGTGGCCCCCCAGATGAAATAACTGTTCACCCCAGGTTTAACCCCTATCATGCCTTTCCCTGTCCTGGCCTGCAGGATAGCTCCACTGCCTTTCTGGTCTCATCCTTTTATCCTCCTAGGTATCTCCATTCTTCTCTTTTCCATAAATCCATCACCTTGTTCTCTTGTGTCCTGCTAGCAATACCACCACAGTTTGCTCAAGCCTAAATGCAAGGTATCATCTGCCAAGAGTTCTACTTGTTGCAAGACTTGTAAAAGTTTCTTGCCTTCTACAATGCTCTGTTAAAGCCCACTACAGCTTTCCATACTCTTCCTTCACCATTCCTCTTGGCCCAGACCCACACTCCACACAGAACCACTGCTAGCATGAGTTGGTTCTTAGCACCAGCCACTGTAGGAGTTTCTCTGCCTTCCCCTAGACCATTCTAATGAACTCATGCTCCTCACACATGCCACATGGTTTATTTTCTGTGACAGGTTTGTGTGGTGCATTCAGCTGTTCTACACTGTTCCCCAACTACAATGGAGCACCTGTATCAGGACAACAATCCAATGTACTAGCAGCCAACTGAAGTCTCAGTGCTGGTTCTGTAAGCTTTTTTCCAAACACCTCCTTCCAAAGTGTCAGTGCCTCTTTCCCTATGAACCTCCCCACTGAGGATACACAGCCTCCTTTTCCTTGACCAAGGCCTTCATTTCTTATGGTATACCAACCCTGTTGCAGCTATTATCTGCATCCCATACCAATTCAGAAATTTTACAGTCTTTTCATAGATTGACAGCATTCTCCATGCTCAGGGCTGTGAGTGACCTTTTACATACATTATATTTATGCAATACAGTTCCTGCATAGTACTGGACAAACCCAGCCCATTTGGTGCCACCTTTTATTCCTTCTATGCAGCACAGACCGACTTATTTCGCATAAAGAAAAAAAAACCATCTGGGAAGCCTCATCCTCTTTTCAATTTCTCCTTGTATAATGTTGTTCTCCCAAGCCTTTCCCTATAAATTTTCCACAGAACACCATCAGTTTCCATTGAATCCTATACACATTGGGCCATGACAGAGGAAACACCACGCCTACACACACTGATTGGGAGCACCACCACCTTAATTACATTTACCTGCTCTGCCATCAACATCTTGTAGTCATATCAGCTCCCCAGTTTTTGTTTCACCTTCACTTCTAATATACAGACATGAAGTGTCTGAGATGTTACATGTCAGAGGCAATACTCTTTAATCTGGCCAATTCCAGAGATTCTGTCAATTAGCTATCAAGAAACAGCTATTGGTCTCAGTTATACAAGTGCCTATCCAGAAGGCCTCCATGAAACCATTACTGGAATTAGAACCCTGTTTAACAGGCAAATTAATCTATTTTTATGGTTGTTTTATATTGTGTGAGGTTGTTGGAGCATGCCCAACATGTCTTACAACATGTTGAATTTTCTCACCAAATTAAACAAATGACTGCGTGACACTCTTGAATTTCATCCGTTAAACGCAATTCATCTTGCTTCAACCCTCACACTACAGCACTCTCCCTAAATTCTGCAAAAACACAGGTGTATAGGACTGAATCACACCTCCTGGGCCAAGCTTTGGATCTGCAATAGTAATGCTATCACATCACAACCTCTGTCTTAAACTAAAGTACTGTTTTAACATTAAGTTGTTTTTCCCTACTATTTCTTGTAGAAGGCTGTTCCAGCACTTCATTCTTCTAATACAGAGGTGGGCAAAATATGACCCGTGGGCTGCATCCAGCCTGCTAGGCAATTCTATCCGCAGGGCACCTAAAAAGTGTAAAAGATTAATATTTATCTGCTCCTCACTGCCTAACAAAGATGACAGGAGACGGGGCAGTAGGGAAGCCAGGACTCGCCAGCAGGGTCAGCTCAGCCTTGCCTCACCCTACCCCCACCCCCTCTCAAACCAGAAGTCTCTGCCTGCCGCAGCTTTCCCGGCATGTGGCCAGCTGCTCCAGCACCACGGGGCCCCCAGCTGCATCGCCTGACCACAGGGCCATGCCAGTACCCCGAGGCCAGGAGCAGGAGGGTGATGGGTGAGTGTGTGTTCGTGCAATGAGAGAGGGAGTGTGTTCATTCATAGGGCAAGTCCCACAAGCACACCCCACCATACATATGCACCCACACCCCACTTCCACTCCCATACACACAGACACGCATATGCACATGCCAGCCACCCTCCCAACCACACAGCTCCCCACAAACCCCATACCCACCCACACTCCACATATCCATGCACACCCACATGCTCCCTCACCCCACACCCACCCTTCCACACCTATCCACCGGCCCCCACATACCCACACAGCGCCCAAGTCTATACCCATCCCCATATCCCCCACAAGAGTAGGATTTCATTGTAAGCTGTTGTGCAATCACCTCTGTACACTATACAAACGCATGTAAAATCAGGACAAAAATATTTTTTGAAATTGAATTAATGAATGTTGTACATGTTAGTATTTTAGAATAAAATTTGGTATTTTTTCAGTTCTGAGATAGCAAAATTTCTTCCTGAAAGGGTATTTCTATGAGCAAGGGGAGGGACTTCTGGTGGCAAACAGCAGGAGTTAGAGGGTGGGGCTTCCAGTCCCAAGATGGCAACCAGGGGGCAGGACGCCTGTCAAGGGGTGGAGCTACCCATGCAGCCCTCAACAGCTTGTCCAAACTTAGTAAGCAGCCTGAAATAATTGCCCAGCTCTGTTCTAATGGTTAGAGTCTCCAACCTGTGCTTATTCCTTGCCAGCTTATACCCATTTGCTCTTGGGTCAACATTGTCCTTAAGAGTAAATCAGTGACTCTCAGTCAAGGTGCTACAGCATCCTGGGGTGCTCTAGAGATCCTTTACAGGGCAAACATGATTCATAAAATAATCCCAGAGATTTCAAACAAAAACCCATAGTGCTAGAAACACTCTGACCTGTTGTGGTCTTTGAGTTCTTCACAACGGAAGAACTGCTCTTCTTTTTCCATAGTCAAAACATGAGTGAAAACTAAGTGCTACTATTATCTGAGGGGTGCCTTGAGCCTAACAAGAAGTACCCTGAATCTAATAAGGGGACTTGACTCTAAAAAGGTTGAGAACCACTGATGTAAATAAATAGATATATTATAAGTCAATCTATCTTCTTGGTACGTGTAATCCCAACATCCTCTGCAACTGCTCCAACTTGAATGCATCTTTCTCAACTATGTATGGCCAAAATTATATGCAGGATTCCAGATAAGGCCTTACAACTTTGCACAAAAGCACTAGTACTTCCCTCTTTCTACTTAACAGATGAATCTTAGGATCATATTCTCCTTTTTTCAAGGCTGTATCACATTGTTGGCTCAGTCGTCCCATAACTGACCAGTCTACTAGTTCTTTCTTATTTCTAACTAAAGATATCCAAATTTATACCATATTTTCTTGCATATCATACACCTCCAGATAAGATACATGCCCTTTATTTTGGTGGAAGGCAAAATGTAAGGGGAAAAAAAGACCATTTCAGAGTTAAGACTAAAGATGGCTTTTTGGGTGCTTATACACATGATGAGGCTTTAGTCCTCAGAGTTTTATTCTGTGGACCCTAAATTGAAATAGTGGATTTTTAATTGAAACCCACTGTTTCAATTTTGCCATTACATTACAGCAAGGGGCCTGATACTTTTTTTTTCTTCTCCCTATCAGAGCCAGAGCCTGCCTATAGCCAGGGGGTGAGCTGCCGGCAAGCCGAATGGCCCCTGAGCTGCGAAGGGCCCCAGTCCTTCCCTCCACAGCAGTGCCAGCCCCTGGGGCCACACAAGTGGGCTGCTAGCCCCAACTCAGAAGCTGCACCCTGCCTGATCCAAATCTTTTGCAAGACTGTCCAGGGAGCACCTTCAGAAAAGCAAAGTTTTACACATTCCTAAAGTGTAGACTTTAAGAGCAAAACCAAAAATCATGAGAGTTGGCAACACTGCAGTGCAGAGGAGCTGCAGGGCAGCTGAGGTGCAAGCTCTGGGCTGCTGCAGCAGGAAGGGGGGGGGCGGGGACCACACACATTAAAAGGTGCACCAATACATTGGTGCTATATTGGGATGCCATGTGCAGGTGCACAGCTGCAGCATGCTCACAACCAGGAACGCAGCCTAGCAGCATGTAGAGCAGCACCCAGGAGATAAGTCTGTGCAGAGAAAAAGGGAAGGGATAGAGAGGTACAGATCAAGGCCCCATGCTGAGGGAGGGAGTGGGGCAGGGCAAGAGTGAATGGGACCCAGGGGCCAGGGCGGGTCATGGGATGGAGCCACAGGAGGCTCATCCAGGGGCACAGAGGGGGTGGCTCCCTGCTGCTGCACGTACTTGAGGGAAGCATAGGAGCATGTGCCTCCAGGATTTGTGAGTGGGGCACAGTCAGGCTCCCCACTGGGGCTCTGCACCCTGCTGCCTTTGCCTCAGGAGCTACATAACTCTGTGTTATGCCTCCTGCCTTTGGGCGGGCAGGGGCATGGTGTAACCGGTGCACAGCACCCAAGGCAAAGGCAGCAGGGTGCAGTACCCCAGCCCATAGCCCACCGGTACCCCATGCACAAATCCATGAGGTAAATGCCCCCC
>NW_017728906.1:162098873-162105930 GCF_001723895.1 Crocodylus porosus
TCATGGCTCCATAACATGACCCACCCCAGCCCTGGGGTTCCATTCACCCTAGCCCCTGCCCCACTCCCTCTTTCACCATGGGGGCCCTAATCTGCTCCCCCACCCCTTTCCCTCCACAGGCTTACTTCTGGGCTACATCACCAGGCTGTGTTCCTGTAGGGTTACCATATTTCTGGTTTCAAAAAAGGAGGACTCCTATTGCAGGGTAGGGAGGTAATGTGATTGTGACAGCAGCAGTGATATGCCCATGTCCTACCCTTGTCCCTCACTCCTGACCCACAGTATACCACATTCTGCCAGGGAATGTGGGTGTCCCCCCCGCCCCCAGGCTCCAGACCCCCCTGCAGTCCCCCCTTCCCTGGGCTCCAGACCGTACAATTTACAGTTTCCACAGCTGTACCCTGATGTTTCCCAAAACAAGATGTTACATTCCTATAACAATTTCTATCTCCTCAAGGCTCTTCACTGTTCCTGGAGAGTCAGAGGGAGAACCAAGTTTCTCCCTCACCTTTCCAATCACAAATTATCTGCCACTGCCTGAGCAGATGTCCAGTAACATACCTTGTCTCTTTCTGTGCCACCTGCTGCCTCTATTCTTTGGTGCACACAGGATTCAGGAGTATCTGTCTCTGATCTTTCTGAAGCTGCACCACCTGGATAACACTCTGCCTTGACATAATCTGTACTTGTAACCTACACCTTACAGACTCCACAGAAAACACACAAGACTACTCTTGTAACCATCCACAAAAGATTAACCCTTCCCAAGGACCCTAGCATCAAAAGACCCTGTCCCTGTTCATTAACACAGCTTTTCCAGCAGAGAGATTACTTTCTCTGCTTTTTAGCTTCTTATTCCAAACACCAGAGGAGGTTCTTTCTTAATCCCAAGCGGACCACAGTATGTAACAATGTCCACTATTCTGCCTGACCTAAGCAAACAGTCTCCTGATCAGCACTAACAAACCACCTCTCCTGCATAAAAAACTTACAACCCTACTCACAATTACCATACAATTCTACAAGTCTTAGCTAACCCCCTAGAAAGGGTCACTCTGTACCAATAAATTCTCTGATTGGTCAGGTTACTGCCCTTGTGTCCTGATGGAGTGGCCAAATGTTGGGCTGAATTTGGACCCAACAACTACACCTTTGTTTCAGGTGGGCACAACCCTCAGTCTGACCACAACACCTGCCAGTTGATAACAGGTGAATTTATTGATACAGAGTGATAACAAAAAGCAACAATACAAACAATTCTATATCTACCAATCCTAGGGCTGTCATCAGAGTCAAGGTACATCTGGCTAAGATACAATTTATACATATGAGGCTCTCTCTTAGGTGGGATTCCAAGGCCCACAGCCCCCCCTCCAGTGGGGTACACAAAATGGGCTGCTGGTATGTCCTCTGTCCATAGTGGCCTTGGGGACCATCCCCAGGAAATGGGGACAGGGACCCTCAAGTCTTTGCTTTTGTCTTTTGCATAACAGCTGTCTACAAAGCTTCAACAGACAGCTGACACTAAGGATTTTTCAACTGCTTAACCTGTTTCTCTAGATGTTAATTAATAAAATTCCTATACTTTCTACAACCTTCTATTCAGATACCACCTTTGTTTCCAGACATTAAAGTCAACTTGCCTTAAGTCACTCCATATATCTTAAAATCTGTGGTTACCAACTGCACAACACCTAAATTTCCCCTTTTAACCCTCAGAGACAGCTATAGCCAAGGATTAGTGGTAGAAGCAGAGTTCCTAAACTCCCTCCCTAGTTTCTTGGCAAATCTACAGCCGAGAGACATCCATAAATTTGTTTATAACTCATTCCTTCTTTCTCCTAACAAAAACATCTCTGAAACTCCTAATCAGTGAGAATCTAACTTCTCCTGCAGGCTCAGGGAATGCTACAATCCCAAGAGTGCACACCAGAGGAACAATAAACACGGAGCTTCCTCTATATCCCCCTTCCACATTCTCCACCACTTAAATGTTACACAAATTGCCAATTGCTCAAATCACGAGCAAGGATTAGACAAGATGCTGCATTTATTGATTAAGCACTTAACACACACCCACATTCATACCCCAATTTCTGTTCTGCAGTGGTATACATTACCAGTCTTATCAGTACTTGGATCAATTTAGTGGCCAGCCAAGTTGATCACAAGTAGAAGTCAGGCTCCTGCCGGTCCATCTTGTCAGATGAACCAATGCTCCAGGATGACATGCAGAACAAGACCCAAAATCAATATATCTCACCCCATCTTTTATAGCCTTGGCAATTCACCCAGTCCTCTGGGCTTTTGTTGTGTTATCATGGTGTTCTTTCTTGAAGGTCAGTTGTCATGGTTCTCTCGCTGTTCTGGGGCAGATTATTCTTGTTTGGTCTTTTATCTGTCTGCATTCTCCAGCCAGTTGCCAGCTGATGTTTTCCCTTTCCACAGACACACTCTCACCTACTCTCTCACACATACAGCATACAAAGGTCAAACACACATGGCAAGTTACAGTGCAATACAAAATGGAGTTTAAGACAATGCAAAACTCAAGAAAATACATAAGATTAAAAGCAACAGGCAAAAAGTCTATGTGTATAATACCACATGCACACCCACAGCTCCCCACAGCTTCACAGATTACCCCCACACACACACAACACACCACCCACACACAAACCTTCAACCATACTGTAACAGGGGCTCAGACAGGCGCCCCATTACTGAGATAGCCTCAGGAGTGAGCAACTAGGGAAAACACCTTGCACAGGTGAAGGGAATGACACACCAAAGGAGGGTCAGAGTAATCAGCCTGCTGCACCTGGTATAAACATGGAAGCGAATGAACATGCTTTGCCTTCAGGCATGGGAGGACAGAGGACCAGCTATGAGAGAAGGAAAGGTGGAGGGGGGAGAGAGAGCCCAATCTGCAGCTCTGGAGGATTCTGGGACTGCTATCTGCCCCAACAGGATGGTGATGAACTGAGCCGGATCTACCATTCAAATAGAGAGGGAGCACCAGAGGCAGTTTCCAGTCTGGGACCAGAGGAGGCACAGAAAACGTGCCCCACTAATGAATCAATTAGCAGAGAAGACTCAGTTGATACAGAGTAGCCTAAAGTATCCGGGATGCTCCGGATCCCAGCCTTATCAGCTACGCCTTGCTAATAAGGTAATTAGCGAGGCAAGTACAACCCTGTAACCTCCTAAGGAATAAAACTTGCACTGTGTGAGCTTATCACCTGGGTGGTATGTGGTGTTTTCTCGCTCCAAAACCAACACTGAACTTATCTTCTTTTTGATCCAAGTCGTGGCAGACAAATTCAGAGGGAGACCAAGCTAGACCCACCTCCCCCTCTCACACATACAAAGTATCTGCAAAATTTTGAGTTTTTGCATACAATTTTGAGTTTTTAACCATGTGATTAAAAACATGATTAATTGTGACTGATTTTTTTTAATTGTGCAACTAATTGCAATTAAATTATTGTAATAGTTTGACAGCCCTAAGACCCACGCCCCAATCTTTTAATCTTCTCCTCCCGGGCAGACAGCAGCTTACACTTATACAGATTAAGTGGTCCTGCTAACTTCACCCCTCAATTAGCTAAACGAGCCTCACCTCAAAGCAAGCCCCATTGTTCAGTGTAACAGGGAGCCTCAGGTTCTTTTTACTTTAAAGAGAGAAATGGCAGAAATTAGAACATAGAGAGCTGGCAGAAGTGACAGAGAGATAGCAGTTCATAGCAGCAGTTTGTGTTTGGGACTATTAAGGGTGAGAGGTGCTCACAGCAGTGCTCAGAGCAGGGCAGAGATGGGGCTACAAAGCCCAGTGCCCAAAGAAGGGCTGAGACATGGTTAGGGGGCCCACAGGGAGCCAAAGACTGGGCTAGGGGCCCAGACAGAGCCAAAGCAGACTCAATTCCCAGAACAGGACAGAAACATAGCCAGGGAGCCCAGATGGAGCCAAAGCAGGCTTGGTGCAGAGCAGGGATGGAGACAGGATCAGGGGGTCCAGTATGAACCAAAATAAGGTCAGTGCCCAAAGCAGGATAGAGACAGGACCAGGGGCCCAGGGCTTAAGTAACCAAGATACGAGCAGGTGCCCAGAAGCCAGGTCCAGCATAGTAAGCCTGGGCTAGAAGGCACAGCTAAAGAAAAGGGGCAGAGCTTGAGAAGGCCAAGGCCCCAACAAAGGAGAAATTGTACCGTAGCATCTTCAAGGCATGGACATGGCTGTAGGGTAGGCTGGAAACCATGAATAGCCCTTAAGTCTACAAGTATCCTGGGGACATGGAAGGGTTGGAAAGGCTCACTTAGCCTGAGAAGGGCAGGACTGAGACCAGTGGGATCCAGGAGGGACCTGCAGGTGGCCAGAAGAACTGGGGCTTGCTTTAGGACCCTTAGGCAGCCTCTTTCAAATCAAACAAGTACATCAAGATGTAGCAGGTGAATGAGAAGGGGAGGACACCCTAGAGCTAGATTAGGTTAAGTGGTCACCAGGGGGTATCACAGCTGGTGACCTTGAAACCTGAACTTTGTTATGGTCAGTCACCTCCCGAGGATGGAAGAAAAGGTGAAAATAGGGGGAAGGGTATGCATGTGTATGCATGCACACACCGCTCAAGCATGAATCGGCCACCCTAATCCATTAATACAAAGAAGCCTGATTCAAGACAGTCCCATACCTGAGCTACTTATCCCAGAGCTACTGCTCAGCTTACTGCCGTCTCTTCCTACAGGGGGTGCCTCTTAATAAGGTGACTTACTAGTGACTCTTCTATTAATATAATCCAGTATGCTACTGTCTGTCTTTCTGCAACAAAAGTATACTTTTGGCCCATGTTGTTCGCATTCCCCTGTAGCTCCCATATCTTTTTCTGCAGTCTTGCAACCTAAGCAGTCTGCATGCAACTGTTCTTTCCTAAGTGCAGTGCTCTCCATTTGTCCTTCTTGAATATTATTAAGTTAATTTTAAACACTTTCTCCAGTCCCTTAAGGTCATTCTGAATCCTAATCTTACCCTCCGGGGAGTCTACAGTGCCACCCACCTTGGTGTCCTCTGTAAACCTGCTTAGCATGCAATCAATCCCATCCTCCAAATTGGTAATGAAGACACTAAACAGTGCTAAATCAAGGGCAGTCCCCCGGGGATCTCCATTCAATGCCTCCTCCCATTGATGGCTGCTCTTTGAACACAATTATGTATCCACCTAATAGTAGTTTATCAAAGATGAGTTAGCTTTGCACAATCTGTTCTTGTTAAATTCATTTAGCAGTTTATCACACTTATGTGCATGTCAAACTTATACATTTTAAAAGGAAAACAGTCTTGCATACAGTTGATATCAAACTAACAGGAACTTAGTTGCTCAGATCACTGCCTCCCCTTTTTAAATATCTTTTTGCCAGTCTCCAGTCAGATGGTCCCTTGACAGATTAATAAATGTACTTGCTACTGAATCTATCATTTCACATGGCACTGTTCTCAGAATTCTGAAATAAAGATTGTCCCCTACCCTGCTTAGCATAAGCACATTGATAGCCAAGTCCAATAAACAACTTGAGTCCTTAAAAGTTTGGGACTACGGCTTTTTCTCTGCAGACAGAACTAGAAGCAATGGCTGCAAACTACAGCAGAGGAAGTTCGTTTGAGATCAGAAAGAACTTTGACCATAAGGGTAGTGAAACATTGGAACAGGCTAATTAGCAAGCTCCAGTAATCTCAATTAATTGAGTCTCCTCCGATGCACTGTAATTACAGCGCATCGGAGCAGCATCCCTGCATGTCTACAGGCATCCCATATGTTCAGCAGGAAATTGCCTAGAGCTAGTCAATAGAAAAGGATAAGGATAAGGTTCATCTGAACTCCTGCCCTTCTCTGGAGGTTAACTACCTGAATGAGAGCTTCAAGGGGAACACCTCCATTCATTCAGGATCTGGAGCCAAGAACCACACTTGAAGGTAGGTGCCAAAAAGAATTGTTCTTAAATCCAAGTTTGAAAACCCAGGTAGAGGAGACAGGCTACTGTCACCTGGCTCTCTCTCCTAGCTGTTTCCCCAGCTACTGAGTACAGAGTCTTGCGCCATCTGATGAGGTTCAACATTGAGAAATGTGAAGTGCTTCATCTCAGGACAAGCAACCCCCAACACACCTACAGGCTTGGTGGCACCGAACTGACTAATACCATGAACTAAAGGGATCTGGGGGTAACAATAGCCCACAGTATGAATGAGCCAGCAGTCCAATGCTGTAGTCAGTGGGGCAAATAATACCCTGGCATGCATCAATCGATGCATCTCCAGCAAAACCAAGGAGGTGATTCTTCTGCTCTACTCAGCACAGGTGAAACCACAGCTGGAGTACTGCAACCAGCTCTAGGCACCACACTTTAACAAGGATGTGGACAAGCTTGAGAGAGTCCAAAGAAGAGCCAACCGTATGATCAGTCTTACATGGTAAGCCATATGAGGAAAGGCTGAGGGACCTGGGACTCTTCAGCCTGAGGAAAAGAAGGCCAAGAGGGGACCTGGTAGCAACTTACCACTACACTAAGAGAGTACAAGGGCTTGGTGAGCAACTGTTTACCACAGCACCCAAGGGAAACCAGGAGTAATGGCCACAAACTCCTGGAAGATCAATTTGGGCTCAACTTTAGGAAAAACTTCTTCAGTCAGGGTGTCCAGCAGGGCTGTATGAAGCTTTGATCGCCGATTCGATTCAGCGGAGATTTGACCTGATTCAGTGGCCAAATTTCCAAATCCAAATTGAATCAGGAGACCCTTCAACCTCTCCAAATCAAATTGAAACCCTCCAAATTGATTTGGAGAGATTCAGAAAGATTCGAGAATTCAGACATAGGCACTGCTTTACATTTTTTTCTACATACCTCAAGGTACCAGGCAGCTCATGAACGCTAAGATGGTGGGGCAGATGGAGCATTCCAAAAGAGTGCAGGAGGAGGGAGGGGTAGGAGGTTCCCCAGCACGCTTGGCAGCAGATCCAGAAGTGGACCAGAAACACTTCCGGTCCACTTCCGGGTCCGCCAGGAAGTG
>NW_017728906.1:162106030-162126870 GCF_001723895.1 Crocodylus porosus
CAGACCCAGAAGTGAACCAGAAGTACTTCCAGTTCACTTCCAGGTTCACTGCCAAGTACACAGGGGGCCCCCCGCACTCCTGTGGGATGCTCAACCTGCCCCATCATCACAGCATTCATGAGCCACACCTGGTATGTAGGAAAAAAACATTTAAAGCTGTGTCTATGGCCAAACCCCTGATTCCCTAAATCAGCATCAACTCTTCAGAGTCTGACTCAGCCAAACCAAATCAGGGACAGTGATCCGAATCAATTAATCGAATCACTATCCCCGATTCAGGCCGAATGAGAATCAAATACGGCCTGTTTCGCACACCCCTAGTATCCAGACTGTGGAATAAGCTCCCTCCAGAGGTGCTGCAATCACCTACCCTGGAAATCTTCAAAAGGAGACTAGACAGCCACCTTGCTGGGGTCACCCAACCCCTAATTATCTTTCCTGCTTGGTGCAGGGGGCTGGACCCAATGATCCTCCGAGGTCCCTTCCGGCCTTACAATCTATCAATCTTGCTTGCTCTCTTCCAAGTCTCTGATCCTGTTTTTGCTGCCCAACAGGCCAGTTCAGCAGGCAGGATAGGAGTGCCCCAGATTAGCCTATAGGCTGGTGGGACATCTGCATTTGAATCCCCTCATACTAAGGAAGACACAGAGCCAAGGATTTCCATGGCAACCAGATTCTTTGGACTCCTCCTGCCTTCCTCCAGCTTCTACTTTCTGCAGCCACTCCTGAAGGTGGGGCAGTGCAGTAAGAGTGGGGCAAAGTAGGAGGATACCTGATCTGCATGCAGTGCAGAAGACCACCACACTAGGTGCGTTGCATACGACAATGGCAGAAGCCAGGCTGCCTGCACTTTTCTATGACTAGCTGTTCTTTAAAGTCCCCTCTACCTTAGCAAAACCAAGACTAAAACAACAATATCTCATTTGGTTTACTAAGTAGTTGGTGAAGAAGTTGTTCAACTAATATATCCAGGAATATCTGGTCCTATCTATTAGTAATACTATTTGTTCCCCAATTTATATCTGGGAAAGTAAGGCTCCCAGAATGACAATTCCCAGTAACATCTGTCTATTAACATTACAGATATCCTTACCATCTCCAAATCTAACCCCGGGGGTGTATGGCAGACTCCCAGCACTATCCCAATAGAACCCCTAAAGTTACTTTCAGGAAAGTGAATTTGACCCAATCGAATTGTTTTATCCAAGCAACTTCTTCATGCTTCTTTACCCATTATCACATTATTAACATCAAATGCTTCCTCGCTGCCTCTCCATCTATTTTCTCCTTTCCTGAACAATGTCTCTCTCAATTCCTCTGTTCCTGTATGTAATTAATCTATCAAGTTACCATTTTCTTACTATTTGGTTTCATATTCTCCATCTGTAATTCAAGTTGCTTCATTTTGCTGCACACTGGAGTACTGCTTTATTAAACAAGTTTGCTGAACTTAATTTCCTAACATAAAACTTTCTTAACTGCATAACACAATACCATCCCAATTTGTTGCCTGTTGCTTTCATTATAACAAATGCTGGTAATATGCATTAACTCCTTAAAGGCAACCCACCTTTCAGTCTCATAGTCTATTTTGTACCCACAGTACAATTATCATACAAATGATGGAAGGGAAATAGCTGTCAAAGGGTGACCATCTGTCCTGGTTTAGCTGGCACAGTCCCAAATGTCAAAGGTCAGACTGTTGAGAATTATTATGGGGATCCTGTTGAGAACTATAATGGGAACTATAGTGGGGCAGTCTGTCCAGGAGTTAGAACAGCACAAAATGCCTTGCAAACAGGCAGGCTGCCAAGCACTTCTGCCTACACCCAGCATGCCACCCTGCCCCTGCAGATTTGAGATCATGGGGGAGAGCGTGGGGGGTGCAGTATCTTGGGTGTCCCGGATGAATGTTGCCGATTTCCCTACAGTCAGCCTAGCTACTAGAAGCCTTTACCTTGATAGATAGAACTAGTCAGTGTTCTGCATGTTATTAGAAGCCATGCAACCAAGGAGAGAGCAAAATCTGCATAGATTTGGTAGAGGTAAAGCTTCATTACTCATTAAAAAGGTTTACAGCTATAATGAAATAGACTCTACCAAGCTCAACCAGCATAAATCCAAAATAACTCCAATGAGCTTGAGACAAAGGAGTTTTTTTTATGGTATCTTTTATTGTATAAAAGTTGGTTCAATAAGAAATATCACCAAAATACCATCTCATACATTTCCTGCACCATCACACCTCACTCCAAGAAATTTGTCATAGAGTCTTTGAACCCCAACTCTGACTTCATTCTACCAGGGCTAGAAAGATTAGAATTCAGTTTTACTCACAAATCTTTAGTAAGTGGTAAGAAACATAGCTGGATAGATCTCAGCTGAGGCTTATTAATTAAATGTTGCTCTTCTGCTAAATATCTTATAGGAGAAAAATCACTGTTTTCAGTCACAAAGTGAAGAACAGAATTATAAAATTTCTCCTCAAAACTGACATGCAATTTTATTTCCACGGTGCTGGTAGATTTTTCATATACTATTAAGGTTTATACCAATGCTTTAACTTGAATACTTAAAGCAGTTGTAAAAGTAAAGAGAAATAGAATGTTTTGTTTAGGTACTTGAGAAACACCCAGGAACAGGAGGGTTTCCATAGATTTCAATGAGCTTCAGAACAGGTCCTCAAGAAATACCATCATAAAACATGAAAGGTTCTTTCCTACTTGATGAAAGAAGTTGGGGTGAAAAAACGAAAAGGTTTCTTCCAATTTTTTTTAAACAGGTCGACACAGAAGTAGAGAATTTCTTCCTTCATTTTCATCCTCCAGCGCTTACTACAGTTTTAGGAAGTATTCTTTTTCTGCCTAGATAAATACTTTTTATCTGTATTAAAATGCAGTTCATCAGTAACTCCTTATCTGCTTGGCACTGAAGAGACTCTCTTCCAAGATGTACAATTATTACACTAACTTGTGACTTAAGCAATGCCACATTTTTACACAGGAAAACAGTAATAGACCTTTTTTTTTTTTTTTAGATTTTAGTTTGAAAAGAACTTCATTTAATCCTTCAAAACATGATCATGGCATCTGCACCTGAGGGGCTCACAGAGTGGCCAATTTTGACATGCTTACTCTTCTTTAGAAGTAGCACACTCCATAAATAGTCCCATCCACTTTCACAACTGCTAAATAAGATATTCTTCAAATAGGTGATATGGCATAGTCAGGCTTTTATTTTTTTAAGATTGCAAAGTGAAGTTAATCCATCGGCATACATGCAGTGATATGCACTAGGTACAAGAGGGGGCTATACACCTCAGTTTATGCTCAATTTTAATGACAATAACAACAGTCAAAGAATTCCAAGTTTCTGGTTCATCACATTTTACAACTGAACTCATTTTTTGTTCCTCTTCCCCAGCCCCCACCTTCACTCATACTTAAAGTTTCAAAAAGTCTCTGAACTCAGAATTGTTACTATCTTTGTGACTGTAGCAAAACCATCCTTGTCAAGTATACATTTTAAGTAATTGTGGTGTTTAACTTGAATTCAGACTACTGGTTTTACTATACTTGTTCGTCATCTCCGACGCTTGAAAGCTGTACGACTCATAGATAGGTAATTAATCTAGTCACCACTGAAATAAATCATTTTCAAACATATACTGCCCAAGCAGAGGAGATGAAAAGATATTTATAATTAGCAACAGAGACAATTACTACTTTGTTCCCACTGTGAAGTTACGAGGAAGAGAAAAACTGAATGGTGTGTCCAACTACTATTATTTAGAGTTGCTCCTTCCTTGTTAAAAGTGTTAAATGTATTTCTACAATAACAATGAGTAATATTCTTCTCTTGTTGGGCCATCAAATTTTGCACTCAGCTACCACATAATTCATAATAGCTCCATTTACTTTGAAGTTCCTCTGCATTTATGTAGAGTAGAATCTGGCACATTGTGCAATCTTCTCATTTAGCATTAAAAGAATCAGGAAATAGCCTGAGAAGGGTACGTCCCTAGATTTGTTATTGTGCATGCTTTGTAGAGTTTGGTGTTGAGGTAAGTATTCTTCCTAGATTTTGACTTTCATGTTTCAGATAGGGGAAGGAAGAATCAGCATCCTGTTGCTGTGTGCCTGGTTTCTAGGCAACAGCTCCTCACTAGAAACAAAGTGTTCTTCTGTTTCTGTGACCCCACTTTCTGTTACAAACTAAAATGAGTTCAACATAAGCAATTCACTTTCAATAAGCCAGGGAAAAAAAAAAAAAAAAAGCAGTGGGAGAAACAAAATATTGCTTTGATTCTTTAATCAAAGAAGAGTACAGTTAAATACCAATACTCTAGCCACCTAGTGATGTGACACTGACTCTTCTTTCCTACCCAAAAAACCAAAATGCATCATATGTCAGCTTCCTAGCATTGTTTTCTGGTTGTTGACCTGATGGGACAGTGTGGGGCAGGGGCAGTGAGGAGAATCAAACTATGGATTCAACCCAATTTACTTCATCTCTTCATCAAATATATACAGCATATACATATACATTTAAATACACAGGGGGCAAGAAGGTACCGGGTAATGTGTGGTCCCTGCAACACACGCTAGGAAATCTGGTAGTCACGCCAGACAACAAAGCTAACCTGTTTAACAATTTCTTTGCCTCCATTTTCCTGAGCCAGGACCGGATCAGCCCACCCACTAGGACCCCCTCAGGCCCCAGGGGAGGCACACCCAGGCCAAGGGTCAGGGAGGATCTAGTTAGGGAACTTCTGGAGGGACTGGACGTATTTAAATCAGCTGGTCTGGACGATCTACACCCCAGAGTACTGAGGGAATTAGCTGAGGTCATTGCGGGACCCCTGGCACGGCTTTACGAGCACTCGTGGTGCTCTGGTGTGGTGCCAGAGGCCTGGAAGAGGGCCAATGTTATTCCTATCTTCAAAAAAGGAGGACCCAGGGAACTATAGGCCAGTTAGTCTTACCTCAATCCTGGGTAAGCTTTTTGAGAGAATTATCCTGGCGCATGTCCATGGGGGGCCAGCAGGGGAGGTTATGCTTGGGGGCAACCAACATGGTCTGACAGGACCTGCCTCCGATGAACCCAACCTGGTGGCCTTCTATGACCAGGTCACAAAATCCTTAGATGCAGGGGTAGCAGTGGACGTAGCCTTTCTGTATTTTAGGAAGGCCTTCGACACTCTCTCTCACCCCGTTCTCATTCAAAAACTAGGGGACTGTGGTGTCGACACCTACACAGTCAAATGGGTCAGTAACTGGCTGGAGGGTCACACCCAGAGAGTGGTGGTGGATGGGTCATTTTCAGCCTGGAGGGATTTGGGCAGTGGGGTCCCCCAGGGCTCAGTCCATGGGCCCGCACTGTTCAACATCTTCATCAGTGACTTGGACAAGGGGCAAAAAGCACCCTGTTCAAATTTGCTGATGACACTAAGATGTGGGGGAATGTAGGCATGCTAGACAGGAGGATAGGCTGCAATCAGACCTAGACAGGTTACAGGGGTGAGTGAGTGAGAACAGGATGGGATTCAACACCGATAAGTGCAAGGTGATGCACCTGGGGAGGAAGAACCAGCAGCATACTTACAGGCTGGAGAACTCCCTTCTCATCAGTGCAGAGGCAGAAAATGATCTTCGAGTCATTATTGCTGCCAAAATGAACATGGGCCAGTAGTGTGGGGATGCAGTCAGGAAGGCCAACTGCACCTTGTCATGCATCCATAGTTGCGTCTCAAGCAGGTCCAAGGAGGTGATCCTCCCCCTCTATGCGACACTGGTCAGGCTGCAGCTGGAGTACTGCGTCCAGTTCTGGGCGCCGCACTTCAGGAGGGATGTGGACATCATGGAAAGGGTCCAGAGGAGGGCCACTCGCATGATCAGGGGCAGCAGGGCAGGCCCTATGAGGAGAGGCTACGGGACCTGAAGAGAAGGCTGAGGGGGGGGATCTAGTGGCCTGTTACAAACTAGTCAGAGGGGACCAGCAGGCACTGGGGGAGTCCCTGTTTCCCCAAGCACTACCAGGAGTGACTAGAAATAACAGTCACAAGCTGGCAGAGGGTAGATTCAGATTAGACATCAGGAGGTGCTACTTCACAGTCAGGGCGGGTAGGGCCTGGAACCAACTTCCAAGCGAAGTGGTGCTGGCTTCTACCCTGGGGTCTTTAAGAGGAGGCTAGATGTACATCTTGCTGGGGTCGTATGACCCCAGTACTTTTTCAATATAGAAGCAGGACATTGACTGCTGTGGTTCCCCTGATTTACCTGTGGCAGGTTAGGGTGTTGGTTTATGTTACGTCAAGTTTGACAGTAGTTTTATGCATAGTTTAGATTATGGATGGTTTGGATAGGGGTGATCCCATCTCAGGCAGAGACTGGACCAAATGGGGCTGGAAGGGACCTCCGGATGTCATTTCTCTATGACCGGATGGCTGAATAAATGAGTGTTGGATGAGAAAGACACACCAAAAGAATGGAGTGGGACTAACTAGATGAAGAGAATGGAACTAACAAAACAAACATTGGAGAAGAGATTTAGGACAGTAACAGCATGGAGAAGATGGAGGTGAGCAGTTAAGTTACAGGAAACATACAGAACAGTTTGTGCCCACTAGAAACCTCCAGAGTCAGGAAAAGAACCTAAAGTTCCTGGGTCTCATCATTCCTCATCTGTAAGCAAATATACATTTTGCCAGTTGGTTTCACATGCATCTATCTCATCCATGTCTAGCAGAGGTGCACTGATACGTCTGTCTGATACTGGATTGGCACCAAGCTTAAAAAAAAATTTAATAAATATTGGAAATAAGCCATATCAAGCCAATAAATGGTCCATGCATGCACACAGCCACAGAGCATCACAGGTGACAAGGAGCAAAGCCTGGCAGCTTGGAGAGCTGCCTCCAGCTGGTAAGTCTAGTATGGTGGAGAGGGAGGGAAAGGGGAAGGGAATGGGACTGGGGGGGGGAGGGGGAGATCAAGGCCCCCATGGGGAGGAAGGAGGAGGGCTGGGGCAGGGCCTGCCCAGCTGGGGCAGAGAGGGTGCAGCCACGGCTTGTCTGCTGGGCACGGCTTCCGCCACTGCATGCTGCTTGGCCAGGAGCCACTGGTCCAGTGGCTCATCCAGGGCTTGCCTGCTCATCCAGCAGCTCCCGCCACTCATCTGGAAGGGCACAGGGGGGCATGTGCCCCTGGATCTGCACAGGTTACGTGCCCTCAGATCTCTTCAGGGTAGGCTGGGGCTGCACCAAGCTCTTCCTGGCTGGGCAGGGCTGTACGGCGTAGCCCCCCCCCCCCCACCAGGAAGACCTTGGCTCAGCCCTGACCCACGCAGATTTGGTTTACATGCCCCCCCACAGACAAGCACTGGTGAGACCACCAGACGAGCCACCAAACCAGCACTTTCTGGCCGAGCGGCACACAGTGACGCCCCCTCCCCCCCCACACACACACACACTCCCCATGATCCCTAGACAAGCCGTGGCTTTGTCCCATGCCCACCCTGCCCCAGATAGGCAGTGCTTGCCCCAGCCCCAGCCCCAGCCCCATGCTTCCCTCATCGCAGGGGCCTTGATCTGCTCCCTCACACCCCTTCCCTCCCACCACACCAGACTTACCAGCTGGAGGCAGTTCTCCACACTCCAGGTTGGGTACCAGAAATTAGATCGGTATCGGCCGATATACCTCTTTAAAAAAAGAAAAACACGGCTGTCAGTATTGGCCCCAAAAATCTCTATCAGTGCACCCCTAATGTCTAGTGCAGGTCTATACAGAGGAGATGACAACCTAGACTACCGCTGTTAAGTTAAGTTATCCCATGGCGACAAGTGCCAGAAGCCTTTTTAAATGGATCCAAAAAAGTCCCTCTTGAGAACCTAGGAGAGCATCAACGTGCTACCATATGGACTTATGTTTTTCCCCCACCCGGCTTTTCAAAAATTACACAAAACACAGATGCCCTTGCATCAAAGAATGTTATTAACTTGCAGGTCAACAATTGGGGAAAGCCAGAATTATGGCCTGTTATGCAACCTTATACATTTACATCACAGCAAAGTTTTTAATTACATATTATTTTTTCCATGACATCCTGATCTGGGGATAAAAATCAGGGATCTGTAGGAGGAAGAGGCAGGGAACTCCAGAAAGCAGCACAGATTTGCCCAAGTCGCACAGTGGCAGAGTAACAAATTAAGCTAAAGAACCAGAGAGTGGGAGGCACCATAGGAGAGTTCATGAGGAAATTACTAACTCTACCTTCAGAGTCAAGAAAGCAGGCTTGGGGCCACAAACAGTAAAGCAAAGAGAAAACAAAATTAAACCATTGCACGTTAACTTGACATCCATTTGTATTCCGAATGAGTTAGGGGTTGGGGAATGGAGAAATGGGAGGGGAATACTGAATCATAAGACTAATTTCATAACACATAGTACTTGGGGATTGAGTTAAGGTTTCCCAAGCAACCATAGTTCCAGCATTTCCTAACTTTGAATGTCACAATGTTCTTTAAATGTAGTTTGTATGTGTAATTATTTACAGATGGACATAAAGAAATAATTGTTCCTCCCTCAGGATTTCACAGTTGAGGGCTATAAACCTGCAGCTCTTACCCAGGTAAATAGTCTCCTTGATTCCCAAAGAAATATTTAAATAGAGCAATTACAACACAGCTAACTGCAATTTTTATGAAAAGGCTTAACACTCATCTGCATGCGATTATACTACACTGTACACTTGGGGCCCAACCCCACAAACACCTAAACTCTAAAATAATTTATTCATACAGTCAAACCTATCAGGTTCATTAATTTGTTTTAATATGCATAAGGTTAAGCTCAAGGAAAGTGATGTACCGGAATAAGATTACTCAAGTATTGAAGGGTTTTCAAGATCACATCTTTCAATAGCTGGAAATGTTGGCCTTTAAATGTCCAGCCTATGTTTTGTCTTCAGTTATCTCTAACACCTGAACATTTTAATATTTATATATTTAATAAATAATGTGAAAAGATACAAAGAGAAATAGAAAGATGAGTTGTAGCTGCTTTCCCAGTGTTAAAACTTCATCTAGGATATGCTACAGATTACAAGAGTAGCCTCTTCTCAATATGTGCCTGTAACTAGGGAATACAAATAATATCTATTGAAGGTAAAATCATCTTATTTTGTGGCCAGTGTTTAATGTCATGAGGCAGGCTTAAGTGCACCAAATTGTGTGATCTGTCACTGAAATCTAGAACAGATTTATAGATGCTTAACCAGGTTTGGATGCACTAGATCATGTGCATTGTTGCCAAAACAGATATGTAGATACTTTACCAAATTCTGTGTGGCAAGTTACAAGTGCTGCCATAAACACATGCATACACGCACACAAATGTAATTACATTCTCTACAACTAGTCCTTTTAACTATAAAGTTATTGATATCATGTACTAGATCTAGTCCTTCCCCAACCCATTTCTTATAAAGAAAAAACAGAATTATTTTGCAAAAAGATGTTAATTTTTCTCCAAAATAAATAAATAAGAAACCCCCAACTAGAAAAGATTCTGACAGAAACAATGCAACTTGCTCTGGCATCTACATAACGCGTGAAAATATTTTCCCTCGAATTCCTGAAAACATGCTGCCATGAGACAGCACTGTTAACAGACTCATTAATGGGCTACTCCAAATTGGCACAGCTGCAGGTTTGTGCCAATGGCTGGAGAAGCACACTCATGAATTTTCAGTAGGGGAGAAAAGAAATAAACCATTTGCCAGCAAATGAACCACTTCACTTTTTTTCTTTTTTTTTTTTCTGCTGAGAGAAGCTTGTTCTTCAGTTTCTGCAACCAGTCTTTTTGGAGGAAAGAGTAGGAAAAACAAACAAAGGGAAGCTTGGAGACTTGGAGCATCGCTTATGTTCCTGCACTGGGGAGGACAGCAAATGACCAGGCACTAGCAAGGCCCCAAGCACAGATCTCCACCCCACCAAGTACAGCGTCCTGCGCGTTAGGACAGCACCAAGTCCGGTCCTACCTGAACTCGTTTCCTTTTCCAACTTTTCCTTCACAATCCTTTGGGGGAAGACCCCCGCCTCTACCCCCGCACTAGGAGCCAAGCAGCAGTGTAAGCCCAGGGGCCGGTTACAAACCAAGCCCTCAAGCCCCGTCTTGCCTGTTCCCCACGGGTTTCTAGTCCGGGGTGCTGAGAGGGGGTGCCTCTCCCCCCCCGGGGCTGCTAAGGGCTGCCCACCAGCAGGCTACTTCCCCCGTGCCCACCTGTCCCCACTCAGGGCCGCCCCTCAGCGGGCGCCTCGACAGCCCCTGGAGCAGGGGCTGCCTGTCCGCGCCGCCCCGCGCCTACCTGCAGCAGGTGCCTGGCGGCGCGGTAGCCCATGGCGGCGCCGCCGCGCACGCCGGGGGGCAGGCGGCCCGTGGCGTAGCCGTGCCAGGCCACCACGTAGGGGTTGTCCATGGTGAGCCAGTAGCGCACGTGCGCGCCGAAGTGGCGGAAGCAGAGCTCGGCGTAGGCGCGGAAGAGGTCGGGCAGCGCGGGGCTGGCCCAGCCGCCCAGCGCCCGCTGCAGCGCCCGCGGCAGGTCCCAGTGGTAGAGCGTGACCACGGGCTCCACGCCCCGCGCCCGCAGGCGGCGCAGCAGCCGCGCGTAGTGCTCCAGCCCCGCGGCGCTGGGCGCGCCCGTCCCGTTGGGCAGCAGCCGCGCCCAGGCCAGCGAGAAGCGGTAGTGCCGCAGCCCCAGGCGCCGCAGCCCCTCGGCGTCGCGGAACTGGTTGTTGTAGCTGTCGCTGGCCACGTCGCCGCCGGGGGCCGCCCAGCCGTCCCACACCGACGCGCCCTTGCCGTCCTGGCGCCACGCGCCCTCGCTCTGGTACGCGGCGCTGCCCGCGCCCCACAGGAAGCCGTCGGGGAAGGTGTCGTGCAGGAACAGCTCGTCCTCCGGGTAGGGCAGGCGGGCGAAGCGCGCCCAGGTGCCCGCGCCCTGCCCCGGCGCCCCGAGAGCCGGCGGCGGCGACGCCAGCAGCAGCAGCGGCGGCGCCAGCAGGAGCAGGAGGAGGCGGCGAGGCGCTGGCATGCTGCCGCCGGCGGGGGGACGTGGCGAAGCTGGCGCTGCCTGCCCCCGGCCCGCTTTTATCACCCGCCCCCGCCCGCCCGCTGTTAATGATCAGCCGGGGCCACCGCCCCCCGCCCGGCCGGGGCGCTGCGCGGGCGCCGCAGGAGGAGGCAGAGGTGCGCGGGATCCGGCTTGCTGCAGCCCCACAACCTAGAGATTTGGTTTCGAAACTGGGTGCCGGAAGTGCTGGAGCCCCTCCGTAAGAGATGAGAGCCCCCCTGCAAGACTTCGAAATCATAACCTGGGGTGGAGGGTCTCCAATGGGATTGCTCCTTCACTTAGGTGGTCTTGCTCAGCAATTAAATGGTTTTGTTTATTGATTTTGAAGAGCCCCCCAAGAGTCTAAGTGTAATTGGAAGCCGGGCTTTAGGGGCACCTGGGGTCCGACCAGACTAGGAACCACTTGCCTAAAGGATAAACTTGGAAATTACTGTTTTCTATATTTAATCCAGTTTTAGGACACACTGTCAAGAGCCACTGCAGCTGCAGTCATTCCACTCCCCACCTACCAAATGCACTCACTAAGGGCTACACCACCCACCCACCCACCTATTATTAAGTCACAGCCAAACACCTCTGGGCAATAGCCTCTCTTCCTTTCTGAAGGCAAAAATTACTGAATTTGGTGGCTGACTCCAGGCAGAAAAGTTTCCATTAGAAATGCCTCATAGAATTTTATGTGGGGGGGACGCCAAGCTGTGTATTTAAATTTAATGATTTTGGCACTCTTTATTAATTGCTTGTGGACATGTGCTAGGTGGATGGGCATGTTTCAGCCTGCTAGTCTTATTTCTTTTATAGCAAAAACTCCTACTAGAGTAGTAAAGTGGAAAAGTATCAAAAAAAGGCCATTATTTAACTTTTAAATACTTGCCACCTAATAGTCAGAACCCCTAATAGCAATATGCATCTAATAGGGAGTCATAACTACAGATAAATGTTCCCAGGCGATAAAGTTATTATTTAACTAAAGAATGAAGGCATTATGATAATTTCACTTTATTTTTAGAAAATAAATGTCTGCAGAGCTAAAACTGCAGATACTAGCTAATAAGCCAATGGGTTGAAATGGCAGTTCCTTGCTGACGCTGTTGCTTATTTTTCAGTTTTGTTCTAACCTTTCATGATCACGACATCATTGTACTTGGCTTATTATACTGGAAAAGATGTAAAAGTTGGAGACGCTGTTTGGATTTTGCTTTTTGTTCCTCCCCCTCACCCCATGAGAGGAACCAAGAATTTGTCTTACTTGATTATAACGCCATTCTTTTAGTTTAATATATTTACTTTTGCATCAGATAAATAAAATTATAGATTGTGGCATCACAGAGGGCTGACTGCACCAGTTAGCACTTTGCACAAGAAATTGACAAAATTTATCAGCTACAAGAAATGTGTCGCAATATGATACGATCAGCTGACTAAATTCTGTCCCTGTCTAATTAAACATCAGCTTTAGTTCAAACTTAGCGATACAAAGCAATAAATATAATTCTGGATTTGAGTTGACTAGCACCTAAAAAGATTTGATCAGATGCTCTAGAAATGAGCTTCAGTAAAACATTTCAATACAATGTGATGTTCAGTTCTTTGGTGCTTGTATTTAAATATTAGTTTTTGTATTTTCAAAGCAATGGAAAGCCAATACATTTTTTGACGAACAAAACAAAGTAGCATGGATTGCTTCTGTTGTTTCCTTCCCCCCCTCAGTATTATTTTCATTTTTTATCATTTAATAAGGTGAACATATGAAGATTATCTTTATATTCCAATATGGGAGTTTATACAACAAAAAGCTGAATGGACTTAATGGTAGAACCACCAAAGAATCAGGTTAATATTCAGCTATTGACTTAGGCTTAGACTGCAGTGAGAGTTAAGCACCCAAATGGGAGAGCGCACACATCACCAGAAGACTCTCCCTATGCCTGAAAAAAGGGTGTTTGTGCCCACAAGCTTGCAAAGAACATTTTTTCCAACTATTTAATTGGTCTAATAAAAGATGTCACATCTACCCAAAGAACCTGTCCGCAAATGAGAGTTAGGTATCTTTAGCATGTGGTCCTAAACACCAAATCAAAAGTCCAAAATTCCTTTTTGAAGCCCCTGCACTCAGTGGCCACCAAGCCTTCAAAGGTACCTAAATACTAGATGCCTAGGCAACATTAGACAGGCCACTGGATTAAAAAAAAAATGAACATCAATAACCCTGGGAACAGTGATCAGTTGAACATCCTGATCACTAGGCTAGTACAGCATCAGCCTTTATTCTCTGACCCAAGGAATCTTGTATTCCAGGCACCAGCTCCTGGCTCTGGAACCCAAGCAGACAGATGGACTTTCCTACAGCCATAATTTAGGCAGCACCAAAAACAGAAAAAGCAGAGGAATTTAAGACAGAATCTGGTACTGAAGATTTCCTGTAGGGTACCTCTAAGTAGCTCTCTGCTCCATGCACTTGGTTTTTGGATCATTCATCTGATATGCCTAACTTTCCTTCTGTAGTGGGCACATCTACACATGCGCATTTACCATGCAGTAACTGAAATTACTGTGCAGTACAGGTGTGCATCTATATGTGCACACCTGTATGACACAGTAAATATGGCAACTCACACCAACTTGAGCATAAAATTAACACCTGCATTATGCAGGTAATTAGTTTACCCAATTAGTTACCGCGCAGGAATGCATATGTAGACACCTTACTGCACAGTAATACTGTGTGTGTGGATTGACTTCAGACTAACATTAGTCCCAAGTCAGTCCACACACAGTGTTAACGCGCTTGAACGTGTAGACACCTGCCTATTCCCACTTACTGCACAGTAATTTACTGTGCAGTAAATTTAAGCTGGCGTAAATGCACGTGTAGATATGCCCACTGAATAGGGAGTCCGAGTGCAAAATTCTGACTTCAGGACTCCACTATGAGAGCCAAGCACTGTAACTTAGGTAATATAGTGGTTAGACTCTTTAAGTCAGTCCTTAAATCTATTTTACTATAGGTACTTATATGACTCCCTCTGCTGCAGTATCTGCAGTCTCCAGTCTTTTTTATACACTTATGTTCACAGTGCTGTTGCTACCATTTAACAATTTTAAGTTTCCTTAATGGAGAATCTGTAGGCCATCTTTTTTAACTTAGCTGCGTTCAGTAACTCAAGTAAATCAAAATACAAGGGGAAATTACCAGTTGCCAATTAGTTAGCTCTTGTCCCTACCACCAAATAGTTCTGTGGTGATAGGGTGGACCAAAAGGAAGAGAATGGAAAGAAGAAAAGAAATGTATCCAAAAGTACCTGTCCCCAAATCGGCCCATAACTAGCCAGCCAAAGGTACAGTCATGTGTGAAGTAGGGGGGAGGGAGGACACAGTGGGTGCATCTACACGTTCATTCATGCAGTGGTTACTGCAAATTTAATTTAGTACTTGTATGATCAAGTAATAAATATGTAGTAACCAGAGTTGCTGCGCAGTAGCACTGGCAAACACCCCTTTTAGTAACACAACTGTGCTGGAGCTTAATAATACTGAGCAGTAGTGTATCAGTACAGTCTGCTGTGACATGCTACTGCACAGTGTTACTAGGCTACTGCACAGTTTGCATCTCGTGTAGACATGCCCACCATGTAACAGCACATCCCTGAATGCCCCAGTTATTGTTCTGGTAATCCTGTTACCAACTTCAAATTACTTCTGTGATCCTAGTTATGAAAAATGGCAATGTATCTGATATGTGTCACTTGCCAGCAAAATGTTATGCTCTATGAAAAAGCATGAATGAACATATAACACCAATGTCCTGGTGCCTGTCCATCACTTAAAGATAAAAACCATGACAAATACTACTGAGGAACAAAGACACAAAAACAAGACAAGTTACCCCACCCTTTCTGTACTTGGAAATCCTAATCTCATCTTGCACCTACAACAAAGTCTCTTAACCCCCACCCCCAACTCAGTCATGTTCTCAAACAACATATGTGCTTCTGTTTTGAACAAGATTTTTTCTACAACAGTATGTCTGATGTAGAATATTTACACCATCTCCCAGATTTTCTCCTCCTTCCCTTATTTCATTCCTTTGTTTCTATTTAGCTCTGTCAGTATTTCAGCTTCAACCATTCAGTTTTCTCTGTGGTCAACTTTTCTATATTCCTCCCTCTCCACTCCATATTCCACATAGTGTCCTACTTTTCTTCCTCCATTTTCCATCTTAATTTTCTTCAGTTTTCCTATCATCCTTCTCCTAGCTCATATCCCAAACACACATCCAGTTCACCCAATCCTCCTTCCCATGACTCATCCATGGCCTGAGCAAGAATGGAATATTTTGATTAAATGTAGTAAGCGCTAATAGAATACAAGGGTGATGCAGATAATTTTCTCCCCATTTACTTTTCCATCTTTCTCTTTTGCTTGGCCCCACACCACACTCCCCAAATTCTCCTACTATTGCATTCTCCTCCCGTTATTTCCCCCTGCCGCCCATTTCCTGTGACACAAGATACTTGAATAATGAGCACGTTTTGTTGCTCCTAGAATCTACATAGGTCAATCTTTCAGAAAAAAAAAGGAAGGTCAGTATCACAAAATGTTTCCTTCATGTCCTCTAGTTCTCAAGAGAAGAACAAGAAGCAGATCTTCCTCTTAGGAACAGAATATGGATAGAGAACTCCTGAATAGGACATTTTGTCTTCTGTCAGATTCAGGTACTGTTACCTGCATATCTGATCATCTGATAGTTATCTGTGGGTAAAAGGCCTGTAGGGAACCAGGGCGGGGGGGGAGGGTGGTCTTAGAAACTCCTCGGCCATCCCCTGGATGCTCCTACTTCAAATAATTTCAGGGTCTTTAATGACATAACTGAGAGGAAACAGTGCCAAAACAAGAAAATACACTCCAACATTTTTTGTTTGCAAAACATACTGGAGTACCAAGTACTTTTGGTTTCCCCAAGACATTTGCATTGTGCGCCATGGTAGTGCTCAGTGTAAAAGTGACAATACATAGATAAGGCAAGTTTTCATATAAAAGAGCATATCTCCTTAATTAGGACATACCTGAAACATTTCCATTCATTCCTTATTTCTTGCTCACGGTAATGTTAGTCTATTTCACTGTGAGAAGACTTATTCAGCAGGAATATGCTTTTAAATTATAGTAGTAGTGTGTATGTTATTACAGTCAAAATTCAATCCACATTTTCTTTCTAAATGCAACTTCTATGTTTAGAGAGTTACAATGTTTTAAAATTTAATTGGACTGAAACTTGGTCATTTCAAATTATGTTGTGCTATATATGCACCATAATATACCTACAGAGAATTTGTGTGTCCACATGTAACGCAAATGGATTAATATTAATTTGTATGGTCAGGCATGCAGGCACACGATGTCCTATAAGAAGCAGGTGCTCAACCTTCCAGCCTTGTGTGCTGAAAGTGTGGCACGGGGCCAAAGCATGGGCTTGATCCTGTGTGTGGGGTCAGTCTGTGGGCCTGATTCAGCATGGGGTCAGTCCACTCATCAGCCCAATCTCATTTGCCAGATTTGGCTATGTAGTGACCCTGCATGCCAGCCCTGCCATGCATTGGCACAATCTAGTGCACAGGGTCATGTCATCTAGTGGTGGTGGCATGATCGGGCCCCCCACAGATCTTTCATGCCACCACCACACCCCACCACCAAATTTCCATACCTGTAGGGAGGCCCACAGATCAGATGACATGGTCTCACAGGCCAAACACAGCCCATAGACTGAAGGTTGAACCTTACTACCCTGTAATAAAATATTATACACAATTTGAAAGCCATTTTAATTAAGTACAAAAACTATATTTTCTTACAATTTAAAATATTTTTAGCAAAATGTAATATTTAAAAGCAATTTCAGATATCTGGAAGGTCATTTGTTGTCATGTATACGCTCAGGTCTCTTGTAAATGTGAGTGACTCTTCTCCTTTGAAAAGACTATACTCCCATGCTCTTGAGATTAGCATGGTAACATTGGAAAGCTAAGATAATTATGATTTCAAAATACCAAGCATGTCCAGTAAGTACTTTTGTAAGAATGTCTCAGCACTGTTCCTAAAGTGCAAATGAGTACTAAACAATCTTCACATTTTAGATGGCCTTCAGCGGATGGTCAACGTCAAATATATTGCAATTGTCTAATCCTAAAATTAAAAATCATTAATTACCATGATTAGGTCCACCTCTCAATGTTCAAAGCATAAATGTGTGGCCAGTAACCAAGTATTTGAAGCAACACTCCATAAAACTGCTAGTCAGGCATCTGTAATCAGTGATGCTTCTAGACTAGAGCAGGGGTTGGCAACGTTTTTTGGGCTGGGTGCCAAAAAACCCCAGAACCTTGACTTGTAAGATGTTAGTATGCCAGGGGTAGGTGGCAGGGAGCCACGAGGGCCTGATCCTTGTTGTGGCAGCACAGCCCTGGGCACCCCCAGTCAGCCAGAACTACCACAGCACCAACCCACAGGGCTTCTGCTGCCTGTGCTGCCACCACATGCAAACTCATGCCATGGGGTGGGAGGGCAGGGGAAGGAAAAAGTGCCCAGAGCCCAGTGCACTTCTAACTCCCAGGAGTGGGTGGGGAAGGGGGAAGCTTGCACATGCCAGCTGCCACCACTGCTCACCACCCTGCGCTGCCGCCACTTCACATCTGGCCACACACCACTCCCGCCCCTCCCCCCCACTCCATGTCCAGCCGCCAGGGGTACACTTATTAAAAAGGTTGAGAACCCCTGTTTGAGAGAGTCCCCAAGGTTGTGCACCACTTGCCCTCCTAAAGGGTCATTGTTAATGACAACTTCTGTTCCTTCCAGATCTTCAGTTTCTTACCCATGCTTTTATTGGACAGATCTTGAGCTGGCAATTTTCCATATAAGTTCCTATTTCCACAAAACTTAAGACAGCAGAATAATAACAAGATACAGTTCTATAGGACTCCAAAAGTAAGAGCCATCTAGGACTAGCAACATTTTTCATGGTTATCCCTGTTTATAGGCCTTAAGACTATCACATGGCCAATGCATTCTCCTTGCCTTTTCCATACCTTTTAAAAAGAGATGGGGGAAAAAAAACAGATTTTAAGAAGTCTAATACTTTGAGTGACAAGGAGCTGGTGAAATGCATCATTACTTAAATCAGAGAGGGTGGTAGTTGGCAAATCTTTTAGCAGCATGGGCTTACTTGTTGATTATGGGCCAAACTATTGTGTGTTAGAATGGTCTGAAATACAATAGACTCTTTAACCAAAAGGCTGATGATCTCTTTGGACATAGACTGGCACACGCCTGATCCATACATTCACACCTCTTTTCAAATGTGTGCTTTTGAGTCAAGTTTGAACTCAGTCAAAGCAAGTGATATATATTTTAACTGCTCCAATTTACTCCTACACTGCTTAAAGAAAAAGATTGGTTAGTTATTCTTTTTTTAGAAGCATTTCTTTGTCTCTCATATCTCTAAAGTTGAAAACAGAAGGAAACAGGCACCACTATAGAAGACTTTGCAGAAGCTGTGGCAGAGCACAAAAAGTACTTCAAACTCCTTGTCTGCTTTATGAGTTCTGCTACTGCCAGTCCATTCTGATCTGATCTTCAAGCATCAATGTCCAGTTATCTTACCTCTCATTGCATCTTTTGCAAGTCAGTGAAGCATAGTGAGTTAGGACATAACAGGGACAGAGGTGGTATATAGGGTCACTATCCCAATAACAAGACATACAGCTTTGTATAGTCAGCTCAATGACTTCCTGGCCATATCAAATTCACTAGCAGTCCACATCCATCACGGAATTCTAGAAGTTGATAGCATCTAGGGGCATCTGAGAAAAATCAATGGGTTTGGTCTACCTCCACAATAGGTATGATGAAAGCCCCAAATCTTGGTTGAAGGACGTGGTGATTGGACTTTAAAGACATAACACATCCTTACCACATCAAAAACTGAAAATCAAGGTAGTCAATCCTTAGCAACTTCAACTTTGGTGATAAGGAACAGAGAGGGATTTGGGCAGCAAATTCATTCCCCTGCCAACACTTCCTATCCAGTTCTGGACAGGGATTCTGTCTAAATCCTGTACTTGATAGAAGAGAAGAGAAAAGAGAAATAAAAGACAGTTTATGAAGTACAAGATGTAAAATTCTCATATACTGTATTTGTTCACATATCAAATATGCCTTTCCTCCCTAGAATTAGCCCTCACAAATTAGGGTGCTGCAATGGAGACTGGAGGATGCTGGAATGGTTGATGGGCCTCTGCTCCCTTCTCAGATGAATGCAAGAAGAGAAACCTGTTGTCAGAGCCACTTACCCTCTCCTTGCAGCTGCACAACTATAGGTTTAGCCCTTGTCACAGGGTCACTCAGGTGCCCTGTTCCTATGAAGGAATAAGGACTGCTGAAGCTCCCTGAGACAGCACAGGTGGTGGTTGCCAGAGCAACCAGGCTGGTCACATGGCCAGAAGGGGGCAGGGCCGGGCCTTTATAAACAGCCCAGGCCGGAGCCTAGTTAGCAGCTCTCTTCTGGTAGTCCAAGGTGCAGGAGCAGTGCAGTCTGACCACCCAAGTGGCTACAGCATGGTGAGGGTGGAGGGGACCCTGACTGGGAGGCCTTTGCAAGAGAGCCAGGTGGGCTTATTGTTGCGTTTCAGCCGTTTGGCTTATGGTTCTGTTTAGTTACTGTTACACCAGAGGACTGGGTGAGGCTGTAGGGGTGTGAGGAGGCCTCACAGGGGCTCCCCAGTAGCTTGGGGGTTCCTGGTGCCTTGTGTGGGCACATGAGTGGTGCTTAGGAAGGCATAGCTGTTCAGTGCTGAGATGGCACAGTGGGTAGCCTTGTATGGGCAATAGTTAGAGGCCTGAGCAGGGCAGAGGACCCTGGCCAAGGGTCCTAGCACCAGAGTGAAGCCTCTAGGGGCTTGTGTTGGGTTCCAGGTGTGGGAGCCCCACAAATGAAGCCTAAGGTGGGTGCTGTAAAGGTGACTAGCCTGGTGAGGGTGAGTCAGTGGCTATATGGAGCCCAGAGATGGTGATAAGAAGCTGTAGGAGTGGGCATGTATTTAAGAGAGGCCCCAAGTGGGGCACGTGTAGAGGAAGAAACCTCAAGAAGAGGGGTGTATAGTTGACTGGCCCCCAAGAGGGTACAGACAGAAAGCAGCCCCAGAGAGGCCCCACTGCAGTGAAAACCTTGAGGGGCTGAAGGGGCCAGGTAAGGCTCCGGCTGCCTGAGCCTAATTGATACAGATTGGGGGTACAAACCTAGAGGGGCTAGGTAAGGCTTAGCCCACTGGCCCAGTGGGGAAGAATATCGTTAGTAAGTCTAGTAGGGCTAATCAGTTGTAAGGGGTGCTGGTTGCATGATAAGCCCAGGGGCGTTGGTTGCGGGCCAGGCCGCAATTGGACCTGATAATGTCCGGAAGAGCTGCGAGGCTTGGGGTGTGCTAAAGGGGAGGTAGGAGGCATGCATAGCCCATAAGGCTGGAGTGCACCGAGTCACCTCATACGGAATAGGGGCTAGTTCAGCATAACACTGCGTATTAGGAGATCAAAATAGATTTGGGGCTCCTGAGGCAACTCTCGGAGACCCTAAAGAGGCGGTGGTCATGGGGGACCTAAACTACCCGGACATCTGCTGGGAGACACAGACAGCAAAGTCCCACCGCTCACGCAGGTTTCTA
>NW_017728906.1:162126881-162139762 GCF_001723895.1 Crocodylus porosus
AGCGAAGGCTGGATGAGTATCTAGCTGGGGTAATGTAGGCCCAGCACTCTTTCCTGCTTATGCAGGGGGTCGGACTCGATGATCTGTTGAGGTCCCTTCCGACCCTAGCATCTATGAATCTATGAATCAAAGGCAGCCTCCCTTCTAGAACCATATAACAACAAGACGTGGTGGGTGAGAGGAGGGTGCTGGATCACCTAATTGACACGGTAGGGGGTGCTAGTTGGATCACGGCCGCTCCTAGGCCCCACTCCGTGACAGCCCTGTCCCAGCCTCTGCCACGTTGGCAGCAGCTTTTGGCTGAGCAGCAAGGTTCACACATTTCCTAGTTCAGCAGCAGCTGTGACGGGGTTAAGCCTGCAACTGTGCAACACCAAGGAGAGAGTGAGTGACCCTGATAGCAGGACTCTGCCTCTCCTACATGTAGGCAGCATTCAGCTGCTGTGAGCCTGTGCTGTGAGAGGTAAGATTCTGGAAACATCTTTTTCTCTTCATTCTGCCTTCTCAAAACAAGCTGCATGTGTTATTTGTTGTGGCGGGGGAGGTATTATGCAGGAAAATATGGTAAGTGTCCTACAAATAAGAGGCATAACAGGGCAGCTCTGTTCCTTGGGCAGAGGTGGTGCACAGGATAGCGCCAGCTGCTGTGTTGCCAGCAGCAGTGGCAGCTATTTTTGTATCCCCCAAAAGGTGGCCCTGAGGGCTGTTGCCCTGGTCTCCATCCTCCATCCCCTCCCCACCCTCAGTTACTTTTGTGTACATTATTTGGCAATACGAATTTTTTAGCAGTAATGCATCTCTACCTTCTGGCACAACCAAAATGAATATTTACCAAGTGCTTGGCTGCCTTAAAATGTTCCCTTATTTGTCCAAAGTTGTTTGTATATAAAATTAGCTTGAAAAATGCACTGTCCAAACACCTTTGTACGTCCCACAGTATGTGCAAATGTCATACTTATTACTTATGAAATATTCTTCATTTGAGAGTACTTTTTTTAAAAAAAAGTAATTTTGCTTCAAAGATAAAAGCTTTGACATACAACTACACAGAAAATAAATACCATGATTAACAGTAGACATTAGAAAATTTAAATTCAGTGTCTTCAATGAAGAATCTATTTAATTTATTATTGTCAGGAAGCGTGTATTTCATTATACATTTGTTGGCAACATGGAAAGAATTCATTGCTACACTTACCAACAAGGTAAGGAAGAATCAATATTTACATAGAAGAGTTTTCTATCTGTTACCTACCAAGAAGAGGTAAGAGATGACTATTGACTGAGGTAAGCATTTATGAAACATGCTGTCAGTGCGGATGTTCACATGTGCAATTCATGGCCATAAAGGTGTAAATTGATCGGTTGATATGGCTGTTTTCAGTATTAACAGCGTAACCTAGTAACATATACAAGCAAAGTGAATTTTGTCATTTTGTATTAACTTAGCATTTGAACTTACATAGGCCAGATTCTCAGGTAGTGAAAAATCAGCATATGTTCATTAAAGTGAATGGAGCCAGGGCCCTTTTCGCCTAAGAATCTGGTCAGATGTCTCTTAATAATAAGGCTCTTTATTATTTCAGGTTTTGCTCCTCCCAACTTGCTTTCTATTTAAGGTTTTAAAAGCAGAAACATTTAGAAAAGTATCTTATTAAGTATTGTATATGTGTCTAGCACACCCAGACATGTCGTCATGCCAGGTCCACAGTCATTGTATCTGTGCACCTAATACATTTCCTCAAACCTATGATTATCATGAGTTTTACCTGTCCTAGGTGTTTTCCTTCTTTCTTCTCTATAAAAGAATAGAAACAGTCTTGATACTGAAGGTTTTCCAAAGGAAAAAAATCACAAATAGGGTATGTGATGGTGATAAGAGATGCGGGACTTCCTGCTCAGTTTGGTATCCAAGAGTGGGGGCATGGATGAATATGCTGCCCCCGCCCCCGCCCTTGCCCCAGGTCTATGCTGTGCTTGTCTTAAGCATTCCTGAGCAGGCATGTTTTGAATATACTTGGAGCAGGGAGTTTGACTAGATGAACTCCTGAGGTCCCTTCCAAACCTAATTTTCTGTTATTCTATGATTCCAAGTACAGTGATTGATGCTGTTGCTGAAAACATAAGACCAGCCTTTGAATGTGTGTGATTTATTATTTTGGCAGGTTGCCGTTATTTTGAGACAGGAAATTGTAATTTTTAATCGGGTCTATTCAAGCAAAACCTAAACAAGATTTTAGTCAAAGAGCAGATACTTCCAAAGACTAAGAGCATCACCTACCAACTATACATGGTCTAAAGAACAGTAGAAAATGTAACTACTTATCAAAGGAAAGGTTTCAAGAATTTTTACAATGGAAGTATAGGCATCATAAAGGTCATAGTTGCCACCAGCTCTTTCTATGCTATATTATAAGGCCTGGTCTAGACTCAACAGTTTTATTTTGGTCAGGATTGTGTGTGGGGTTTTTTGTTTTTGTTTTACCAAAGTAGTTGTGCTAACAGACATCCTAGAGTGCATGCAGTCATACTAGCATAAAAGTATTTTGAACTGGTATAGGATATTCCCTTTTCCCTGTGGGAATCTTTGCCTATATGAGTCCTTTGAAACTATTATAGCTTAATCTGTGTAGATTATACCACTGTAATTACAGTTAAAGTATAGTTGAGAGTAATTTTTTTTAGTACAGACAGGACCAAAAAGTAAATTCAGACACAAGTTAAATGAATTGTTCCAATACTGTGAGACCTAGACCAAGACCCCATGACTTTTTTTTACTATCAATCTCCTGCACCATACACCAGCAATTCACAAGCAGTGGGAATGACCAAGGCATGGGTCATAAGAGTTACCTCCTCGGTAACATTAACCCACAAAAAACAGCAAATTTCTTGGTCACTAGGATCCAACAAGAACTCGGGCAGTTAAGGAAAGAAAAAGCTTCCAGCTCTACTGGTCACTGCCAGTCCTTATCCAATCTTCCTTTTCCTCACCATCTAATCCCAAAACAGATTCTCTGTTTTCTGTTTCCTAGTCTCATCCACAAGGGCCTCGGCTGTGGGGCAAGGTTCAGGCAGAGGCGAGATTGTATAAAGGGGGGGTGCGAAAGCAGTGACTGCATACTACCCACACCCCAGCACTAGGCCATGGTATGGGAGTAGCAGCTGGGAACCTTTTTTTTTAAGTTCCTGAATCACAAAAGAATTCTGCCCTCCCCTTCACCCCGCTCTCAGTAATCCCTCTCTTTCAGTGTTCAGCTACATATTCTCTCCCCTCCCATTACCCCATCCTGTCTGCTACTGCCACTGTTCCTGGTTGATCCAGGGGTAGGGGGAGCTCTACAGCCACTCCTGCCCTGATCCAGCCAGGTTGCACAGGGAGCTGGGTTCAGCCAGGGACAGTGGCAGTAGCAGCAGGCAGGTTTCCTTTCTGTACCTGCTCCCTGGCTGGTAGGGAACACCTGGAGAGGAGTGTGGAAATTGCGCTGGGAAGGGGAACTTGCCCACAGCCACCACTGCCACAGTCTCTGACTGAGCCTACCTCCCAGCTGGAGTAGGGTAGGATGGCTCTAGAGCTCCCCCCACCCCTGCTTATACCCCAGCTGGGTCAGCTGGGAACAGTAGCAGTGGCAGATAGAGAATGGGAGATTGGGTAGATGTAGCAATGTTCAGGTTCCAAGGGTAGTTGTGGCACCTGCTGATGACCATGCAACCCCTGTCCTGCTCCAGCTCTAGGATCCCCTCCCCTTCTTGCTTTCCTGCCATGTCTTGATGTCTTCATTGGAAGATCAAAAGAGAGGCTGCCTAGGGGTCCTAGAGCAAGCTTCAATCCTCCTGACAGCCTGCAGGTCCCTTCTGGACCCTGCTGGTTTCAGTTTTGCCCCTCTCAGGCTAATTAAGCCCTCCTGGCCTGTTTGTGCCCCTCACCTCATCGGGCACCTCTAGCCTTAAGGGCTTTTCATAATCTTTGACCTTCCCTACAGCCATGCCTATGCCTCACAGGTGTTACTGTTCAGCCATCCTCCCTTGTTTGGGCCTTGGCTTTCCAAGCCTCTACCCCTTTACTTTCACTGGGCCTTCTAGCCTAGGCCTGCCATTATGGACCTGGCTTCTGGGCTCCAGCCCTTATCCCAGTTACTTTGTTCTTGGGCCTGCTGGCCCTATCTCGACCCTGCTTTACGCACTGAGCTTACTTTAGCTCTTTATGGACCCTCTGGCCCTGTTTCAGCCCTGCTTTGAGCAGTGAAACTGTTTTGGCTCCATCTGGGCCCCCTGGCCCTCTGCAGTGAGCCTACTTTGGTGCTATCTGGGCCCCTTGGTCCTATCTTATCTGGGCCCTCTGGCCCTATCTCTGCCCTGTCTTGGACAGTGAGCCTACTTTGGTTCTGTTTTGTCTGGTCCCCTTTACCCTGGCTCTACTCTGTTCTGGGTGCTAAGCCTACTTTGGCTCTGTCTGCCTGGGTACCCCGGCCCTGCTTGGCTTCCAGCTGAGCTAGGCTGCCCTCTCTGTCTTGGCTGCCATCTGCTCTTGGACCAAAGCCCACTCCATGTCCTGGATCCCTAGCCCCTGGCAGGCTCAGGATACCCGCATACCCTCAGGCGCTATTAGGACCTCCGCAAACCCCTAATAGTCTCAAACCAAAACCACCAAATTAAACTGTAACACAAGAATAAGCACACAGACTATAACATAAATTTAACCCACTCTAGGTGCGAACAGCAACAGTAGTTTGCAGCCTTACAGCAAGGGTTACCCTGGGTTGTATTCCTGTGTAAGGCATCAGCATCTTGCAGGTAGTCCCCAGAGCAGGTCAGAAATATCCTCCTACAGCCTCCCAGACCAAGACCTCTTCACTCTGCAGCTCACTGGGCCACATGCTATTGGCAGCAATTTCTCCTTAAAGTAACAGGAGCCCCAGGCTGTCTGTTACAGAAGGGAAGGGATGTGCCATGAAGCACAGAGGTGGAAGTGGAGGCCAGAATTCTTACCTGCGTTCAGGACTTTAAAGTCCCTGGCTGCAGCTCCCACTATGTGGTCCAAAAGGAGGGTGCAGCTGTACAACTGCATCCCCTTTAGAACTACTCTAGGGCAAGGGAAGCAGCAGCCAGAGTATATGGAGCTGATTTTCCCAGGCTCCGGGAGAGAAGCTTCTGAAACCTTAGAGCTTAGCAGTGAGCAGGGGAAAATAAGAAAAAAAAACCTCACAGAAGCAGCTTTCCCTCAACATTTTGCTTCAGCTTCCACATTCCAGAAGTACCAACCTCTTCCACCCCTGTCTCTCTTAATTTTATAATCTATGAAGTGATAACAAGTGCTGTGATCAAAACTCCCTCCTGTCTCTTGCTTTCTCACATATATACACATAGATGCTGACATATACATACAGGTTAAAACAGAAATGGAAGTGGGAGGAGAAATCAAAGGACAAGATGGATAAATGTTGGGGTACATGCTGTTTTTAAAGCTTTAAAGAAAGCAGCAAACAGTATTTATTTCTAAAAAAAAAAAAAAAAAGTGGTACAATAAAATATTGTGCAAAGATCTTAAAAAATCCTCTTTCATATTTGGACTTGGCAAATTCTTGAGGCATTTGTATAGAATCCTTGTTTGGATTAGGAATTCAAATAGATCTGTGAGAAATAGGATGAAAACAACCCTATCAGATAAACATGCAGAATAAGCAGCTCTTTTCCGTTCTGTACCAGGTACAATTTTTAAATATACATATGCACCATTAACAGCTGACAAACAGCTCTAATTTATTTAGACTTTCTGATGGATTTAATCAAAACCATACTCCATGAATACCCACCCTGAAGTATATTCATCCTCAGAATACAGTTCTAAGCTTGTGAAGATAGGCATCCACTTGTCTAAGTGAGCACTGAAAATATCACAATATTGATATCCCATAACTACTAAAGTCTGCCTTTAATACCAGCTAAGCATTAGCCCATTTCCTCCCAAAGGCTAAACCTGCCCTTACAATTATTATTTTGATTCAACTGCTGCCACTGAAAATTTGCCTACTGCCAATATATAACTGCCTAAGTTTTATATATTGGCCCATCTCACAGGAACCTTGTTCCAACTTTTGCTCCTCTCGGCTGCAGAAGCCTCTAACTTAATTTGATTTACCCAGAAGCCTTTGTCTCATTCCACCACCAAGTACCCACAGTGAAATCCTGACCTCCCCTTCCCTGCCAAAAATAATTCAATTTTACCACTGATGCCATTGTAGCCAGTAGAGAATAACCCTAAAGAAGGACCATTCTAAGGGGGTTACAGCTAAAATACATTGTATCAAAGTCAAAATAAAAAGCATAAGTGCTGGTTCTGGTAGCCAAGAATTTTGCTAGCCATAGAAGAATTGATTACCTTGGCAGCTTAAGGCTAATATAATTCTACCTAATTCCAAGACTTAGACCATAGTTTGCAAGTGACTGGAATAGGTGCAGGTTTGAGCCCTCACTCTGCTGTAGCTGGATCAAGTAGCTGCCTCTACATGTTTAAAAAAATTAGGGTTTATAATAGAGTTGAAGTTAATATACACATGTGTTTTATACTGATAATTTAAGGGGTAGTCAAATAGCAGTAATAAAAGTGAACATGTATATAGTATGGTTGCTTCTTCCCTGTACTGTAAACCAATTGATTAAACCTAATTAAAAGAGAATATTGCTTTTTTTTTTTTTTCCTTCAAATGTTGCTTCTTTTGAAGCAGGAATAAAATGTAATAGAAATGAACAATTTGCAGTAAATTAAAAAAAAAAAAATTGTGCAGGATCAGAGGAGCCTTAAAATTCGTTTCTGTAACAAGAACTGGAAATCAAGTACAGTAACTTTATGGCAGTTGGAGAGTTTTTGTTGTGTGTGTTTTAATTAAGTAATTTGATGGTTATACATAACCATTGGCATGAAAATTTAATTTTTTGGTGAATGGAAGGTGAATTTTCAAGAATGTACCTCTAAGAGTATATGCACTGAAAACTAACAGGTTTTTTTTGAGCCATCATTTCTAATACTCATGCAAGTAAAGCACAGTAGCACAGGAAAGGAGAGTTTTTTTATACATGTTTTTGCAATAGATATACAACATGAATGTAAATATGGTCATATCTAAGCTTGTCTCTTTTGTATATTATTCCCTAGAAGCTGTTTCAGAATATAAAATACAGAGCAGAGTTCAGAAAAGCATAGATACCCGTCATACTCTTATTAAGCTTCTTATCTATCTTGGTGTGTATATAGGGACCTTTAATCAGCAATATTTAATCCCTAGGTAGAAATGAGCCCAAAACTTACAATCAGCTTATTAAAATAGTTCATGTGTTCTGACAATATTGTTTTAACTATTACCAAGTACAAAGGCAGAATTGGCTCTGTGGAAGTTATTATTGGACATGCACTTCTTCATCTGATGATCACTGTAACAGGAGGGCATCCTAGGAGTTGCCGTGCTCTCCGCAGCACCCCCTGTGTACCTCTGTAAGCACTGCAACATATAAATTTAGTTTTTGAAATTGGGTGCCACTCAATTCACAAACTTTATGGAGGGCTGCCTCAAGTCCAAAAAGTTTGAGAACACTGCTTTATCCTAAGGTTCTATTTATAAAGAATTAATGACTGACAGATGCTTTATCCAAAGGAGGCCAAACTTTTTGACAGGCATACTACATATCGGCCCTGCTGCACACCCAAGTGCCACTCCAATTCCCTTCCCCTGCCTAATTGCTGTTCAGATTTGTTTCCCGCCCTGTGTTCCCTGCCTGGTCTGCTGCTCCACTTTCTGCTCCTTGCCCCATCTGCTACTGTATTAACTGTCCCCTCTCCAATCTGGGGCGTGCCACACGCAGAGGCTGCCTGAGACACTTGTGGCCACAGGTTGGCCACCCCTGTTTTAAGCAAATGCTACAGATACAACCAATATGAATATAAGCAACTTGTAAACTCCAACAATGGATTAATCATTTAATAAACTACCATAATTTTATCTTGTAATCATTTATAAAATATGATCAGAAAAAGAATGGTACTTTTACAAATCAATTGGTGTGTATCCTTGATGCAAAAAAGTATAATAAACTTTCAGAACAAGATTACAGAATTTTTATGAGAGAGAATTAGAGATGAATGGGAAATATTTTTCTCATTGTGCAAAAGTTTGAGATTTCAGTGTTTTGAGTCTTGTTTTTTTTCCTTTATTTTACTGCAAAGTAGGAGCATCTACAAGAGACACTGTCACTGTAGTGACAAACTACAGTGACATAGCTCATTGCTACAGTGATATAACATTGGCATGCACAAACTGTGACATGGATGCTACTGTGCAGTAGGGTTGGAAATTACCCATTCACTACCAGGACTGAACCATAACAACTGTGTAATTGGGGGCACATGTAGATGTGCCCAGTGAAACCAAAACTTTTTGCATCTTTGGGTTTTTCATTTAAAAAAAAAAAAAAAAGAGGCATCACCCTGGGAATGTTAGTATCCCAATGGTCAGGGTACTTCTTCTAGGATTAGGGAGAGAAACTTTCAAATCTGCTCTACCCATCTTGGATCAAGGATATGAACCTCAGTCTCTAATAGCCTAAATGAGTGCTTTACTCAACTTACTAGTGTGGTATGGGTCTCTATCAACTTTTTGAATACAAAGATGGAATTGCCCCAACACGAGAGACTGAAATGCAGCCCCAGGCCCCTAGGATATTAGTGAAGCTTCTAGTTTCTTTTTAACTGGACCAAAATATGGATTGTTTTATATGTGATGATGTACCACACCATCTGTACCCCCTTTTCAAAATCCTAGATCCACCCATAGGTTAGACAGACACTTGGCTGTGCTGCCTTGAGATGGGGAAGATCCTGCCTTGAGTTGAGGGTTCAGCTAGATGACCTCATGAGGTCCCTTACAGTCCTATTTCCCTATGATGATAGTCTGTTGAATGTGAGCTTCTAGTTTAATGCTAAAGACAAAGGAGATAATGTGATTTTTAACTATATAAACAAGAAAATCCTGAGTAGGAATAAAGAGGTTATATTACTTCAATTTGTCAGTAATACATCTACTACTTGTATACACTGTCCATTTCTACTATAGATAAATCAGACAGAGGGGTTAATACACTGGGAAGCGTTTAGAGAAAAACCAGAAAAATGATTAAACTACTGGAAAACATCCTTTGCAGTAAGACTGAAGGAGCTCAATTTAGATTGATAAAGAGGAGCTTAAATGTGTGATTAGATCAGTCTAAAAGTACCCATATGGGAAGAGAATTTTCTTCAGTTTACCAGACTAGAATTTACAGCAATATCCACTGGCTAAAGCCAGAAGTTCAGATTAGCAAGCACTGTTTTTTGTAAGTAGAAGGTAATGCCAGTGTAACTGCAGCCAGGCTCAGGGTTTGTCATTATTTAACTATATCAATTTCTTAACCAATATACTTAAATTGATACAAAAACTGTATAGACAAGCCTTAAATTTTACACAGGAAGAAAGGGCAAGGGAGAGATTATAGAAGTCTTTTCAGGCTGTTGTTTTCACAGGAGGGGAAAAATAGAGAACCCTCTGTGCTGAGTGGCAGTATAATACCACCTAGTAAATCACAGCAGGCTTCTGAATGAGTTGTTAACAGATAATAGCACACAATTCACAAGCCACTCATTTTAGCAATTCTTATTTATAGATCAAGTTAAGCACACTACATCAAGCCTTTACTATGTATGGTCACTTGAGTTGGGAGAAAAATCAGAAACAAACAGCACAGAACTAGATTTGAAAAAATATATCCTTCAAGGAAAAACAACATTCTTCTGGACAGAACTGTTGGTTGTAGTCATGTTGGTCTAAGGACATTGGCAGGCAAGATTCTTTGTGTAGATATGATATCTTTTATTAGACCAGCTGAGTAGCTGGAAAAAAGTTCTTTGCAAGCTTTCGGACACAAGCAGTCTTCAGGCATAGGGAGCCTGCTGTTCTGTGATTTCTAAGGAATAAAAGGAGCTAGAAGTGTGACAGGAGGTCAGTGAGAGTATAAATAGTTGTAAATTATTAAAGCAATGGGTAGAGAAGGAAGGGGAGGGGAGGAATGAGTGGGAAATAATGTCAAAGGTAAGCAAAGGAGGCTGCTGTAGTTGAGTTCTCCAAGGTAGAAGAGAGGCAGTCTGTGGAAAAAGTAAATAGCTGGAAATTAGGAAGACAAAGGGTAGAGAAGGAAGAAGTGGGGGGGGGGAGGGGGAACTTAAATGGTAAGATCAGATAGGTACCTGGTAAATGTGTCCCTGGTGGGACTCCACCCATGACTGGACCATGGGTATAAATGGCTATACCCTGTGCAGGAGAGAGAGCTACGCCCCTGCCCCTTTTGTCTACTCAATGTCAAGGAGAGCTACGTGTCCCTGCTAGCTGACACTGGTGACCAGGGTGGACAGCTGGAGACCCTCTGGGTTAAAATCTTTGGGGAACACGGCACAGGGGACAAGATGGTAGGAGTCTACCACAAACCTCCCACCCAAAGTCAAGAGCTTGACCAGGAGTTCACATGGGAACTGGCTAAGGCCGCATGCTCTGGGTCCATGGTTGTCTGGGCAGTTGAAGTGTCCCATGACATCTCATGGGAAGAGTGCTCCGCTAAATCTGAGTGGTTGCAAAGCTTCCTCTTGTATGTGGATGACCTCTATCTGAGATGAGGTCTACGGGCCAATGAGAGAGAAAGCACTACTCAACCTGGTACTGGCAACTGGGGACAAACCTCGCTGGGAAGCTGGGTAACGGTGACCATGAGCTGATTATCTTCACCATCTGCCGTAAAGCTGGCAAGACAGTCAGCAATACAGAAGTCTTCAACTTCAGGAAAGCTGACTTGGTAAGTTCAGGAGGCTTGTCAATGAGGCCCTAAGGGACCATGACCCAAAGGGGAGGGGAGTTCAGGAAGAGTAGTTGCTCCTCAAGGGAGCGATCCTTGATGCACAAGCTAATGCCATTCCGTCTTGGAGGAAGGGCAGCAAAAGGGCACAGTAGCCCTCTTGGCTCTCCAGGGAACTACTGTACCTCCTGTGGCTAAAAAAAAAGACCTACAAAGAATGGAGGATGGAATCCACCTCCAGGGAGGAATATTCTGCAATGGTCTGGACCTGCAGGGAGTGAACAAGGAAAGCCAAAGCTATGACTGAGCTCCAACTAGCTACAAGTATCAAGGATAATAAGTCCTTTTTTAGAAATGTGGGGAGCCGGAGAAAAGCAAGGGCAACATTAGACTCCCGATAAACCAGAGGCGACAACTAACAACCAATGCCCAGGAAAAAGCCAACCTACTAAATGAGTACTTTGTGTTGGTCTTTCATCAGTCCCACGGTTGCCCCTGCCCACTACAGGACAGTAGGCCCTGGGTGAGGGAGATCCCTTGCCCTCTGTAACAGTGCAGGGTCCTAGGGGTAGCCATGAACTCCCTTAGCGCCCCTTACTGTGCCAAGGTGATATTAAAAGCGCCCTCACAATCTTGCCCACCATGTCTTTGATGTTAACAATGTTTAAAAGAGGCTGCCCTTACTCCTGTCTGACATGGTGCTCTGATGTATCTCAGTCTTAGTTCTATCTTGGGTGACTTTGTGCACCCCAGCCTTTTGGGCTATGTATGGCTCCAACCACCCCTGTACCATGCCCCAAGCCTCGCAGATGTACCGGACGTTGTTTGCTCGATTTCCCTCTCCGTGCCCCACTGGCGCGCTCTGGCTTGTCTCGCAGCCTGCGCCCCCACTGGCGCGCTCTGGCTTGTCTCGCACTGCCCACTCTGGGGCTTCTTGCCTTAGGGCTCAGGCAGCCTCAGCCTTGCCTGGCCACCTTCCAATCCTCTGCTCCCCTTCTCAGGGCTGGGGTCAGTGTACCCCTGAATGTTGTGGCCTCTCTGGCACTGGGGTCCCCACACTACTGTGGAGCCCCTATGAGGCCTCCTCCAACCCCTAATAGCCTTACCCGGTCCTCTGGTGTAACGATGACAACAACAAAACAATAACACAAGCCCCTGGGCATTAACACAAAGTTATACCTCCTGGCTAAACATCCTCTAAACCACACCACCTCTCACCTGTGAATGTTGGGTACATTCAGGCCTTATTCTCCTTCCTACCTTCAGGCAGTACTTCTTTTTCCTATCTTCTGGCAGAGAGAGAGAGCACTCACCACCTCCAATCTGGGTCTTATAGTAGTCAGCCCTGCCCCTTCTGGTCAGCTGACTCACCAGGTGTGAACATGAGACTTCAATGTGATGCTCTGGCTAGTAAAGCGAGCAAAACACTGGCTTGCATCCATAGATGCTTCTCAAGCAAATCCTGGGATGTCATTCTCAGGGATGTCGTTCTCCCATTGTACTCAGCCTTGGAAAAGCTGCAGCTGGAGTACTGTATCCAGTTTTGGGTCCACAATTCAAAAAGGATGTGGAGAAGCTTGAGAGAATCCAGAGAAGAGCCACACACGTGATCAGAGGTCAGGAAAACAGACTTTACGATGACAGGCTGAGAGCTATGGGACTCTTCAGCCTGGAAAAGTGCAGGCTCAGGGGCAATCTGATGGCCATCTCTTAAGTTTATCAGGGGTGTTCACCAGGATCTGGGAGAATGGTGAACAAACAGAGTGCCCCAAGGGATGACAAGGTTGAATGGTCATAAACTCCTGCAAGACCATTTCAGGCTGGACATAAGGAAGAATTCCTTTACTGTCCAAGCCCCCAAGGTCCAGAATAGCTTACCATCAGAGGTAGTTCAAGCACCTACTCTGAACACCTTCAAGAAAAAATTGGATGTTTATCTTGCTGGGATCCTATGACCCCAGCTGACTTCCTGCCCCTGGAGCAGGGGGCTGGACTCAATCTTCCGAGGTCCC
>NW_017728906.1:162143709-162150188 GCF_001723895.1 Crocodylus porosus
CACATTACCCAGTGCCGCCTTCATCCTCCCTATGTATTTAAAAAAGGACTTTTTATTATCCTTGATCTTGGACGCTATTCCTAGCTCTATGTCCACCTTAGCTTTCCTGACAGCCCCCCTACAGGCCTGAGCAGAGGTGGTATACTCCTCTTTGGAGAGAGCACCTCCCTTCCACTGGGTGTACGCCACCTTTTTGGCAAGTAGGCATTCCCGGATGTTCTTAGTGAGCCAGGGGGACTTTTGGGCACTCTTGCCCCCCTCGCATCTTGTTGCAATGGACTCCCCTTGGGCCCTGAGTATTGTTTCCTTAAGGAACGACCACTTGTCCTAGACACCTGAGTTCCCCTGCCCTCAAGGACCCCAGCGCCTCCCCCACTAGTCTCCTCAACTTGTTGAAGTTGGCCCTCCTAAAGTCTAGGGCTACCGTCTTGCTGCAGGCCCTAGACACCCTGTGCTGGATGGTGAATTCCAGCAAGCGATGATCGCTATTGCCCAGTGTCACAGGGCACTTAGGTGTCCTGTTCCTAAGTAGTGGAGAAGGATAGCTGCCAATCTCCAGGGCAGCTCAGGTGCTGGTTGCTGCAGCAACTGTGCGGGTCACATGACCGGAAGGGGGCAGGGCCAGGCCTTTATAAACAGCCCAGGCTGGAGCCTGGAGAGCAGTTCCCTTCTGGCAGCTGCAGGGGCAGGAGCTCTGTGGGAGAGTTGTGCAAAGTAGAGCTGATGGTTGCAGCCTGACCACCCAAGCAGCTACAGTGTGGTAAGGGTAGAGAGAACCCAGGCTGGGAGGTCATGGCCAGAGAGCCAAGGGAGCATGGACTGTATGTTTTAAGCCAGGAGGCTTCTTGTTGTTGAGTTGTAGACGGTTGGCTTATGTTATTGCTTTGAGTTTAATACCGGAGGACCAGGTGAGGCTGTAGGGGTGCGAGAAGGCCTCACGGGAACTCCACAGTTGCTTGGGGGTTCCCGATGCCCTGTGTGGGCAAATGAGTAGTGCCAGGGATGGCACGGTTGTTTGGTGCTGGGTGGCGCAGAGCCGGTGACTATAGAAAGACCGGCAAAGGCAGAGAAAAGCCACAGAACCGGGCGGATACTCGAGAGGAGCCCCGGAGAGGACACATTTAGAGAAGCAGCCCAAGAGGGGCATGGGTTATTGACAGACACCCCAAGAGGAGGGGTGCGGCCTAGACATCCTGGAGGGTCTCCACTCTAAAGGGAACCCCAGGGAACCAAAGGGGCCAGGTAAGGCTCCGGCTGCCTGAGCCTAATTAGATACTTATTATTGACAGGATCCCAGAGAGGCCAGGTAAGGCTTAGGTCGCTTGAACCTAATTGGATACCTATTATTGACAAGAACCCTGAAGGGCCAGAGAGGCCAGGTAAGGCTCTGGCCGCCTGAGCCTAATTAGATACTTACTATTGACAGGATCCCAGAGGGGCCAGGTAAGGCTTAGGCCACCAAGCCCAGTGGGCAAAGTACCACCAGTAAGCCCGATAGGGCTAAGGAGTAGAGGGGTGCTAGGGTTGCGTGACAAGCCCAGGGGCGCCAGACGAAGGGCGTCGGTTGCGTGACAAGCCCAGGGGCGCCAGACGAAGGGCGTCGGTTGCGTGACAAGCCCAGGGGCGCCAGACGAAGGGCGTCGGTTGCGTGACAAGCCCAGGGGCGCCAGACGAAGGGCGTCGGTTGCGTGACAAGCCCAGGGGCGCCGGGCAGCGCGCCAGATAAGAGAAGGACCTGACAACGTCCGGAAGAGCTGCAAGGCTTGGGGCGTGCTAAAGGGGAGGTTGGAGGCATGCATAGCCCTTAAGGCTGGGGTGTATTGAGTCACCCCATATGGAACAGGGGATAGTCCAGCAAATACCATGTATTAGGAGATAAAAGGAAGCCTCCCTAATTGAACCTTTTAACAGCAAAGACGTAGCTGGCGAGGACAGAGGGTGCTGGATTGCCTAATTGACACGATAGGGGGGCGCTAGAGGGATCACAGCTGCTCCTAGGCCCCACGCCGTGACACCCAGGTGGTCAAGAACCTGAAGGCCCTTTACCAGGTCCAACAGGGCGTTTCCTCTGGTGGGACTGTGCACCTCCTGGATTAAGTGGAGGTCCTGTATCTCAGCTAGGAACCTCCTGGACTGGTCCGTCCTGGCTGACTGTTCCTCCCAGCAGATGTCCGGGTAATTAAAATTACCCATGACAACTACATCCCTTGCCTTAAGTGCCTCTTGAAGCTGGCCTGAAAATTCCCGGTCCAGCTCCTCCCCTTGATTGGGGGGAGTCTGTAGTAGACCCCCACCATCAAATCGCTCTCCCCACGGTCCCCTTGAATCTTAACCCAGAGCATTTCAGCCTGCCCTTCCTTTGACCCCATTCTGCTGGCAGAGGATGTGTAGTGCTCCCTGACATAGAGTGCCACACCCCCACCTTTCCTTCCTTCTCTGTTTCTCCTGTAAAGCCTGTAGCCCCTAATGCTAACTGCCCAGTCATGGGACGAATCCCACCACTTTTCTGTTATCCCTATGTCATCTGGGTCTGAACTGGCTATTCTGAGGGCAAGTTCCTCCTGTTTATTCCCCATACTGCGAGCATTAGTATATAGGCATTTAAGGCCTTGCAAGACCATGTGTGCCACCCCCCATTTAGGGAGACGGTCTGGACCCCCATTTCTTACCTTAGCACTCCTTGCCTTTGTCACCTGTCCTGCTTGGATGGCATCTCCTCATCTTCCTGCGGCCCCCTCCCCCGGCGAAGCTAGTTTTAAAGCTTGCCGTACGAGATCAGCCAACCTGGAAGAGAAGACACGCTTGCCTTTAGGAGAGAGATGAAGCCCACCCCAGCAAGTCCCCCGCCCGAAAGCATGGGTCATTATCAAGGAACCCAAAACCTGCCTGGCGGCACCAGCTGCATAAGCACCAGTTGACCACGCTAATGCAGGCCTCGTGTCGCTGTCCCTGCCTACTCACCAGAAGAAGAGAGGAAAATACCACCTGCGCCCCCATCTCCTTCAGCCTGTCTCCCAGAGCCTTGAAATCCTTCATAATGCAGTCAGGGTTGCCCCTGGCTGCGTCGTTCATACCCACATGGACGACAACCCTGGGGTACTGGTCTGCAGGTCAGATGTAGGCGGATCTATGATCTGTGTCATAGTATGATCTATGTCTCTTGAGGAGTGTCTTTGTTGGGTGAAGGCCCTTCTGAGATTTGTGAGGTGGTTATCACAGGTGTTTTCCTTGGTGCAGACTCAGTGGTATCGGAGAGCTTGGCTGTAAATTACAACTTTCTTGATGTGTTTAGGGTGTTTGCTGGTTCTGCATAGATATGTATGTTGGTCCATGGGTATCTTGTACACGGTGGTTTATATGTTACCATTTTGGATATAGATCACAGTGTCCAAAAAAGAAATACTGGTGTTAGAATATTCAAGTGATAGCATATTGTGGGGTCATTTTGGTACCTGTAGCTGTGTCCATGGTCTGGAGGAAGTGTTATGTCCAAACTAAAGTTATTGTGTGTAAGAATGAAATATATGAGTTTAGTGATATCCTGAGGCCTGTACTCTGAGTTGTAATCTTGCTCTTGTAGATAAGTGATGCAGGCTTGGATGCCATCCTGGTGTGGGATGTTGGTGTATAAGCTAGTGACAGCCATGGTGGATAGGAGGGTATTGCTGAGAAGGTGGTCTGTGTTTGAGTTTTCACAGAAAATCTGTTGTGTCTTAGATAAAACTCTGTCTTTGGGTGATGAGTGGTTTTAGGATGGATTTGATGAAACCATTACGGTTCCATGGTTGGAAATTATAGGTCTGTCAGGTTTCCCTTGTTTGTGGATTTTATGGAGCATGTAAAAAGTCCCTGGATTGAGTAGTGGAGGGATCAGGGTCTGAAGTTTTTCTTGTAGTTCAGATGGAAATTATGTGATGGTGGTTTTGAGATTGTAGGTGAAAAGGGGAGTTGGATCTTCTAGTTTTTTATAGCAGGTAGTGTCAGAGAGTTGTCTGTTGGCTTCTTTTACATAGTCTTCATGGTTAAGGATAACTATAGTCTCTCCTTTATCAGCTGGTTTTATTACTATTTGGTAGTTTTCTATGGCCCTTCTTTCTGGGAAGGAGAGGTTGTTATAGTGGTGTTTGTTGTTGAGTAATTCATTTTTCATTCTTTCTCTGAAGCACTCAGTGTAGGAGTCATTTTGAATTTTGCCCACTGTAAGGTGTCCAATCTGAGGTTTTTTGGATTTTTTGGCTTCAATTTTTTCATCGATGTTGTCATCAGATGAATTCATGTTGAAAGCGGATTCATTTTGATTGTGGAAATATTCCTTTAGACAGAAGTATCAGAAAAATTCTTCTAGTTCTCTGCACGGTAATATCTTATTAAGGATTTTTTTCTGAACAGAAATGAAGGCCTTTGGAGAGGAAAGATTTTTCAGCTTTGGTAAGTATGTGCATGGAGAGATTGATAATATGAGAAGGTTGGTTCCTTCTGTTTCATCAGATATGATGCTAGAATGTTGTACAGTATTGGTGTTCTTCTGAGGGTTGTTTTGTGGCTGGGACAGTTGTTCCTGCAGTAATCAGTTCCATTTCTTCTTGTGTTGGATGGATGGTGTAATAAATCTTTGGTAGTCTTTTTGTGTATGTTGTGTACTGTTTGGGAAGATATCTGGATTCATCTCTTGTAGGCTTGTTGTAGCATGTGTTGATATCCTTCTTGAGGAGATTTCTTTTGGAGTACAGTCTGCGAAGGTGATGATATCTAAGTTTTTTGTTTTTTTTTTTTTGAAGTTCTCGTGCAGAGTTGTGAAGCATATTTGGAGTTGTATGTGGTGGCCAGGGATAGTAGATGTTCAGTCCTCTGGGAATAATGTTGTGTTTCTTGCATAGGTTTCGAAAGTATATATCGCTGTTGAGGTTAGTTTCTTTTTTCTTCATGTTGTGAAGTTTCCATTTCAAACAGCAAAATTTGATACCTTCCATGTTGCAAGGTTTTTGGTTGTAGCCATGTTGGTCTAAGGACATAGGGCAAGGTTCTTTGGGTAGATGTGACACTTTTTATTAGACTGACTGAGTAGTTGGAAAAAAGTATTTGCAGGCTTTTGGGCCGAAGCACCCTTCTTCAGGCATAGGGAGTCTCTCCTCCTCTGAAAGAGACAGACAGACAAGAGCCTAATGCCAACACTTAAGCTTTTAGCCAAAGACAAAGAAAGTTATCCATGAAATAATTACAAAACAACATAAACCAAGAAACTTAAAAAGCAACATTGCTGTGACATGGCTGCCAAACAAAGCCTCTACCCAGGAAGATCTGTCCCACAAGTCGCAGAAGAGATCTAAACCAGGGGTGTCAAACATATTGCCCATGGGGCACTGAGAGGGGCTAGGAATACATAGGCTGGTTAAGCAAGGGAAAGGTCCATCACCAAAATCTGGGGTATGGAGGCCTGTTAGGGACACATGTCAGTAGCAGGGGGTGAGAGACAACTGCATTAAGTCCTCTGACACTGCTCACCCTGCTGCTGTTACTGCCTCCAGATCCAGCTCACAATGAGCCCCATGGTCCAGATCTGGCCTGGGAGGCCAAGCAAGTTTTACTCTCCCAATCTAAACAATCCTAAGGGGGATAGTCTCTCTCCACTTGAGACTATGCAGGATGCTACTGCCATTGGTGAAGTGCCGGTGGAAGTGCACTTCTGGTCTTGCCAGTTTTGCTGCTGGCTCAGCAATCAGCCGCTGGGCCCCCTGTCCCCCATCAGCAATCTGGTGCTCACCCAGACTCGGGAGGCACCAGTTGCCCATGGCTATTGCTATTTTTCCCTTACCAACAGAAAGAGATAAACCCATCATAAGACAGAAACTGGCAGTGAAATCCAGAAGTAGTAACACAGGCAAGAGAAATGAACTTCAATTGAAAAAACCATTGTAAAGAGAATTGTTTTGATAGAAGGAATAACTGTATTTGAGGCATCATCATTGTCTGTATAGGTTTATAACATTTATATTTTCATTTGATATAATTTTTAAGAGAAAATTTAAGCACTGGAGGCCATGGATATTGCTTACCATCTTGATCCAGGAACATCCAGGTCAAATAGATGCTCCTGGAACCCAAAAAATCTTCTGTTATTTCTTCCCACTCTTAATTAACAGGAAGCATTTGTTTATAACTCCTTCAGACAGTATTCCTTTTCAGTCCCTCCAGCTCACCTCCCAACACCAAATTCTACAATAGTAATTAAATTGTAACTCCCCTAACTTCACTGGAGTTACTCCTCGTTTACCTCTCTCTGCTCAGATTTACATTGGTTAATACAGGAGAAGAATTTGGCTGCTAACCTCAGCAAGTTATTTTAGCACCTCAGTCCAAGCTTATATTTCATAGACATTAGGGCTGGAAGGGACCTCAGAAAATCATCGAGTCCAGCCCCCTGCCCAAAGGGCAGGAAGTCAGCTGGGGTCATAGGATCCCAGCAAGATAAGCATCCAATT
>NW_017728906.1:162150418-162167869 GCF_001723895.1 Crocodylus porosus
CTGAGTACAAGGGGAGAATGACGTCCCAGGATTTGCTTGAGAAGCATCTATGGATGCAAGCCAGCATTTTGGTCACTTTACTGGCCACAGCATCTCATTGCAGGCTCATGTTCATCTTTGTGGTCAATGATGACCCCCAAGTCTTTGTTCTGCAGTGCTAGCCAGCGTAGCACTACCGAGCCTATAAGAATGCTGCAGGTTTTTCCTCCCAAGGTGGAGAACCTTGCATTTTTTTGGTGTTAAACACCATCAGGTTCTCATCTGCTCCTTTGAGCCTGTCAAAGTCAGCCTGGATCTCCCTCCTGTCTTTGCCCCACAGTTTGGTGTCATCGGCGAACATGGCCAGTCTGCTTCTGACTCCAATGTCCACATCATTAAAGAAGATGTTGAGCAATATGGGTCCAAGGACAATACATTGGGGGACCCCACTGGTCACAGGGCACCATGATGATTGACTTCCATCAATTGCTACCCTCTGGGTCTGACCACAGAGCCAATTTCCCAGCCAGCGGATCATGGTGGACCCAAGGCCACAATTGGCCAGTTTTGCCAAGAGGTGATCACGGGATACCAGATCGAAGGTTTTTTTTTTGAAGTCGAGATATATGACATCAATGTCTTCTCCCTTGTCCAGGTAATAGGTCACTTGGTCGTAGAAGGAAATGAGATTGATCAAGCAAGACCTACCCACAACAAACCTGTGCTGGCTATCCCTTAGGATGCTGGTGTCGGCCAGTCCATTAAGGATGGCCTCTTCAATAAACTTTTCTAAGATCTTCCCCAGGATAGAACTGGTCCCCAGGCACCACATTGGCCTTCTTCCAGTCTTTGGGCAGTACACCAGAGCACCAGGAGTTTTCAAAGATCCGTGCCAGGGGCTGGGCTATGATGCTGGCCAGCTCCTTGAGTACCCTGGGGTGTAGATTGTCAGGCCCGGCTGACTTGAAGGTATCCAGCCTCTCAAGGTGTTTCTTCATAAGGTCAGCATTGATGGAGGACAGGAGATCTGTCTCACCCAGACCTCCCCATCCTATAGTGGGCATGGGTGTCCCATGAGACTGATGAAAGACCGACGCAACTTACCCATTTAGTAGATTGGCTTTTTCCTGGGCATCAGTTGTCCCTTCTGGTTCAGCAGGGATCCAATGTTGCCCTTGCTTTTCCTCCGGCTCCCCACATATCTGAAAAAAGACTTTTTGTTGTCCTTGATGTTCAAAGCAATTAGAGTTCAGTTGCAGCCCTGGCTTTCCTAGTTTTCTCCCTGAATAACTGGACCAGTACAGAATATTCCTCCTTGGAGGTGAATTCCATCTTTTATAGGCCTTTCTTCTTAGCCTCAGGGGGCCTGCTAGATCCCTGGAGAGCCAGGGGGGCTGCTGTGCCCTCTTAGTTTCATAGTTTAATAGCTGGTAGGTTCGGAAGGGACCTGAGCAGATCATCAAGTCCAACCCCCTGCCGTAGCAGGAAAAAGTACTGGGGTCAGATGACCCCAACAAGGTGTTCATCTAGCCTCCTCTTAAAGACCCCCAGGGTAGGAGCCAGCGCCACTTCACTTGAAAGTTGGTTCCAGATCCTAGCCACCCTGACAGTGAAGTAGCACCTCCTGATGTCTAGTCTGAATCTACTCTCTGCCAGGTTGTGACCGTTATTTCTAGTGACTCCTGGTAGTGCTCAGGAGAACAGAGATTCCCCCAACGCCTGCTGGTCCCCTCTGACTAGTTTGTAACAGACCATTAGATCTTGCTGCCTTTCCTCCAAGAATGGAATGGAATTAGCTTGTGCATTGAGGATCGCTCCCTTGAGGAGCAACCACTCTTCCTGAACTCTCCTCCCCCTGGGGTCATGGTCCCTTAGGACCTCACTGATGAGCCTCCTGAGCTTGTCAAAGTTGGCTTTCCTGAAGTCAAGGACTTCAGTGTTGCTGATTGACTTGCCAGCTTTATGGCGGATGGTGAAGGTGATCAGCACATGGTCGCTGTCACCCAGCTTCCCATCAGTCACTAGGTTGCCGATTAGGTCACCGCCAGTAGCCAGTACCAGGTCGAGCAACGCTTTGCCTCTCGTTGGCCCATAGACTTCTTGAGTCAGGTAGAGGTCATCCACGCACAATAAGAAGTTTTGCAGCCACTAGGATTTTGCTGAGTGATCTTCCCACAAGATGTCTGGGTAATTGAAGTCACCCATGACAACCATGGTCCTGGAGCATGCGGCCTCAGACAGTTCCCGGGTGAACTCCTGGTCAAGCTCTTGACTTCAGGTGGGAACTCTGTAGTAGACTCCCATTGTTGTGTCCCCTGTGCTGTGTTCCCTCTGGGTTAAAATCTGTGGGGTCTCCAGTCATCCACCCTGGTCACCAACATCAGCTTGCGGGGACACACAGCTTTCCTTAACATAGAGAGCTACACCCCTGCCCTTCTTATCTACATGATCCCTCCTGTACAGGGTATCGCCATCTATACCCATGGTCCAGTCATGGGTGTAGTCCCACCAGGTCTTTGTTATCCCTACGATGTCATAATTATTTGCACTAAGCAGGAGGACAAGTTTCTCCTGCGTATTCCCCAAGCTCCTGGCATTAGTGTACAGGCAGGCAAGTGTCGCCTTGGGGGCTCTTGCTTTGCCCACAGATTGCACCAGGGCTTGGGCAGGGGTGGGCTCCCTTAAGTGCCTTGGCCTGCTGGCTTTGCAAGGGTTACTCAGCAGACCAGCAGTGGCGGTAGTCCCCCCATCCCCCAACAGGCTTAGTTTAGATAATAATAATATTTATATCAAGACGTGGCAGACAAGAAAAGGCAGGATACAAGATGAACTACAGAAAAATGAAACATTAAGGGACTTCAGAGGTGCCCCTCATAGGCAAAAAAGGAAAAAAAATGCTGCTTTGGAGGTCAGCCTCTTACATTCCCCCTTTTAAATAGCCCCATGGTTGGTCACTGTCTAATCTCACTGAGCAACATTCCCTCTACTTGGCTGTCTTCCTCCTGGCCCCATAGAACTCTTTCCTTCCTGGATGCCCAGTGGACCATTTTCAAGAAGAGTGTTTTGGGTAACACCTGGTCTGTGGCCTGATGCTGGTTAGAGCACATTGGTAGGAAGCAGCAGGCAAGGTTCAAAGCCAAAGTGGGGTAGGGGGAAGTAGGACTCAGGCCTTGGTCTCCTACCTGGATGGGGACCTGAACCACTAAGCTATTAAGTTAAAAGGTGGGAGAGCTCTTCCTCTACTCCGGCTTTGTGGTCTTTCTGCAGCTCTAAGCCAGCATTATAAGCACATCTGGTCAAATCTATTTTGCCTAAGCATAAACACTGCATGCCCCCAGAGGCTGGGAGGGCATGGGAAGCTCCCACAGGTGGCAGCAGCACCATCAGTGGTGGGAGCATAGTGGTGGCGAGCGGCGAGCTCCCACAGGCAGCTGCAGTGCTGTCGGCAGCAGGGGGGAGGGTGGCAAGCGCAGACCAGCAGTCAGCAACCACCCACAGATGTCACCAGCAGTGTTGGCAGCAATCAGTGGCAATTGGGGACCACCTGCAGATGGGGGCAGGGGTGGCAAGCAAAGATCACCCGCAGGCATTGCCAGCAGTGCCTTTATGCAGGGGGTGCACATGCACCCGCATGCACCCTTTATGTGTCACCAATGTGCCTGAGCACTTGAGCTTCGCAACTGTGCATGATCTGTAGGCTTCATTCTGCCTGCACAAGGTGATCATAACTAGACCGAATCTAAATTGTGCACAGAAGTCATAAGTACAGTTGCACAGCATCACTGTCATCAATGAGAGTTATGTAAGTGCTATTTAAATGCACAAAGATGAAATAGGTTCCAGCCTGAAGCTGTACTAACTGGAGGTAGATTGCTCCTGCTCGGGGCTCAATGTACAGAAAGTAAGATGCATGGTAACTTGGAGATGCTGTGCTTTCCTTCTCATTCTGTGCCCTTTGTACCTTTGAGAGATACCTTATGGGGCCACAAGGATGCTTTCCAGACAAGACAGGTGACGAGCACAAGAAATACCCAGGGAAGTGACAGAGGTCTGGATAGTCCTGGGATCAGGGGGGAGGTGCATGTACCCATAGGAAGCCTTAAATGCCTCCTACACTAATACTCATGGTATGGGGAACAAGCAGGAGGAACTTGTCCTCCTGCTACCTAACACAAACCCAGACATAGTGGGACTCACTGAAACCTGGTGGGATTCAACCCATGATTGGGCAGTAAACATCAAGGGCTACAGACTGTTCAGGTGGGATAGAATGGGGAGGAAAGGCAGAGGTGTGGCACTCTACGTCGAAGAGCAATACATGTCCTCAACAAACAGCAAGGGGTCAAAGGAGGATCAGACTGAAGTGCTCTGGGTTGGAATGCAAGGGGGTCAGTGGGGAAAGGGACTTAATGGTGGGTGTCTACTATTGACCACCCAACCAGGGGGATCAGCTGGACTGGGAATTCTTAGGTCAGCTTGTGGAGGCAGTTAGGTCAAGGGACATGATCATCATGGGTGACCTAAACTACCCAGATATCTGCTGGGAGGAGCAGTGAGCCAGGTCTGACCACTCATGTAGGTTCCTAGCCAAGACACAGGACCTCCACCTAACCTAGGAGGTGCCCAGTCCCACCAGGAGAAATGCCTTGCTGGACCTGGTTCTGGCCACAGGCAATGACCTGGTGACGGGACTGCGGGTTCTTAACCACCTGGGCAATAGCAATCATCACCTACTGGAATTCACTATCTAGCACAGGGTGTCAAAGGCCTGCAGCAAGGCAGCAGCCTTTGACTTCACGAGGGTCGATTTTTTTTTTTCAATGAGTTAAGGCAATTAGTCAGGGAGGTACTGAGGTTCCAGAGGGTAGGGGAGATGGGAATCTAAGACGAGTGGTTGTTCCTTAAGGAGACGATCCTTTGAGCCCAAAGGGTGACAGTCCTAACATGAGTCAAATGGGGCAAGAGTGCTCAAAAGCCCCCATGGTTCACCAAAGGCATTCAGGAACATCTGAAAGCTAAAAAGGAGGTGTACACCACCTGAGGGAAGGGAGGGGCCATCACCAAGAAGGATTATACCTCCGTTGCTTGGGACTATAGCGGGGCTGTTAGAAAGGCTAAGGCAGAGACAAAACTAGGACTAGTGACCAAGATCAAAGATAACAAGAAGTACTTTTTTAAATACATAGGGAGTAAAAAGAAAGCACCAGGTAATGTGGGGACCCTGTAGGACATGCTTGGCAATCTGTTGTTTGCACCAGACGATAAAGCTGACCTCTTTAACAAATTTTTGCCTCCATTTTTTTGAGTAGGGAACAGGACATTCCCCACCCCCCCCACCAGGATTCCACATGGACTCAGAGGTACCACCAGGCATAGGGTCAGTGAGGACCTAGTCGGGGAACTCTGGTGGGACTAGACATGTTCAAGTCGGCAGGTCCAGATGATCTCCATCCCAGAGTGCTGAGGGAATTGGCAGAGGTCATTGCAGGACCCCTGGCACAACTTTACGAGCACTTGTAGTGCTATGGCCAGGTGCCAGAGAACTGGAAAAGGGCTGGGGAGGACCTATAGGCCCATTAGTCTTACCTTTGATACTGGTGAAGCTCTTTCAGAAAATTATGCGGGAACACATCTGCGAGGGGCCAGCAGGGGAGATTATGCTTAGGGATAACCAACATGGGTTCATTAGGGGCAGGTCCTGTCAGAACAACCTGGTTGCCTTCTGTGACCAGGTCACAAAATCCTTAGATGCAGGTGTTGCAGTAGACATAGTCTTTCTGGACTTTAGGAAAGCCTTCGACACTCTCACCCCATTCTCATTAAAAAATTAGGCAACTGTAGCATCGATGCCTGCACAGTCACATGGGTCACAAATTGGCTGGAGAGCCATACCCAGAGAGTGGTGGTGGATGGGTCATTTTCAACCTGGAGAGATGTAGGCAGTGGGGTCCCCCAGGGCTTGGTCCTTGGGCCTGCACTGTTTAACATCTTCATCAGTGATTTGGACAAGGGGGTGAAAAGCACCTTGTTCAAATTCACAGATGGCACTAAGATGTGGGGAGAGGTGGGCATGCTAGAAGAGAGGGACAGGCTACAACTAGATCTGGACAGGTTACAGGGGTGGGCAGATGAGAAAAGGATGGGATTCAATACTGACAAGTGCAAGGTACTGCAACTAGGGAGAAAGTATCAACAGCATACCTACAGGCTGGGGAACTCCCTTCTTGTCATCACAGAGGCAGAAAAGGATTTTGGAGTCGTCATTGATTTCAAGATGAACACAGGCCGCCAATGTGAGTATACGGTCAGTAAAGCTAAGGACATCTCGTCATGCATCCACAGATGCATCTCGAGCTGGTGCAAGGAGGTGATCCTCTTCCTCTATGCAACACCGCAGTTCTGGGCACCGCACTTCAGGAGGGATGTGGCCAGCATCGAGAGGGTCCAGGGGAGGGCCACCTGCATGATCAGGGCTCAGCAGGGCAGGCCCTATGAGGAGAGGCTACAGGACCTGAACCTGTTCAGCCTCCACAGGAGAAGGCTGAGAGGAGATCTGGTGGCCATCTATAAACTTACCGGGGAGAGGACCAGCAGGGAATGGGAGAGTCCCTGTTCCCCCAAGCACTACCAGGGGTGACTAGAAATAATGGCCATAAGTTGACTGAGAGTAGATTCAGGCTAGATAGCAGGAGGCACTACTTCACTGTCAGGGCAGCTAGGATCTGGAACCAACTTCCAAGGGAAGTGGTGCTGGCTCCTACCCTGGGGGTCTTCAAAAGGAGTCTGGATAATCACCTAGCCAGGGTCATTTGACCCCAGCATTCTTTCCTGCCCATGGCAGGAGGTCAGACTTGATTATCTGCTCAGGTCCCTTCTGACCCTACCAACTATGAAACTATGCATTACCAGCAAACTGAAGGCAATGTATATAGTGGTCTACCCTCCACCGCAGACACATATTTATAGCAGGGAGTATTTGGAGAGTAAGGTTACACTCTGCATCCTGCTAGATCTGGATCTGAAATCCAAGTAGGTCTTGTTCAGTGGGGAGGGGGGGAAATTATTCTCCTTGTTAGTCAAGCAAGGAGAAGGAAACAAAACCTAAATGAATGAATGAATGAATAAATAAATAACTTCAAAGCAAACCCATTTCCCCATAACTACCCACATGACCTAGGCCTTTAGTAATATTTCAGATATTAGTAAAGATCAGAGAGAGGAAATATGATGCATTACGCAATCACTCTTTTCTTTTATTAAAGGCATTCATTTTACCTGCCTTTGGCCATAACTTTTTTCTTATCTTCAAAATATTGAGTGAATTTCTCATTTATTCCCAAATCACCTGCAATAAAATCCATTTGTATTAATTTTCTAAATTAAACAGGGAAATACTGAGTGTCATATGTACTACAATGAAAGTTCCTGTGCATGACAAATTCTGCTTAACTCTATGAAGTGCATGACAGTACAAAATATACTTCATAGTCAGACAAATATTACAGTATCTTCCAGTGCAATAGTTTAAGCTATTGAAATGAATACTTTACATACAAATGTTGCACATGTAAAAAAATCCTGATAGAAGATAATCATGGATTTACTGTACCTTTTAGTTTGGAGTCTTAACTCTTTTACTTTAAGGCACAAAGCATAAAAAAAAAAACCAACAAGGCTATCTGGCCTCTTATTGGAGAAGCAGGGAACCTCTCAGGTCACTGCTCAGATCCTTGCTGGGGAGCCTCTCCTGCTGGCTGCAGCCTCTCATTGGGGAACCTGGAGCCCAGCGGGGAGCCTCCCCTGCTGGCCACATGCTGTGCTGCTCAGGGTCCCACTTCTGCAGGTCCTTCTGGGGCAACTGCTCCCACCCCCCTAGCCCAGCTCTTGCCAACTCTTTGAAGCTTCTTCACTGGTCTTTCCTGAGTCAGCCACGCTGCCCCTTATATCCCCCTCTAGGTGACCCAAGGGGCCAATCAGGGGACATGGAGGGTGAGTCTCTAGGGCCTGATTGGTGAGTAAAGGGAATCCCAAGTCCTCCAATCATCTTTTACCCCTTCAAAACCCTTGGGCCAAATCATTACCTGATTGGTGAGGAAAGGGCATCCCAAGTCCTCCAATCATCTTTTGCCATTTCAAAACCCCTGGGCTAAATCACTGCCAGCTAGCCTGTCACACAGCCTTGGATTCCAGTGCAGCACCAGGGCTGAGACTGACAATCAGTGAGCCATGCATGTTACAGATCATAGTAAATATCACCGTTCAAGTGCCCAGAACACATTCTAACTTTAATACAGCACAGATTTAACACAAATTAAATGTCCAAGTGACAAGACCTTAATTGGAAAGATTCAAAAGTTTGCAGCTTTTACAGCAACACATAGCAGGTATGGATGCTCAGATTTACAACAATGTTGTAAGTTATAAGTAATTTAATCAAAATTGACCATTACATTAGTGTAAAACTGGTCCAAGACTTGAATGAGAACAACAGCTTCCATAAATACCACCCTGAATGGTTAAAATTTTTCTCAGTTAAACCAGTATAAAACAAAAATGACTGCATTAACTTCTGTTGAGTTACTCTGTATTTGCACTAGTGTAACTATAAGTTGAATTTGGCATAACAAGATCTGGTAAGCTGTTTATGTCCTCTCAGACAATGAAGAAAAAGTGGTAAACACAAAAACTGAAAGTTTGGCCATTTAAGAATGAATTTAACAAGTGCAAATTGTTCCTACTTTTGTTTCCTGCAAAAAATTACAGAAAGATTTTGGATAATATGCTTGAATTAGCAAAACTATCACAACTGAAAATCGATACCTCTGCTTCCAACAATTCAATTTTATTATAAAACACATCTGTAAGCAGAGAAACTGATACATACTAAAAAGACAAAAATAAAAAGAGTGAGAGAAAAGTTACTCCCCGTATAACAACTGGTACTTTTTGAGAGAAGTGGTCCATCCATACATTCCATTGTGTAGTTTGAGCTCCTTGAAATTTTCACCAGTAGCATCCATGGCCCCTGCCACTTGTATTTTTGATACCAAGTGTATAAAGGTAGAGTGTGTCTACTGTGCCAGTTTTATTTCTGCTGCAGAATGCAAAAAGCACGCTGGATTCTAGGAAAAAGGAGATTAAGGGCAGGTTAAAGAGTGTGCATGTAAACAACACATCCCACATAACTCCAGTTCCTTTAAGTAATTTCTTCTCATGAGTCCATTTGCAGCTCCCAAGCCACATTAGTAACCAGTCAATTCACAAGTGGGATCTGGGAATACCAGGAGAATAGCAATCAAAGCAATACTTTGCTAAATACACATCTACTCTGAGGGCTTCAGATGCCATTTTGTAAATGTATAAGGAGAACTCCAGGTAGATATTTACAGCTGTCTAAGCTGAATACTGTTTTTCAGCAATCCCATGGATGCTGTTTGAGCTGTGAGCTCTAATATACAGGAGAGCTGACCTTGGCTTTTTTTTTTTTTTTTTTATAGCCTCTAGCCACTGGTACAGACCCACTTGGAAAGTCTTTGGGTGGAGGTTGCTGTATCATACTCTGCATCCTTTCCATGTGGTCACAAAAAGGTGAGAAAATAGCCTGAGCAGTTTTTGCCTTTGTAGCATGCCTCATATCCAGGTTACAGAGCAATGCCTCCATCTTGGACATGAGGCTTCAGAGGAAATATTGGAATGTGAATTTGCTGGTTAAGATCAGTGGTTTTTAAACTTCCTTAAGTCACATAACCTTTTCATTTCACTTCTTCTGTCATGGACTCCCAACCCCTATCCATGGAGCCAGGTGACCCCACCTACAAATGACAGCACACAGCCTCCGAGCCTGCTCTGCCATTCTTCCCAACCTCTTTGCAGAACCCTGGAAGACCTACCACAGAATCCCAGGGTTCCATGGGCCATAGTTTGAAAACCATTGGTTTAGATGTAAAGGACCACCTTTTGCATAAAAACTGGAATGTTCTCTCAACAGTATCTTATTTTGTTGGAACACCATGTAGGGGGAAATCCAGCAGCAATCAAGAAGGCTGCCTGCATTAGCTAATTTAGCTGCAAATGCAATGTCATTGACTCAAGTGGAGAGTGTAGGAGAGCTGCAAAGACAAGAGTGCAAGACCATAATGGGATCACACCTCATATTAACAGGAATAACTGTCAGGCCTTCAGGAAACAGAACCACAGAGAAATCCAAAGCCAAAGTCCAGAAATAGGCTGACAATGAGGGTCAGGAACCAGGAAAACCAGAGTGCAGGAACCAGAAAGCTTGTCACAGCAGAACTGTTGACTGGCCTCCAAACCCAGGGCCCCAGGATAGGTGGTGTTCCCAGCACCGATCAGGATGCTCGCTGCTCCTAAACTTGAACAGAGTTCATTAGCTGAGGCTTGCTGCAGATGCAGCTGATGCAGTATTTGGCTCAGGCTGGCCTGCCAGCTCAGAGTCCTTGACAGCACTGGGACTAGGCTGGTCTGCCTGACTAGCATCCCTAACAGTACTCGGCCCAGGCTGGTCTGCCTCTTCAGTGTCCCTGACACTTGGAATTCATAAGTGTTTTTGACTTATGAAAGCTATCAAGAGCATGTTGGACAAGTCTTATTTGGCTTTATGAAGAAGTCATGGAATCAAAGGGTAGGCATATAGTAGCCCTGAGTCCATGAGATCAAAGTGTTAGACAGCGATCCTGGGTACAGCTTCCCCTGGATCAGTAAGTCAGGATGCCTTGCTGGTTTGATTTGCAGCCAGTTCAAAATGACTTGAAGCACAGAGCCTATGTCCCCACTCATAATTTGAAGATAAGTGCCTGCATAGGTTTGCAGGACACTCAGCATGTGGATATGCATTTGCATATCCCTTTGGGACCACAGACTTTAGATATGAAAGCTCTCTCTGATCCCTAACCCAACAATAAGACCCGTTACTAGAGGGAGGGGTGAAAAACTGCCCTGCAAATGTTTGTGGTCTTTCCAGAACACTTCAAGGAGGACTTGTAAAACTAGTCACAGGCATGCCAAGTGTTGTTTGTCCAAAGCGTATACCAATCTGAAGTATCCTGCACATATTAAAGCTTTGATCTCTCATGAGATATCATTTAGGTATCATTTGGTGCATGCTCTCAAGATCTCAGCAGACCTTGTATTAGAAATCATTCCTAACCACTACTAACCACAAGTACCTCCTGTAAGGTATTACAAGGGAATCCTTGGTGTTCAGGAGGTAAAGTACTTGCAGATAAAACATAGTCCATGTGTACCTTCCAGGAAAATTAGGAAAAAGATAAAATAACCTTATAATACAAAAAAAGACTACAGACTGAGAAAAGCCCTTTGTTTCTTTTTTATTTCAACATGTTACCTGTTCAAAGTAAACTCTAGTGGGGAACTCAAGATTGACCTATTAGAACTTGTCAAAATCCAGAACAAGATGTTATTTTCACAGTTGGAAGCAGTTGTATAACTTCAAAAGCAAAACTGTCCTTTCTTGGCAACTTCTGCAAACACCAGTACAATGTTAAAAACATACGTCTGGTTCACAGTTAGACCTGGAACTGGAGAGGTTCAGAGATGTGTGTCTTCAGCACCTGACCCTAACCCTCTAAATTTGGTTGATCACTGTTTCTAGTCCAAAAATAAATTTGGTAGAGCTTAAGATATTTAACTTTCAAAAGCAGATGAAGAAGAAGAGATAGTGTGTACTGCAACCACTCCCTTTATTATTTTATTGCAGTCTAATTTCCCACACAAATTAATGGAATAGTGGCACCATTTACTTTAATGAGTTCCATAATATGCAGCATCATTTCTTATATAAATTGCCTCCCACAGATGATCTGATACTACAAGACATGATACTGAAAAACTATTTGTTTTAGTGGTACTTAATGAAAGAAATTAAGTAGGGATCAGTGCTTCACAAATTGTGTCATTGTACAGGTCGCCATAGGACTGCTATTGCCAATATACAGAGTACAAGAAAAGAGTTTATTAGGATATTGGGGGATTGTGACTTCAAATAGTTCTCTTCTCTAATGCTCTTCTTGACATTTCTGATGCTCAGAAAGTTGCTGCTCTCAAGCCAAATAGGGTTCATTTGTTTGCTAGTGCCAGCATGTCCTCTTGGGCAAGACTGGAAGAAACAGGAACAGCAACAATTCACATACCAAAGTGAGGTAAATGCCTCTGTGCCCAAAACAAGCATCTACAGTCACTGAGCAATAAATGATTGCCCAATTAAAGCAAAGTTTCCATAGCAATTTTCATTCTGAAGGATTTCAAAGTACTTCACATACTTTTAAAAATATAGTGCAATTACTAGGCAGCAATCTCTGGAGTGTTTCTTCAGCTAGAATATATGCTGCAATGCCATAAAGAGAAATAAAAACTTTGATGAAAGACAGCAGAAGAAATTCATGTTCATGAGGAAAGTTTCATAGGAATTTTAATACCATCTTAAAGTTTCTATATGTCACTATTATGCCTCATGAAGCCTACAAGAATTAAGGTCCACTTGTACTGGGTATTAACAATTCAGGAAGCCAATACTCTAAATGTAAATATAATTTGGTTTTAGACTGTTTGATTCGGGAATTCCCCATACAGTGTGTAACAGGGCCTGACTGAGCCCCTGTTACTAAAGGAGCGGGGGCAGCTAGAAATAGTTACAACAGGGAGGTGGGCCCCTCCCCTAGGGAACCAATGAGGACCGGACTCGAAGGATAAGAGGGAGAGGAGGTGAAGCAGAAGGTGCCTTCAGGCAACAGAGAAGGGAGAGGTGGGGGGAGGAGCAGATGGAGAGAGAGACGCACCCGAGAGAAGGCCCTGAGAAAAGAGAGTCGGCAACACGGATCAGTATTGACTTATCAGGAGTCCAGTGAAACTGCGGTGAGTGAGGGAAGAAGCACAGTGGAGCCGCGGGTGGGAGCCACAGCTAGCATTTGGAATCAGGGGAGCTGCGTCTAGCCAGAGAGGACAACAGGGGGGACCTCCTGCCCCAGACCACCTAAAGAGTCGGGGTGAGTCCAGGACCCCGGAGGAGAGAGGGCAAGACTGACAGGGGGAAGACCAAAAGGGGCTTGCACGCCAGCTCCACAGGAAAGAGATGCAGGCAGCAGTGGTAACAAGCTACTAAAAGGATAATTACTGGTAGAGGCCGGGTAGGCGGCTGGGGTAACAAACCGCTAAGAAGATAATTAACCGCAGAGTCTGAGACTGTGTGCGGTATCCTTTTCTCTTTTTTTTGTATTATTGGACTGGGACCAGCCAGGTTCTGGGGGTCCACAAGATCAACCTGCTAGATTGCATTTGCTAAAGGGTATTTCCTGTAACTAACAGAAACCAGCTAAATAAAAGCACCTGAAGTAGACCGGATCCAGCGTGGTAGTTCCTGCAGGTACTCTCTTGCGTAATAACCACTTCCTCCCTATATTTTGCTTAAGATCCAAGTCGTGGCAGGCGGGAATCATGAGGGTAAGGGGGGTACCTTGCAGACCCGGTGACACAGTGCAAGAAGCCTGCTCCTACTACTATTGAAAGCAGTGGGCAGAAGCTCACGGACTTCAAAACAAGAACTAAATCAGACCTGAGGAACATTTTTCATGAGACAAGGGATCAGGGCTCATCAAGTGATTAACTTTGTACCTTGAAATATACAGGGTTCTAACAGAAATCACTCTAAGGAACCTGTGTTATATCTCCATAGCCCTGCCTTATTGCCACGCCCTTTAAAATAGTCATGCACATATATACATACAGAGCACTGACTACATTCTTTCCAAAAAGTATCATATTTACTTGACTTGAATTTAAGATGACCCTACCTCCCCCAATACTTAGGTTCTATATATGGATAATCTAAGTATTGGAAGGTTGTCTTAAATTTGTTCCTCCCGTATCCCTCACTGAAGGGAAAGCAGTGGTTGGCGGGTCATGTGGCCCCCCTGCTCTCTGGCCCCTTCACTTCTTCTCACTGCAGCCTTCCCAAGGCCCCCCACCACCACCACCCTTCAGTTCCCCATAGCCTCTGTCCTTCTCCTGGTCTCTGCTTCTTCCCTCTCCACTTCCCAGTCTCTACCTCTTCTATTCACCACTAATTATCAGACACTACTCAAGCTCCCCAGAGCCCTACACATGGAAGTTTGGCCCCTGCCAGCCACACAGCAGCATCAACACTACTGACTGGCTGGGCAGGGAACAGAATTTCCCTGTATTCAGTGTCCAGGAGGGAATCTCACCCAAGCTACAGCTGAGCTGAGCTGAGTATGGGGGCGGGGGGGAGAGATGTGGGTGGGGCAGAAGCTGCAAAAGACAAGCAGGGTTGGGGGCAGGATCTAACTCTGGCCCTGACATGGGCTCAAGGCCAAAGTCAGAGCTGCAGCAGCCGCTTGTCTCCCCTTCCACTTTACATGTGAATCTAAGATAAACAGCTTCCCCCCCATACTGATCATGGAAATAAACTCTATATTCAAGCAAATACAGTATATTTAACGCACATAATGTGAAGTACACATTTATTTCATATGAAGAAAGTGTGAGCATCTTATTTCAGCTTAAACAAAAGTTAGAGGTATTATTTCCTCCCAGATTTCAAATTTCAACTCCCTCCCTGCCACCTCCAGCCATGTCATTGCTACAGCTGTTTAACAAGTCTGCAAGATTTTTTATTTTTCTAATGGGATAGCATATATTTTCACCTTTCTTCTATTAAAACAGTTTTTAAAGTCCAGGAAAGACCAGGAAATGTCTGGGAAATGTCAACTTGCTAAGTGAAGGTCTCAGTAGTGAGCATTCAAAACAGAACCCCTACATCCATGAGTGGATCTAGGATTTTGAAAAGAGGGATGCAGATGGTGTGGCATGGCATCACATATAACACAATACATATTTTCTCCGGTTAAAGAACAAATTAATGCTTTATTAATAGCTAGGGGGCTAGCATTATATTATTTAGTTTAAGATCAAAGCAAAAACAATTATAACTACTAGAAGGTGCACTAATTTGCTTGATTATATATCTAGTTAAAAAAACACAACAAACTAGGCAAAGAATAGTTAAATGTCAAAAGATATGTGTCATTAGTCCTGTAGTCATTGTTAAGTGGATATTAGTTATTCAGAATCATAAAACAGAATCTAAACTTCTTGAGCATGTTGGATGACTCCAGTACTTCACTGTCAGTCATTTCTACAGATGAGTTAATATTACCACATCTGAGTTAAGGTTTTTAGCTAAGGTTTTAGCTCAAAACATTCTGCAGATCTGTGAAATAGAAGAGAGACATTACTGAGAATGGCTAGCAAATAGCAACATTACAGAAGAAAGGACGGTTTAAATCAGGGGTGCTCAACCTCCAGCCCAGGGGCCAAATGCAGCCTGTGGAGCCATCGCATCTGACCTGTTGGACTTACCATGGATCATGAAATTTGGCAGTGGGGTAGCAGTAGCCATTAATACAGCCACTCTCCCTTCCCCATGCCAAATCTCCAGTGGGGATTCCCTGAGCTGCTGGTCAGAGCCACGCTATGGCTTCTTTCCCCACAGAGTTGGACCATGCTCTCTTGCTTCTGGATTGAGGCTGGGTCACACCCCTTCCCTCCCTGCAGGGCCAGTTCTCACCCCTTCCCTCCTGTTGGGTCTGAGCCATGTCTCCTTCCCCCTGTGGAGTCAGGTTTGGGGCCTGTCTATGCCCCCTTCTGTCTCTGCAGGGCTGGGTAAAGCTCTTTTCCACTGCAGAGCTGGGTGGGGGCTGGCCTTCTGTGCACTCCCCCGCACATGGCCAGATGTTGCCAGCTGGATCCAGCCCACAAACAGAACAGGCATGGCTAATCTACCCCCCTGAGCAAAAAGGTTGGTGTAATGGGAGGGGGCCTACCAGGGCCGATCACTGCATGGCCCGCCCACCTGTTCTTGGGCTAACCACCCACTTTCTTTCCTGCCATGCCTTGATCTTGATTAATTAATGAATGTTAATTAGTGGGAGGATGCCCATTTATTTGCCCTGGTGCCAGGGGGCACTATCTGCAGCTCCTTTTTCCGCCCCTACACCACAGCCCGAGCCTTGCAGATGATACGGACATGGTTTGAGCCGGACTCTGTTGTAATTTGGCCCTCTCTTTGTCTTCCCTGGGCTTTCTACAGCCCTGTCTCACTCTGTCACATTCCGCGCCTTCCTGGCACTCTGCTGTCCCCCTCGCTCTGGGGCTTCTCGCTGCCCCCCTCACTCTGGGCTGGGGTCAGTGTACCTTACAGAATGCTGTGCCCACTCTGGCGCTGGGGTCCCCATGCCACTGGGGATCCTCTATGAGGCCTTCTCCAACCCCTAATAGCTTCACCCAAACCTCCAGTGTAAACAGTAAACAGAAAACTCAAGCCCCTGGGCTATAACATAAAATCTCTAAACATCATTCAATCCCTACCAGGGAATTCTATGGGGTTTATATGTGCCAGGCCCTGCCCCTTCCAGTCAGCTGACTCCTGGTGGTTGCCCTAGCAACCCACACCTGTGCCTCTGCTCTGACAGTAGCAGGCACCTTAATGTCCTCCTACAGTTGGACACCACTGTTTTAAATAATGGCACATCAAAACCATGAAAAAGGAGAAAGCGTTGTTAATACCTGTAGAGTGGAGAGAAATTAACAGAAATCAGGGGGTGACCAGGAGCCATGATGTCAGTTGACTTTCTCAGCACTGCCTGAATAGAAATGCTACTGCCCCTCCCAGGCAGTTGGTTTACAGTTTGGGTGGAGCAGGAATCAAAGGGAGATGCACCTTCACCACCGCTTCCCCCTAGATTTGTCCCTGCCTACATCTATACACAGCCCAAGAGATGGATCTTAATGAAGAATCAGGAACGTCGCATCTATAGCAACAAAACTAGTTTACAACCCTAGAACAGACAAGGCTTTAAGAAACATTGGACACATCTGCATGTGAAATTAGCATCTCTGAATAAACAACGGCACAGGTCGTGTCAGAGTTTGTTGCACCCTGATGCTGCATTTGCATGTGTGCCCAAGACCACAGCACACTGAGCCAGGGCAGAACAGCCTCAGCTGGTGGTGGGCCCCACAGGCTAGCCTTCCAGCCTGGTGCCAGTCTGACCCAGCTCAATATACTGCAGAGGGGCTGGCTGGGGTATGAGGGTGCTCACATGCAGGGCTAGCTAGCAGGCATCCCCTGCACTGAAGTACCCTCATGCCCCACCAAGACCCATCAGCATCTATTTGTGTTTGGCAATACTATCCTACAGGGGAGTTAATTATAGTTTCATAGTTGATGGGGTCATATTTTCATTGTTTGTAGGGTTGGAAGGGACCTGAGTAGCTCATCTAGTCCGACCCCCTGCCATGGCAGGAAAGACTGCTGGGACCCCAGCAAAGTGTTCATCTAACCTCCTCTTAAAACCCCCCAGGGTAGGAGCCTGCACCACTTCTCTTGGAAGTTGGTTCCAGATCCTAGCTGCCCTG
>NW_017728906.1:162168992-162189506 GCF_001723895.1 Crocodylus porosus
TTGAGTCAATGACGACTCCAAGATCCTTTTCCACCTCAGTGCTGACAAGAGGGGAGTTCCCCAACCTGTAGGTATGGTGTTGGTTGTTCCTCCCCAGGTGCATCACCTTGCACTTGTCTGTGTTGAATTCCATCCTATTCTCATCCGCCCACCCTTGTAACCTGTCTAAGTCTAATTGTAGCCTGTTGCTTCCTTCTAATGTGCCCACATCCCCCCACATCTTAGTGTCATCAGCAAATTTGAACAGGGTGTCGACCAAGCCACTGATGAAGATGTTGAACAGTGCGGGCCTGAGGACCAAGCCCTGCAGAATCCACTGCCCACGTCCTTCCAGGTTGAGAAGGACCCATCCACTACCACCCTCTGGGTGCGGCCCTCTAGCCAGTTGCCGACCCGTTTGACTGTGTAGGTGTTGACACCACAGTCCCCCAGTTTTTTAATGAGAATGGGGTGATTGACAGTGTCGAAGGCCTTCCTAAAGTCCAGAAAGACTATGTCCACTGCTACCTTGCATCTAAGGATTTTGTGACCTGGTCATAGAACGCCACCAGGTTGGTCTGACAGGATCTGCCTCTAATGAACCCGTGTTGGTTGTCCCTAAGCATAACCTCCCCCGCTGGCCCCTCGTGGACATGTGCCAGGATAATTCTCTCAAAAAGTTTACCCAGGATCGGGGTAAGACTAACTGGCCCATAGTTTCCTGGGTCCTCCTTCCTCCCTTTTTTGAAGATGGGAACCACACTGGCCCTCTTCCAGTCCTCTTGCACCACACCAGAGCACCATGAGTGCTCATAAAGCTGTGCCAGGTGTCCTGCAATGACCTCAGCTAATTCCCTCAGCACTCTGGGGTGGAGATCATCTGGACCAGCTGATTTAAATACATCCAGTCCCTCCAGAAGTTCCCTGACTAGATCCTCACTGACCCTTGGCCTATTAATTTACTCCAGTCTAATAGCCCTGCATGTGTAAATGCTGATGTCTTACTGCAGAGCTAATTAGTCAGGTCTGCAGTAAGTGTCTCCTGTAGACACACCCATTATGGTCCTAATGGTTAGGACCATCCATGTGGTCCTAACGGTTAAAGAAAGAGTGACTTTTACTATTGTGCAAAGAGCAGTGTTCCATTTAAGTTCTTATTTCTAAAAAATAAAAAATTCTCTCCTCGACTTTCCACTGAAGTCATGAAATAGGCTTGGGGTGGAGAAAGGGAAAGCCCATACATTTTAAGGTCAAGAGGAAATATAACTTATTTTCTAGTCTGATCTCCTGTTTGAACAAGCTTTCAAGTACTCTAATAATAGTGGACAGATGAGGGGACAGATGAGGCAGCTGGGCAGCAAGGTAGGGTGGGGGACAGAAACTAAATGGAATTGTGAAATAGTTGTCTTGTTGCAATGCAGCAGTAATGTAATAATGGCTACTGCAATCTATAATAATTGCAGAGTCTGATATATAATTACTGTTTGTTACACTAAAACTATCATAGTATTTTCTGTGTCATCAAAATGTGTTATTACCATAAAAACATGATGCTTCTAACCATCAGTATTACTGCACCTATAATTTATTCTTAACGTATTCCCTTTTCAAAATTTTTTTGCAAATATTTAGTTGGTCTAATAAAAGATATCACCTCTACCCAAAAGCTTTTTCTTTCTTTTTCCATAGCATATTTTTATATTTGTCCATTTTTAAGTTATGTTCAAGATATAAAAGATGGAATAATATGTAGGTTTTCTTTCAATCTTGGTGGAACGTTCATATAAAAGGGCATGGCAGGACGCGACCTAGGGGTGCCGTGAACTCCCCTAGCACCCCCTACCTACCGTGCCAAATCGGGTCCAAATGCACCCTCTTTATCTCACCTGCCACGTCTTTGATGGTAATATGTTAAAGGGAGGCTGCCTTTCTAACCCTCCTTGACACAGTGCCTTGTTGTATCTTGGCTCTATCTAGTTGCCCGGTGCACTCCAACCTCTGGGGCTGCACATGAGTCCCACAGTCACCCGTGCCGTCACAGGTCCCCAGACTCGTCTCCGTGTCCACGTGTGCCCACGCGGGTGCCTCCTGGCTTCTCCTGTGGCTCTTGTCCCCCACTGGGGCCCATCTCTCGCTCTCTCACCCCCACCGGGGCCTGTATCCCGTGGCTTTCGTAGCCCGCACCAGGGCCTGTCTCCCCGCGGCTCTCGTAGCCCACACCGGGGCCTGTCTCCCCGCAGCTCTCGTAGCCCACACTGGGGCCTTGCCTCACAATTCCCCGCCCATACTGGGGCCTTGCCTCACAATTCCCCGCCCACACTGGGGCCTTGCCTCACAATTCCCCGCCCACACTGGGGCCTTGCCTCACAATTCCCCGCCCACACTGGGGCCTTGCCTCACAATTCCCTGCGATTGAGGCTCAGGTGGCCATAGCCGTGCCTGGCCCCCAGACCACTTTCCCGGGTGTCACGCCCCCTGGGCTCCTCACAATCGAGGCTCAGGTGGCCACAGCCATGCCTGGCCTCCAGACCCCCTTTCCTGGTCTTGGGCCCCACTGGGGCTTCTCGCCTGCGCCCACACTGGGCTCCTCCCGATCCTGCCCACACTGGGGCCGGGATCGAGACACCCCAAAATGCAGTGCCCTCTCTGGTGCCAGGAACCCCCACACTACTGGGGAGCTCCTATGAGGCCTTCTCCACCCCTACAGCCTCACCCGGTCCTCCAGTGTAATAACAAACAACAAACAAACAGAATAACATGAGCCAACCGGCTATAACTCAAAAGAAGCCTCCTTGCTAAAATGCGACTAAATCATCTGGTAGCTTATCCTCCCAAATCCCTACCAGGGTTTCCTCCACCCAGTCTTGTCACACCGCAACTACTCAAGCCATCCGGCTTCCCTGCGCTGCTTTCTCCAACAGAGTTCCACCTTCCTTGGCTGCCAGAGGGGAACTGACCTCCGGCCTCAGCCTGTCTTGTTTATATAGGCCAGGCCCTGCCCCCTTCCGGTCAGCTGACCAGACTGGTTGTCTCGGCAACCCACACCTGTGCTGCCCTGGTGACTGGCAGCTAAGCCCATATTACTGTTTGTCAGTAGCAGGCACCTTAGTGCCCTGCTACAAAGGCGCTTCTAATTAGGAAAATACAGAAGGAAAACAAACTGAAACAAATTGAAGTCCTACACAAATGAGGACAGCTCACCTTTGATGTGGTAATTAAGGTTTAGTAGAATTATGGAGAATAAAGGGAAAATAAAGGATGAAAGTGGTGAAATATTAAAAATACTGGAAGAATATTGAGAAAATGTAGGGGGAAAAAGCAGAAAGGAGAACAAGCTGGAAGTGGAAGTCAAGCAAGAACAGCAGACCTGGGAGAAACAGGTCTGCCATCTTTCCTAGAGGAGAGATTTAGAAAAAAGAAAGAGAAAACTAGAGGGTGCGGGAAAGAAAGATGAAACGTGAATATGGCCAATTGATCCAAAAGTAGATTAGTTGTTTGCCAGCCATAAGAGGTTTTGGCATCAAGGGAAACTCATGTGATGGCTAGCTATTAGAATGGAGTTTCCAGTAAAGAAATCAGCTTTCACTGATACAGAACAAATGAGTTGCCCACACAATCACTTAAATAAACAAACAAATAAATATAAATAATACACACACACATATGTGTGTGTGTGTGTGGGTGTGTTTATGCATCTGTCTGTGTGGATGTATATATGTATGTATGTATGTATATATATGTACATTTTACATTGTGCAAAGCAAGCCTCATTAAATCCCTTGAAACTAGGCATCATAAGGAGTAATTGTCCTACTGGACACATAAGGAAATAGATAAGACAGCGGTTCTAAATCTTTTTAGGCTCAAGCTGCCTTTCCATAACTTTTCTGAATTTAGTGGCACTCAATTTCGCAGGCAGGGATTGTGGGAGTGGATGAGCAAGTGCTTACCTCCTTGCATAGGGGCCAAATGCTATAGCACCTTAAAAGAACTCGCAGAACCCCAGTAGAGAATCACTGAGATAGGAAATTGATATAAAGGTTTTCCTATGAAGAAGTCTTTGGCATTGCTAAGAACAAAACAGACCTGTGAATTCACAGTCCTACAGTTTACCTGATATATGGGAATTCACAGGTCTGTTTTTCTTTTTTATAGACAGACAGACAGACAGACAGACAGACAGATTCCCTCCTAGAGCAACAACAGCTTTAATAATTATCTTTAAGAATAATGCTGTGTGAAAAATAAACAGCAAATTAGTAGCATCAAAAGCTTAACACATTTTCCAGGCAACATAGTTTTGCATCAGGCAGAGACTCATTTATACAAAATTACTTTGGTATGACAAATGATTAAAACTAGAATCATAGAAAAAGCAAAGCTGGAAGGGACTTCAGGAGGTCATCTAGTTCCATCCCCTGCTCAAGGTAGAATCATTTGCTATCTAAGCTATCCTAGACAAGTGTACATCTAACCTATTCTTAAAACTATACAAACAACTCTGTCACACAACTACCAGGCACAATGTACCAAAACCACCCTAGCCTGCCCCAGGTAAAGCAGGGTAAAATGTCCTGCTGCAAGGAGAGAAGTAGTTTGTTAAAATGAGTACAGCATTTCTCCATGACTGTCCATTAACATTAGGAGCAATCATGATTTGGGGTTGCTACCTGCATGATCCATTTTAGCAAAACAATTCTTTATTGTTATTCTCCGTCCTGTGCTCTAGCCTTCTTCCTAAAGTGGGGAGAGAGGAAGAGGAAAAAGGTGAGGTAAAAGGGAAGAAGAAATTTGGACTAGAATCAAACTGAGATTCCAACAAGACAGTGATTAGTTTGAATGTCCTAGAAGTGCTGAGTGTACTAGAAGTGCTGACAACTGTGGGAGATGAGCGCACCTTTGAAAGTCAGACTGTGTATGTGGGTTTCCAAATCCTGAATATTCAGAAAGGTGTCCTAAGAGTCTAAAGAAGCAGAGAATCCCCTGTGTATCAGAGACCGAAGTTTTCTTAGATGGACAACAGTCATTTGCTCTCACCAAAAAAAAAATAAAAATTGCCATTATGATACTTGGTGATTGTTATATCTTTCTTAGTCTCACTCTGGCTCTCTTCTGAATTTTGTCCTGCAGGTTCTAATGAAAATGTACCATGTGCTAATTATTGCAACCATGGATCATTACACTTAGACTCTTGGGGTAAGGAAAGAGGAAGGTATTTAAACAGTTGTTGGAATTTCCCAAAACCTGAATTCACTAGGAAGAATAGGACTGGGTGCATCTTACACATGCAATTAATTTGAAGCAATTAACTCCAGCACATATCACACTGGAATTTATTGCTCATATTGCTCGTGGGCATGCCATTTGACTGTGCGAGTGGGACCACAATACATTGAGCTGCTCTGACCTGCCTCAACATGCTAGCAGGCAGTTCCCACACTGAAGCACCCTTGTGCTTCACCAGCCAGCCCCATCAGCATTTACACATGCATTGCTGCATGGTAAATAACTCTGCAGTAGGATAGCACGTGAGTTTACTAGTTTACTGTGGCCTATAGGGCTGCATGTGTAGACACGGAGGCTTTACCATGGAGCTAATTAAGCAGCTTTGCAGTAAACATCTCATGTAGATGCACCCACTGATAGGCATGTAAAAAAAGGAAAGCCACATTTAAAAACATGACACAATAAAATGAACTCTCTAGAGAACATACAAAGATACACACCATTAAGTCTTTCTAAAACTGCTAGTGTAAGGTCATCAAGTTTGACAATTACATTTTAAATTCTTTCTTAGGACTTTGACATCTTAGTCTCAAGGCAGATATTAAGTGATTTCAGGCTGGCCTGATCTCTGCACAGCTGCAAGGGAGCTGCCTCCAGAGCTGGGAGCCCCCTTGGGGCTCGGTGCTTACTCAGGCAGCAGTTGTGGCCCCCTGCTCTCTGGGCTGACCCAGAGCAATTTGCTCCTGGTCAGTGTCTATGCATGCACTTTGGTGCATTGGTTTAAAGCCCCATTTCCTGGTACCTGTATCTGTGGGTACTAGCAAATGGGGCTTTAAATTAATCTACTATACAGTAATTGCTACACATTTGCAGACAGTGATGCTTTACTGTGCATTAGATTTGTTTAATGATCAGTAAAGTATCTCGTGTAGATGCTCCCTATGTGTGGGTTCGAATGATAGAAAACAGGTTGGTTTGTGTCAGTGATAAAAACTTGATCCAGGCTTGTAGATAAGGGACAAAAATATTATTCACCCAAAGTTTAATATAAAAAAAACCTCACAGTCCTCTACATTTTCTATTTTTCCTCTGTTTTCAATGTTTTCCCTTCTCTTAGCCAACCAACAGCAGACAAGAGATTAGGAACTGCATACATACCTATAAATAACTTTTTTTATTAAGAAAACACTACAGAAAATGCCCTAAGGTTAGAAAAACATTTTGACTGAGTTTAAGAATGTTTCACATTTTCTCTAGACAAATTCCATACAACCCAAATAACTATAGTTAGACATTATATGGAAATTAGAAACATCCAAAATTATATTAGGTAGGATACATCTACAAGGTATACATACCTTTATGCCCTAGGGCAGCAGACACCAACCAATCAATCCTGATCAACTGGTCAAATGGGGAAACCTTGACAGTTGATTTCAGTCTGAGGGGCTAGTCCCCCCAGACTGAGATCGACTGTCAGAGGCTCTGTGATCGGGAGTGGCAGGACAGATGTGGAAAGCATCTGGGACGCAGTCCAAAAATGGCAGAATGTAGGAGCAGCAGGACATGTGGTTGGACTGAGCCATGCCCGCCGCCTCTGGGGCCGGGCCGGTGAGTGGGACAATCCACCTCCGTGCCCTCTGTCACCGGGTGAGTGGGGTCCCAGTGACGCCAGGGGAGATTCAGAGCCTGGGCAGCTCATCCAGGTATGTGAGGGGGATCCCACCACTGCATGCACCCCAGCAGAGGCCTGGGGGGGCATGTGTTCCCCCCCAACATCTGTGCGCGGGGCAAGGTGGCTGCTGCTGTTCACTGGGCTTTTAAATCTTGATTTGCTTTTAAATTTCAAATCTGAATTTGGAATTTAAATTCCAAAAGTGATCTCCTACTGAAAAAGGTTGGAGACCATTGCCCTAGGGCATAAGACCTGACTTACTGAACTGGTATGGCAAGCCTTATTTGAAAATGTTCAGTGCATTACATTTGCTAAAAGCTGCTACTTGAACAGCCTAAAATGCCTAGGTGTATTTTTGAATTGGTTATTCCTACAGGCTTGCTTAGGGCCATTATTTTCACTGAGGTTCTTTTACAACTACTATTTTTGAGCTTTTATTCTAAACTAAGCCAAAGTAATTTAAAAATTGGCATTTGACAAGTTAGTCTCACAGTTTTTTTCTCAATTTCCTCCTACTGTTTGGAGTCCTTTTATTTGTCTAGCATACTCCATCATTATATTCTTTCTTCCCTTTGTCCAGTCATTTGACTTGTATCACTCTTTCACTGATGAGTTAAAAGGGGCAGTAGATGGTATCCAACAAGAAACACCATGTTACCAAATAAACTGAAACAGATACAATGAGCAGCTAATTAATTCATCCTGGTAATATTAATAGTGAAAATAAAATGCTGTGTTTGCATCCCCATCATACATCCACTAGCATGCTCTTGATGGTATCTAAACAATGATAAAGAGAACAATGTGGTGACAAGTATTAACTATAACAGCACTGATGACCAGAAAGTCTAAATAGAGAAGTCTGTAGCTGAAGACAGAAGTAGGGAAGAAGGAATACACAGAGGTTCCAGAAAATGTAGAAGTAGTTTCTTAGATGTGTTGGATTGGCCAGCAGATTTTGACTACAGTACTCAAAAACTGATAAGAAGGACAATCTCTGAATTTATAAATTATAGATTCATACATTCTAAAGACAGAAGGAATTATGAGCAGGGATTCTGGTTTTCTCTAATAAGAAAAAAAATCCCCAATTTTCGGATTAAAAAAGTAACCCAAAATCCATATTTTTCCATGATTAAAATTAAACACTGCTCATATACAATGTGGATTTTGAGTTACCTTTTTAATCTGAAAATTGGGGATTTTTTTTATCAGAGAAAACCAGGATCCCTGATTATGAGACAATCTGGCCTGATCTTCTCTTTAAGCAATAGCAGTGCACTGAACCCACCCACTTGCAGGAATTGAGCATATCTTCCAGAAAGGCATCCATTCTTGATCTCAATATTTTGAAAGATGGAGAATCCACCATTTCACTGGGTAGCTTAGTTAATTACTGGAGAATCCACCACTTCACTGGTACTGATGATTAATTACTGTCACCATTAAAAATTCCATATGGGTATAGGTACCCATTTAAAGGGCTTCCTATAAAGATGCCCATACCAAGCCAAGCTAAATTGCTTCTTAATAAAGAGAACAAATATGAAGTCTCAATAATAAACATTATTTGCACCTATAGTTCAGTTCCATCAGCGTACATCTTGCAGATGCAAAGAATACCCACAAAAAGAGAAACACCAGATCCAAAGGCACTTGAAAATGGAATCCAATGCATGCACACACCTCTGTGATGCACTGAGGAGCTCAGCCCTGCCTTCACTCAGGTCAATGACAATACACCTATTGACTACAATGGGAGCCAGAGTTCTTTAGGTAGCATCAAGCCCTCTAACCATTCAAATCTGTTCTCAGTCAGCCTTTTCTGTTTACAGTAAAGTGCACAACTTGTTAGGAAAAATTAGGAAGAAAAAGTCAATCAACCTGTGCCTGAAATAATTTAAAAGACCAACTGTAAATCCTGTGCAATCTGCATACATGTTACTATATGGGACAAGCCAAGGAAAGCAATGCAGGCATTTTTTTAAAGTTAAGGTTTAATGTGAGGACAGTAGTTCAGAATTCCAGTAATCACTGAAGCTAAACATACAATGTCTACAGATCTTGGACTTGTTTTTCTCAGTCTTGTTCTGGTTCACTGATCACAATGAAAAGGACATTAGTGATATCTTGTCTCAGAATAACCTTTGGCAAACTCCTTTACTATTTTTTTTTTTTTTATCTGAAAGAAAAAAATGTTCAAAAAATGCAATGAAGGTACATTTCCTTCAAAATACAGAACCTCAAACTCTCCTCAGGAAATCAAGAAAAAATTCTTACTATATGTCTTTTTCTTCTTAAATACTGAGGCTTTTAAAGCCTTTTGACTTTTCTATAATAGACAAAACTTACAAATCATAGTAGGATTTAATAAGCAAAGGTAAACTTAATAGAGCTAGCAAAGAGATTTATTTTTTCCTATTCCAGTCCTATTACAGATAAAATGGAGTCCTAAAAACAACAGAGAAACGAACAGTGCTTTTTATAGCCTATAGATGGAAGTTAACATAAAAGCTGGGCCTACTTTATACACACAGATAACACACCATATCTTTGTTGATCTAAGTGCTGCAAGGTCTAAGTAAGGCAAGGTTTTCTTTGTGGTTTTGTACAAATCTGTATTTGCCTTTCTTGCTGAGACTAAATACTAGTGGGGTTACTAATTCTCACATTATCTAGTGCTTCTCTTCAGGTCATCATGGAAAACGAACAATTACAACTAGGACTATGGATTTCTGATGAGCCTTTCAAACTGAATGTTTCAAAATACTTTCAAATTGCACTTTGTGGTACACTATTGTTTCTATTTTAATATGAAAGTGGAAATTCAGGGGCAGTGGAATTTGGTGACTGAATTAAAGCCACCAAAGTTAAAAGCAGAACTGGAATTAAAATCCAAGAAACGGCCTCCAAAAATTGTATTTTATACCCTAACCACAATCCTTCTCGTCTTTAATTTTACCATTAAACATCTAATGGCCTCAAATAAAAATTAAATCTATGTGTAGTTTCTCAGCAATTTTATTTATGGAAAAAAAGAAACGTAATAGTAGCTTTTAGAATAGAGCTTTAGCATTCATGTCTGGAACTGTTTTCTAATAGTTTGCTCAGCCAAAGGCATTATTCTTGGAGATAACAATCATTTTGCTATGACAAGTCTATGTAACATGAATTCACCAGCAACATAGCAAACCTAACCTACATTCTAATGCTGTCTCATGGAACTTGATTTTTACTTGCAATACACTGAATATAATGGATTGGCAGATTGATAGGATTAAAATTATTTTACTGCATTAATAATCATATATTTAATAAAAGTATTACTTACAGAAGGCAATGTGGCCTTGTGGATAGGCCACTAGACAAGGATCCAGAAGACGTGTGTGTGTGTATTTCATTTTAATCATGGGAAAATGTGGATTTCGGGTTACTTTTTTTAATCTGAAAAATGGGGATTTTTTTTTATTGGAGAAAACCAGGACCCCTCATAATCACTTTTAATGCTGAAATTGTGTGCCTCATTTCCAATTTGTCTGGCTTCAATTGTCACCCACTGGTTCTTTTATGCCCTTTTCTGGTAGTTTAAAATGCCTTTTAATACCCAGCATTTTCTCCCTACACACATTTTCACTGCTTTTCTTCTCATTTCTCTGTAAGTGAAAGATATGGAGGTCTTTAAATATCTCTGTACCAAAGTATCAATATTAGCACATAGCCCTCTCCCACACCCCATTCATGTCTCACCTGCCACATTGTGTATTTTGGAGGGGTGTTCAGCTATAGCTTTCATTAGACCCTACTATGATCCTGCAGGGCATTTACTAGGTTAAATGCAGGTCTCAATCAGCATATCTACACGTGCATTAATGTGCCATAATTATGGCGCATTAAGTTTAGTACCTGTAATAACAGGTTCTAAATGCTCCATAATCAGTGTTACTGTGCAGTAGCACTGGCACGTCTTTTACATGATGCTAATGAGCAGTAGACTAATCCTACTGCGCACTAGCATGGCTTTTGCCATGATGCACTAATGAGCAGTAGAATTAGTTTACTGTGCTTTTAACATGTCATGTAGGCAAGCCAAATAAGTACTCAGTACACCTTCAGAAATATGAACAGCAGAATCATATGCAGCATTGTAACTCTCGTAACTCTCATAACTCTCCCTGTGCCTTTCAGTTGCTTTGGCTGACCATCTCAGCCAAAGTTTTTTCCACGCCAGTTTGCCTTGACAGTCTTTCTGTTGCACAGGCTAGTCTCTTCAGGGTACTATACTTCAACAGTCTTTAGGTGTGTAACTCAATAGTCACTCCTACTGCTACACTACATTATAGAGGAGAGCAGGGCCACCCTGTACAGTCTAAGGAGGTAAAACAGGCAAAAGCTGAGAGAAAGAAAGCATTATTTTCCCATTTCACAGTCGGGGCACTTAAGGTACAGAAAAAATTAAATGGTTTACCCAAGGTTATAAATGAATGAAAGGAGGGATCCTTCTGAGTCCTGCTCCCAGTGTTGTTTATAGATTTTTTTTAACAGCTGTGTAATGCAAGATGCCTGAAGTGTGTTATGAAGAGTAACATTTGGAAGCCCAGAAGATCCCCAAAGACCTCCAAGAGTATTGCTCAGAGACCATGAGATGAGCTCTACAATGCAGAGCAGGTATTAATTGGAGAGGTGTACGAAAGAAAGCTTTGTAACAGGCCTGGTTATGCAAGAAAACTAAAGGAGCATGGAGGGGATAGGATGTTATAAAAGGAAGGACAGACACTTTGGTGAAGATGGTGAAAATGAAGCATGAGTTGTGCTTGCATCCCCCAGGTTTTGGTGCAGAGTGGAGGGTGCCTGGTTATCCTGCACACCCTGTGCTTCTGGGATTTGCAACATGGGGCCAAAAAGGATTTTTTCCCTTCTTGTTACTGTGGGTGTCAGGGGGTTTTTTCACCTACTTCAGAAGAATTGGGTGTTAGCCACAGCCAAGGCTTATGTTCCTGCTGGGACTTAAAAAATCCACAGGGTCCTGGCTAAACTGTCTTGCTCCTCCACTAAGGATCAAACCAGTCAGTACATTTTGGGATCAGGAAAGAATTTTATCCCACCTTCAGATTGGAATAGACTTGGGTGGGTTCTGCTTCCCTCTATAGTGGGTGGAGAGGAGGGGTCCTCTCTCATTGACCTCTTGAGTATTTTAAAACTGCTTCCTGCACTTCTAGTGGCAGAGCATTGAGAGTGCCCACATAGAATCATAGATTATTAGGATTGGAAAGGGCCTCAGGAGGTCATCTAGTCCAACCCCCTGTTCAAAGCAGGACCATCCCCAACTATATCATCCTGGGCAAGGCTTTGGCTGGCTGGGTCTTAAAAACCTCCAAGAATGGAGATTTCACCACTTTTTTGGGTAATCTGTTCCAGTGTTTTACTACCCTCCTCATGAAAAAAGCTTTTCCAAATAACTAATCTCAACTTCCTCTGCTGCAACTTGAGACTATTACTCCTTGTTCTATCATCTGCCATCACTGAGAACAGTCCAGTTTCATCCTCTCTAGAACCCCTCTTCAGGTAGTTGAAGGCTGCTATTAAATCTCCGCTCCATCTTGTCTTCTTGAGACTAAATAAGCTCAGTTTCCTCAGCCTCTCTTCATAAGTCACATGCCCCAGCCCCCTAACCATTTTTGTTACCCTCCATTGGACTCTCTCCAATATGTTCACATCCACTCTGTAGTGAGGGGCCCAAAACTGGACATAGTACTCCAGATGTGATCCCACCAGTGCCAAAGAGAGGGAAAGAATCACTTCCCTCAATCTGCTGGTAATGCTTCTACCAGTGTGGCCCAGTATGCCATTAGCTTTCTTCACAACAAAGCCACACTGTTGTCTCATATTCAGCTTTTTGTCCCCAGGTCCTTTTCTGTAGAGCTGAATCTTAGCCAGTCAATATCTAGTCTGTACTTGTGCATGGCATTGTTTCATCCTCAGTGCACTGTTCAGGGGAGAAAGGGATGCTCTAACACCTCATGGCTTCTAGCCTGAGCCACTGCAGGCATGTACCTGCATTTTCTCAGTCCAGAGGGAATGTCTGTGCACTTGTAAACTGGTTCAACCTAGGTAGCATAAACTAACCTGCAAAGATTAAATCAATTCAGGCTCAGTCTTTTTGAATGCCTGTCCCTGGCCCATGAGATCTCTTTTGGTCCAGTCCTCCAGGTTGTCTAGGTCTCTCTGAATCCTAGCTCTACCCTCCTATTTATCTACTACTCCCCGCTAGCTTGGTGTCATCAGCAAACTTGCTGAGAGTGCACTCCATCCCATCTTCCAGTTCACTATGAAGATCTTGAACAAAACCAGCCTCAGGACCAACTGCTAGGGCACTCCACTTGATACCAACTGCCAACTAGACATCAAGCCATTGACTACTACCCTTTGAGCCTAAAGATCCAGCCAGTTTTCTTTCCACCTTATAGTACATTCATCCAACCCATACTTCCTAAGCTTGCTTGCAAAAACTGTTGTGGGAGACCATATCAAAAACCTTGCTAAAGTCAAGGGATATCACATCCACTGTTTTTCCTGTCTCCTGTTTTTTTCTGCAGCCAGTCACCTCATCGTAGAAGGCAATCATGTTGGTTTGACATGACTTTCCCTTGGTAAATCCATGCTGACTATTCAGCCACTCCCAAATCATGGGTTGAAACTGCAACCCAGGAGCAAGTCTTCTAGCAAACACAAAGAAACCCCCTCTAGGTCCAGTGGCTACTTGCCTACAGAACAAGTTTTCTCCTTACCTTAGATAATATTCCCCTGTAGGGCATCAGCACTCTGTTCACCTTCCTTAAGAGAGGCCCTGTGCTAGCTAGGAGAGCTCTTGCCTTCCCCTTGCTCTGGAGCTCTTGCCTCAGAAGCCTCCAGGGCCAGACTGACTCTCTTGCCTCAAGGTCTGTGTTTATATGCATCTCTAGCCCTGCCCCTTGCTGGTCAGGTGACTCCCTGAGCTGCTGTAGGTGTTTTCTGATGCAGCTTGCTGGCTTAGCCTCCAGGTAACTTACTACTACTGGTCTCTTCTGTGTTCCTATCTTGTCTCTACTGCAAGGCTCTAGAACATAGTGCTACTGCAGCACAGCTAGTTCTGTGATAACGTTCTTGCATCAGATAACTCTTCAAGTACCCATTCTCTGAGCCCTGAGGCTCTCTCTGCTGCTCCTCCACCCTTAAAGTAACAGGAGCCTTTGGCTCTCTGTCACACATGGCACTAAGATATCATCTGGAATTCCTTAAGAACTCTTTAAACAAAATGGTGTCTGCAATAGGGACTGGAAAATTGGACTAAATTCAAAACAGCGTGGGTTCTACAAGACTGTGTTCTGAACTGCTGCCCAAAACCCTTTTTATATTTTAAAAAAAGATTGGTTAACTTTTTATATTACTGATATTTTTTCAGTTTTGTTTTTCTCTGTATTTCTAAAATAGGACTGAAATCAGTAATGCCAAATACATTTGAGAATGGCTGTTCTTGAGCTGTATCCAGGTTGACCAGCAAGAGGAGGCAAAAAAATTGCCCAGGGAAAGCCTATTGTCTTGAAAATTTGAGATAAACTTTGGACAAGCATCAATATATACTGACTATGCAAGCAGATGTGGAAAGGCTCCGTGAACAAACTTTCTTTAGTTGATTATATTACCCGGAATATATAGGAAATTTATCTGTAAATTGCATTTCAGTATAATAGACCAAGGATAAGTTCCCCTGAGCTTTCAGACCTTTCTAAAGACAAGATTCAGTAATACAAGCAAAACTTACAAGTCTTTGAAGGGTACAATGTGATTGTTAAGCTGAAAGGTACAATTTGAATGTTAGGTTGAGTGGCATGGAAGCGAGCAGCATACTGAACTCTGAACTCTTAGTTTTTGAAAACAGAAGATACATAATAGCTTTTGATTATGAATAAATACAAACAAATCCACCTGATATTTTAGATCAAATACTACACTTATCACATAAGTATGTGTACATGCTTCTCCTCAGTGGGTGCGTCTACACATTCATTAATGCTTTTTGGTTAATGTATATTAAATTTTGTACCTCCACTGTGAGGTACTAGAAAAAGGCTCATTAGCCTGTTTTAATGTGGATTAGTGAAAGTGCATGGGTTTTTTGTGATGATTTAATACACATTAATAGGCTAATGCACATTGAAGTACACATGTAGACACATCCAATATTTTGCAGATTTACTCATTCACCTTTACAGAAGCACCTATGCAGAAATTGAGATGTAAATAAAACTTATGCATTTAAATCTGTATATAATAAAAAATTTAGGAAGTCAAAATGTATCTCAGGATCTCACAAATGTATAAAGAACACCACTTCTTTTTCTTCCCCTGTAAACCCTAGAAATAGCCTCATGATGACATCACTCTAAATCAGGAGTGGGCAATTATTTGGGCCAAAGAGCCACTTAGGGAGTTTTGGTGAGGTGTCATGGGCTGGATCAGCAACACCCTCCCACCCCCACCATCCTGAGCTGGGTCTGCACCCCTAATCCTCTCCCCGCCTCAGAACAGCTTACTAAAACTCCATTAGTAGCTCTGCCCTGGGGCCTGGACCTGTGCTGTCTGTGCCCAGCAGTCCTGGGGTCTCCATGGAGACTGGCCTGGATGGATGGGATGTGGACACGGGCAGGTAGGGAGCAATGTCTAAGAGCAAGTTGGGCAGCCAGGGCCAGGATCACGGTGCAGTGACAGCACAGAGCTAGGGCCTGGGGCAGAACTGCGATCCACTCCCAGTGTGCCCCTACCCACAGAACCAGCTGCTTATCATGTTGGGCAGGCAAAGTGGGTGGAAGGTGGCCAGGAGCTGGAGTTGGAGCCTATGCACTGGGACAGGAGCTGCATGACTGCAGCTTCCCCCCAACCTGCTGGGTGTGTGCTGCCTGGAGAGGTGTAGCAGGAGCAGGAGAGAAGCCACTGGAGGTGGGGGGAGCCAAGCAGTCCCTGGGTGGCTGAAGCCACACTGAGAGCAGTCCCTCCGGGAACCTGTGCACATTGACCAGGACCAGGGCATTGGCAGGCAGGGGCAGGAGTGTGACACAGGCTGCCCCAGATGGGAGCAAGTGGGCCTTGGCCCCATGTGAAATGCCACAGGGGGAGCTGCAGGCTGGATACAATCAATTGGTGGGTGTCCACCCACAGAATGGATCCAATCAGTTGGCAGCCCAGATCTGACCCACAAGCCATATTTTGCACACCCCTGCTCTAAGTATTAACCAGCTTCCAAAGGACTGAAAACAATATGCAGTTTGATAAGATAAAAAATTCTCTCTCCCAACATAGGAGAGAACAACTCATAATCAATGTAGTAATGCATTTTGCAAGGATGCTCCCTGAGATTAGATCAATGTTTGCAAAGATCATAATTCCCAGGTATGCAGGGGCTCCAGTTGAGGACCCGTGTTAAATATTTTGGCTGTCAGAACACCACGGACACTTGAAACATGAGTTATGCTTGTAAGAATAAATTGCCTCTTTTGGTATTGTGACTAGAATAGTTCAGATTTTCCATAGCAGCACTTGACTTTCATGCCAAATGACATTTACTTTCTCTTTAATCAGAGGGATCAGTATTGAACCTCTATTCTAATAGCATGAGCTAGAGCCAAATATGAATCAAGGAAGGTGCTTTGTCATTTTCTCCACACAATTCTGCCAATGCTTATGAATTTCAATTTGCAACATTACTATCATTCCAGACCAGGATCCCTGCTGGGCAGTATTTCCAGCTGTTTCTGTAGTAAAGACAAATGGACTCTCACCAGTTATAACCTAAGGAAGATTTAAACCAAAATCTGCCAGTGTAAAAATTATTCTGGTAGTCCATTCCTAGCTAAACCAGTGAGCTTTTCCAACTGAAACATTCACCATGAGTTATATTCCTCCCTTTTGCACTCGTCTTTTACTAAAACAGACCTTGTAATGCATTTGTATAAATATGTTCAGTTTAGGTTTATTGCATCTATAACTAAATATCTCACTCTGCTGTTCCTAGTCTGCTTGAAGGATCATGTTTTTCACTACATAATCTACCAGTTATGTCTACAAAGCAAAGGTATTGCATTTATGAAATTTATGCTGCTAATATAATAATCAGGAACCCTGGTTTTCTCTGATAAAGAAAAAAATCCCCAATTTTTGGCTTAAAAAAAGTAACCCAAAATCCACATTTTTCTGTGATTAAAATGAAACACCGCTAGATATAGATATAGATTAGTGGTGTCATTTAAATCACAGAAAAATGTAGATTTGGGGTTACTTTTTTAATCTGATAATTGGGGATTTTTTTTTTTTATCAGAGAAAACCAGGATCCTTGATAATAACACCCTGGAATACTCAAGACATATATGGGTATCTTTGAAGGAAGGAAAGTATATGACATTCCTTCTCTGAGCGCTGGGCTCTTAATTTTTAGTGGGAGTATGCTAGAGAAGTGATGCTCAACCTCTGGTCTGCAGGCCAAATCTAGCCTTGTGGAGCCATCACATCTGAGCCTCAGGACTCCCTATGGGTCCAAAAATATGGTGGTGGGGAAGCGGTGGTCATTAATAGAGCCACTCTTCCCCCTGCCAAATTCCCAATCCACAAACCCTGCATGGCCAGTTGGGACAAGGTCGCACCCCTTCTCCCCTGCATCTGAATCAGGGCTGGCCAGGCACCCTTCCCCAACTCACAAAGTTGAGCTACACCTCTCTCCCCTGCATCTGGATTGGGGACAGACAATTACCCCTTTCCCATCATGAGGCCAGGCTGGGGCTGAACCACACCCTTTTTCTGCCTACATCTGGATTGGGCCTGGGCTATGCCCCCTTTCCCCTCCCCACTTAGGGCCAGATTGAGGCCAGGCCATGCCTCCTTCCCCACTCCACAGGGCTGGGTTGGTGCCAGGCACTGCCCCCTTCTCCTGTGGGGCCAGATTGGGGTCATGCTGCCCCCCATCCTCCTGTATGCAGCTGGATGGTGCTTATTGCACTCATCCTGGGTGCTGAATCAGGACCACTGGCTAGATCCAGCCCACAGATGCACCAGGCCCTGCCAATCCAGCCTGCTGGGCAAAAAGGTTGAGCACCCCCTGTTTTAGAGATTTGGGAGGGAAGTAGCACCTTCTATCTTTGGTCTAAGTAAAGGGACAAGATGACATGTAATGTTTCATCATGTATCTTGATGAGCTAGTGATCTCTTCCAATGTAAACTAGTTGAACCTTGAAATCTATGGGGAGAAAAAACCTTATTAAAGGACGAGCAATGAGAGAGGAACCTGGAGACGATTAGCAATGAAGTATGTCTGCCCTTTAATTTTATATTAAAAAATGAAATTAAAAACTTGTATTAAAATAAACAAAAGCAGCTTTGCCTACATGGAAGTGAACGTTTAGGTGAAGGGTGATAAGATTATTGGCCATTCCTTAAAATTTTCTCAAGCTATGTTGTATGCAGAGTAGGTTGTTGTGCACCTGGTAAATCAGTGGTTCTCAACTGGGGTGCCACAACACCCAGGCTGCTAGGAAACCTACTCAGGGATATTATAGTGCTGGTACTCTCATGGCCATGGAAGCAAAATAAAATGGCCCCATGTGGCTAGTATACAGCCACACCAGGAAGGGCTGCAGTACATGGGTGCTCTCCTGCTTCATTAGGGTTCTCTGATAACCCAAAAGCAGACAGGAGAGTGAGCTTGTGCTGTAGCCCTTCTCAGTCTGGGGCCCCAGTGTTCCTTCTGAAAACAGAGGTGTGGTGGACAATTCCACCTGGTCCACAGCATCTGTTCCTTGGAGATGCTGTGCAGGGTTGGACTGGGAAGGGCTGCAGTGCAAGCCAGCTTTTATGCTTATCAGCAGCAGCAGATCCAAGGGCCACCTTGAGGTCTGCCTGGAGTTCTCACTTTCAAGCAGCTTTGGAGCCTAGTGCTAGTTGATGAGCATTCTTCCCCTCCTTCCTCCCACTGCCCTGAATTTAGCAGCAGGAGAAAGAAGGAAACAAGCATCCAACAGTGATGCCCATCCCCTGATGCCACATAGTTCCAGATCCTAGGGACTGCTGCTGCTTATCCCAGCTGAGAACCACTGAGGCAAGATGAGGCAGCACAACAGTGGTTCTCAACTGGAGATGCCACCAGATTCCAAACAAGTTGTGAAGGGATCCCATGACTCTACAGAGATTGAGAACTACTGATGTAAATAAACAAGAATATGTTTTTCATAAAAATAAGAAGATCATGAGTGAAAAGAAAAAAAGTAAGTGACATGACAGTTACTGAGGAGTGAGAAATTGAAGACCTGATTTTAAATTCACACTGCAACTTTGCTGACTGTACAGGAATTATTCCTAGATTGCATTTTTTTGAGACCAGAATAAGGCCCAAGATGTGTATTTACAACGGGAAAAATCAGACATGTAGTTTTCCACCAGTGGTAATAATGGTAGAAGCCACAATGTAAACAAGGTGTTTTTAACAACACGTTGTGTAACCCTGGATGAAGCAGAAATTGGGTTTATATTCCAGCCCTTACAAACATCATCCACTCCCTCCTGGGTTAAAGGCATGAATTTCCAATAGGCTTGTGTGAGTAGGCAGCTATTTGATCCAGCTTCAGATCCAGCTGCTTTGGATGCCAGCGATCCGATCCAGAGCTCTGGATCAGTTTCCTGCTTCCATCTGGCCGAAGCAAGTCCAAAGCTTCAGAGCCACCTCAGAGATCTGGCCATAGGGTATAATGGAGAATCAGTCAAATATCTATAACTTTGTTGTTTTTAGTCTGATTTGGATGATGAGTTAATTAACAACACCTACAAAACCACAGACTAAGGAGAGGAAATAATCAATACAGACAATCAACTGCCCCAAGACAGAGACAGTCAGTTGCACAGGCACCCATGTCACAAGTTTTGCATGTCAGTAGCCAGAGGTACAGGGCCCCAGAACCCAGTAGACCCTGAACCTATCTCCTTGACAGCTGGCAGTCTTCGTGGCCAGGGCTACCATCCCTGCAGCTTTCACCCCACTGCGCCTTAATACACACAGTGTCACCCATATCACGAGTTTTGCTTGTCTGCAGCTTGAGGTGCAGTTCCCCCCAAACCCCTGTGCCTATCTTCTTGAAACTTGGCGTGCTTTGTGGCCTCACCAGGGGACACCACCCCTGCAGTTTTCACGCCCCCCCCCGTGGTGTAACATAAACATGACATGGGTTTTGCACTCAAGAATTTGGGGTGCAGTTCCCCTGCACTGATCTTCTTGAGACTTGGCAGACTTCATGCCCCCAGCAGAGGCTACCACCCCTGCAAGCTTTATCCAAATCAGACAAAAAACAACAAAGTTATAGATATTTCATTGACTCCCTATTATACCCTCTGGCCAGATCTCCAAAGTGGCTGTTAAGCTTTTCTAAAGCACTTTCAAAGGATGAAAGGATGGAGGATGGGATTCATCTCCAAGCAGGATTATTCTGCACTTGTCCGGTCCTGCAGGGAACAAACCAGGAAAGCCAAAGCTACAACTGAACTCCAACTAGCTTCAAGCATCAAGGACAATAAAAAGTCCTTTTTCAGATATGTGGGGAGCCGGAGGAAAAGCAAGGGCAAC
>NW_017728906.1:162189606-162194270 GCF_001723895.1 Crocodylus porosus
AGACCGTTTCAGGTTAGACATAAGGAAGAATTTCTTTACTGTCCGAGCCCCCACGGTCTGGAATAGCCTGCCATTGGAGGTGGTTCAAGCACCTACACTGAGCATCTTCAAGAGCAAATTGGATGCTTATCTTGCTGGGCTCCTATGACCCCAGCTGACTTCCTGCCCTTTGGGCGGGGGGCTGGACTCAATGATCTTCCAAGGTCCCTTCCAGCTGTAATGTCTATGAAATCTATGAACTGCTTTGGAAAGCCTAAAGAAGCCAGCACCTTGATCCAAACATGCTGTTTCGGACGCCAAATCATCCGAAGCTTCTCCGGATCTGAAGCACAGTCCGAAGCCTCGCACAGCCGTATACTACTTGGTAATAGAAAAAGGAATTATTTTGGAATGGGATCATTACAGAAAGTAACTCAAAGTAACCAAAATTGTGTGCATGTGTGTGAGCGCTCACAAGAAACATATGTGTTGGCCCTGGATTTATGACCCAGGTACCTTGTTCTGGGCCAGCCCAAACCCTCAGATCAACCACGAACTCTCCATTCAAAAATAGACAAATTTTATTTATACACAGTGATAGCAGATAAGAATAAAGCAAACAATTCTGTATCTGCTAGTCCCAGGGTTAACAGTGTCAATGTATAGGCCAGTACGCAAGCGTCACTCTGAGGTTCTCTCTTGAATGTCAGATATCAGCAGCCTGGAGGTTGGAAACCAGGCCCACCCTCCTCCACTCAGTGGGGTGGGTGAAACAAGCTGGTGATATATCCTCTGTCCATAGTTGCCTTGGATTCCCCACTCAAGGACGCTTTTGCTGCTCTGAAATCCCTCCTTTTTCATTCTTCCTCCTGATGATGACTCTTCATCTATGGACATAATTTACTGGTCTCCCTACGGTCATCATACTGTCCATGTTTTGTCCTGTCAGCATATTCCTTTGTTTAACAAACCTGCCACATGCACACTTCCTAATTTGGGCTTTACCGGTTTCTCTTAATTTGGTCAATCTACAGAACTGGAAATCCCACGGGCTCTGCAGCTCATCACTGTGACCTGGCCAACCCAGCAGATGTCCTTATCTCTGTTATGGAACACTGTGGTATAGGTCTTCAATTTCCCACCCTCTGTGTCTGCTTGCTGCTTGCCTGTGTCAGACACAGTGGGTCTTGAAGAAATTTTGTCACAAATAGGCTGTTAGAAATCCATTAACCCTTGCCATTGCCCTGGATCATTGTTCTAATGCACATCTACATTACCCACAAGCCAGTTCCCCAAAATAAACCTTTTTCTAGCCATCAATACATAACTGCTTAAATATTTCCTAATGTGTATATTAAACAGATAAATATTTACACATGTTTATTCCATAGTAGATAACTTCCCAACCCAGGAAGACTATTTCTCCTAAAATAAAATTTAATTTTATTTGAATTGCAGCTACACAAAATTATCAGATACTACCGACATCCACCCTCAAGTACATCTCTCAGGCTCCTTGAATGGTTGATTTAATTGCGTCTATCTTGTTCAATTAATCTCCTGCATTAACTATGCATTCTTTTGTGAAACAAAATTAAAACTGATATTTCCCAGTAACTGAAAATAATAAAGAAAGAAATTTAATAGACACTTTAAAGTCTAGCAGGTTTGAGAATGGAACTGGAAGTCAGTGCTGCTTGACTTTAAGCCAACTCCTACTAGTGGTTTGCTGTATCCTAAATAAGAGCTTGGTAAAATCATGCTTTAATGCTGGTACAAACAAAGAGTAGACACAGAGTTCCCAGCACCCTAGCAGTATAACTTAAATTAATCCCTGGGGATAATTTGGGAATAAAACAATATTGATGTAAATTACACTAGCATAATATTCAGTTGTTGGTAGCTTTCTCAGGGTAATTGTTTGCTTTCTCAAACAAAGGTTGTGCAGTAGCTAACGACTTTTGGGATCTTGTAAGTGGGCAACCTGGGCTACTAGTTTCTGCATGTGAGCTTTGCTTCCTGGGGAATCTCCTCAACTGTCCTTCCAAATAAAACAATCTTTAAAACAAACAGAACAAGCAAAGCAAAATCCTACTGCCCCATTCCAGATATCAGCTCTGGGCTAAGCATAGCAGCTTGATGTCTCCATGCAGTAAGTGGTTTTAAGCTCCAAAATTATTTTCCAAATGTCCCATATCTGGGCTTCCTCAACAGGACTGACTTTCCTCTGAAAGTAATAGACCACCCTGTTACAGAGCCATGGGCTGGAACAAACCAGCTCTGGCCTGATACAGGCTGAGGGGCTTTGGCAGTGGCAGGAGATTTTAACACTATTCTGGTGGCTAGGGGCTTTCCTGTGCCCACTCCAGGTCCAGGCAGTCAGAAACTGTGCCCAATCTGCAGCCAGACAGAATGGGCACACCTGGTGCATCTCCTTGCCATTCAGCTGTTAATCCCCACCAATTCCCCCAAACACCCCCCACACACACACCACTAACTGCAGGCCATATGTTGCTCACCCATGATATGATGATTTGGAATTGTCATAGTGCCTACTGTGATCAAATATGTTGGACTATCTGGTAATCTATCTGCTCCAGAACCTGGTGTAATTTACACTGTTGTACAAAACCAATGTAATTTGCACCAATGTTAACATGTTGTGTATCCAGGCCCTAGATTAAGAAGTAAAACTCAGTAAATATTGTACTTTTTTGACAGTAAATATTGTCCTGCATGGGGTGGGAAATGGAAGGAGGAGGGAGTATCAGGTGTGCAGCTCCAGTTAGACTGAGGGAGACTATCACCAGACCCATATCTTCCCAAAGGCCAAGTCAATAGAACTGACCCAAATTGAGGTATCAGTAGAAGAGATTTTAGAGGAGACTGATAAACAAAACAGTAACAAATCACCAAGATCTGATGGCATTCACCCTACCACAGGCAACTAGTAGGGAGGGCACGGGGGGCACGTGCCCCCCCTGAGATTGGCCCACAGCTCGGCACTGCTCAGGACAGGGCAGGTATTTTGCCACGCAGGCCAGTGGCATGTTGCGGGGGGGAAGGGGAGGGCACTAAGCCATGGCACAGAATTATAGGGGTCGATATGGGGCCTTTGGCCTGCCCGCAAATTGTGCCCCCCGCAACACTCAGGACACACCCTACAGTTTTAAAGGGGCTCAAATCTGAAATGTGGACCTGTCCTGCATACTTCCTATCATATGCAACCTATCACTAAAACAGCCTTGGGACTGGAGAACTATCTAATGATAATCTTTAAAAACAGCCTCCAGAGAAAAGCCAGGGAATGACAGCGAGTCTAACTCTTAGCCTTGGAAAACTGATAGGAACAACAATTTTAAAAGGATTGATTAGCACATGGATGAACAGAACTTGTTAGGCAGTGTCAGTGGTGTGAGCTTTTGTTGCCTCAGGACAAGGACCCTGAATATGGGCTGCTGCAGCAAAAGCAAGGGCTCCCTGGAGGCTGCCATTGTGATGCCCTGCCTGCCTCTGCATCAGTGCCTGGGGCTGATGGTGTTTGAGCTTCCTCCCCTTCCCCTGCAAGTTACATTATCAATGGGGATGGGAGCACCCACAGAGATGAAGGGAGCAATTCATACCCCTCTGACATATCATTTCAGTCCATACTTATCTCCATGGGGTATTCTATCCCAGGTCAGAAAACCTAGCCAGGACAATTTCTAGCCACCTATACAAGGCATGCATGCACATGACATGGGCATACCTAAGGGACATGCTGTGTCTATTGAAAGTGAGCTTCATCCAGGCACTGCAAATATGAACATCTAGTTGTTGGGGCTGTTACTTCCCACTTCTATCAAGGGGTTTTTACTGTTTGAGAAATGCAAACTGAGAGCCAATTATCATCTCTCTGATTCCAGCTAATCCCTTTGCACTCCACAGGTCTTAATAACCCTGTATCCTTTTTTAAAGGTCTTGATGCTCCACTAATTAACTATTCTTTCTTTTGCAATGTTCCTATTTGTTAGCCATTCCTGTTAATATCTCTCTCCTATTTCATAGCCCTGCAGACTGCTTTTAGGTCTAGCTAAAAATTTTAACACTGGTCTGGTAAAATTAATTAGGTGTAGGAATGACTGATAATGGAGGCACTGTCAAAACATTTAAGAAGGCTAGATTACATTATATGAATCTGAATAAGAAATGTACATTTAACTAGAAGGACCATAGAACTAATGACACTATATCATTTGACTATTTTTGGCTTAGTTTGGTGTGATTTAAAAACCTTATGCATAATCTATCAGCAAATAGTTATATTTGGTTTTGCTTTGAACTGAAATGGAATAATATGGTGTTAGTCCCAAGTATCTGCTCCCGAGCCACGCGAACAGAGCGCGCAAACAGGCGCGGTCTGTAAGAGCACGCCGGCGTTTGCGCCAGCGTTCGCGCCGGAGGGGGAGCAGGAGGGGCCGAGAGACCAACTCTTGTTAGAGTGGGCCAGAGGACCCAAACTCAGCTAGGAACTCCTACGATGGTGTCGACACGGAGTGCTGCCAGGGCCCCTGAGGGGCTTGTCTGAGGCCTCCACCCAGACGGAGCCCGTGGGGGGGCTGGTGTCCCCCAACCCCCTGGCCTGCGGGAGCTGCCCAGCAAGGCCTGGGGGGGGCAGGGACTGGGGACCCCCACACCTGTCCTGC
>NW_017728906.1:162194281-162210892 GCF_001723895.1 Crocodylus porosus
CTTGCTGGGGTCATTTGACCCCAGTACTCTTTCCTGCCATGGCAGGGGGTCAGACTAGATGATCTGCTCAGGTCCCTTCCGACCCTAGAAACTATTAAACTATCTAGTTTCTTTTTAATTGGAGAAAAATGTGTGATGTGTTTATGCGATTATGTGCCATACCATCTGCACCCCCTCTTCAAAATCCTAGATCTAGTCAGGGGTAGAAGAATGGAGGAGGGAATGCAGGAGATAGATTTGGGACTGTGGCAAAGGGAGAATGTATTTGGAGAAGAGATAAGGGTGGCCAAGTTTGTGGATGACACCAAATTATATGAGATATTAAGTAAGGTGCTTCAGATGGCTGTCATGAAATTGAGGGGATGGGTAACAAAATGGCAGATGAAGTTCAAAATTGGTAAATGCAAAGTGATACACACAGGAAAAAAATAACTTGATATGCACATACATAATCATTCGTTCTGCATTAACAGTTACTACTCAGTAAAGAGTGGAATAAAGAGATCTCTGGAACCAGAAGCCCAGTGTTGAGAGCAGCCAAAAAGGTAAATAAAGCATTAGGGATTATTAAGAAGAGGATTGAAAACAAAACAGAAAATATCACTATGCCAGTGTATAATCCCATGATACACCCATATCTTGAATCCTACATCAAATTCTGGTTTCCCCACCTGCAAAAATTTATAGTAGAGGTAGAAAAGATACAAAAAAGAACAGCAAGAATGATCAGGGGTATGACGAGGTTTCTGTGCATGAAAAAGCAGCAAGGATTTTTCTGCTTAGAGAAAAGGCAACTGAGTGGGCATATGATAGATAAAATGAATGGTACGGAGGAATTTGCTATTTGCAATAGCTCACAATACTCAAACTAGGGGACTTATAATGAAATTATTAACAAGTTTAAAACAAACAAAAAGTAGCTATTGTCCCAAAACATGTAATTATGGAACAGATTGCCACAACTGTAGAGGCTGGTAATTTAACCAGTTTCAGAAGAGGACTGTTCATATCCATGCATTTTATTTATAACATTTATAAAAATTCTCAGAGGACCAAATCAGGATCTAAGCTGTCCAGTCCTAGCGACTATACAAACATAAAGGGCCAGTTGAGTTAATGGTTACTATGGCACTTCTACAAAGCTATTCATCTGCTCTCTCCTCGAATGCCACAGTTCTATTTTTATCCATGTTCCTATTCAAGGAGCAGTTCACCATAGTGCCACTGGAATTAATATTTATCTAATTCCTAACTCAAGATAGACATGTGTCTGGCAGCCATGTAACTATGAATGATCCCTTATTTTATTAACTTGTAGTTTTGAAGTGTCACTTGAGGCACAAACAGGCATAGAAGCAACAGGCATTGCTTCTAATGTTTTGCTTTCATCACAAGAGGTAAAGCCAAGGCCACTCCTTCCACTCTGAGAAGACAATTAGGTCTAGAAATCATGTCTCCACAATCCAGGCAGATCTTCATCTCCCACAGATAAATGCCCCATTTTAGGCACTGTCACCTGGGATTGAACTGAATAAGGGAGGGGGGGTCAAAGCAGGGAAGTAGGGAGAGGAAGTCTCCCTTCATACAATTTCTAAACAAGTTAGAGCTATATTAATTTTTTTCTGCTATTTTCTCCACACTATGGAAACTCCACTTGAAAAGGGTATTATGGTTAGTGAATTTAAATGTATGGCCAAGAAGCCCTGTGTTTGGCAGGGAACACTCAAGTCAAGACAGTGGCACAAGGCCATTATGCAGAGAGCTCAACATCTACTAGGTACATGCACACTGAATGGATTGTGAAGTATCTACTGGTGCTAAGGGTTGAATTATTTGTTGGTACTGCTGAGTTTTCATCTCACAGTAAAATGACCTGGAGAAAGTTCTGTACATAAGTCATCTCCTCCTAAGTCTCCTTTCTGTTCTTTCAATTTTTCCCTGGGAGGATATGATCTGGGACAAGATAAAAAGAAAGATGGCAGTACCTTATGTAATTAATTGCTCCTTCTTACTCAATGTGTCCACTGCTTTCCATGTGATCCAGTATCCATGAAGTACGCACAAGCTATTTCTGCCTTTCTGAGTCTTTATCTTTTGAAAAGTTAATTGAATATTGTAGGACTGATTATTTTAGCTGTTACTACTCAACATTGAAAGGCAAGTTTTGATAGGCAGTGAAGGGCAAAAATGGCAAATGTAACAAAAGTAACAATAGTTTTAGTTTCACACAGATTTCATTCACACTTTGGGAAACTGAAAATGTTTCTTGTTCTCTGGGGCAGGTAAAATTGGCCACCAAAAGAGCCTGAAAAATGCAACAAGAGACAGTGGGAAAAAGTAAGAAAAGAAATCTATGGATAATTAGAAGTGTTTGGGTTTAAAATACCTGCATCAGTAAGATATCTGATTCATAACATTGTCAGATCACATCTTGAAGCTTAGTGATGGTTTGATGAAAACTAATGAATCCTCACACTTTAACACAGGATGAAAAAGCTACTTAAAAAAAATATTTTAAAAATACTGGTATCAACTAGGGCTTTGCGAAGCTTCGGTCGCTGATTCGGCAGCCAGATCTCTGAATCCAAGTCAAATCAGGAGACCCATTAATCTCTCCAAATCGAATCAGGATCAGAGAAGCCTCGGATTCAATTTGGAGAGATTTGACAATTCGGACATAGACACAGCTTTATATTTTTCTACATACCTCAAGGTATGCTGAGATGGTAGGGCAGATGGAGCATCCCATGGGAGCGCAGGGAGATTGTCAACGTGCTTGACAGTGGACTTGGAAATGGACCAGAAACACTTCCAGGTCTGCCACAGAGTGCACAGGGGATGCCCCCCCTCATCTCTGGTTTGGCGGCTGGTGCCTCCTGGGTCTGGGGGGGCACCCAGAGTGCCCCCATAGCCAATCACCAAGCTGGGGAGGCTTAGGGGGAATCCCCCGCATGCCCGGAAGTGGACCGGAAGTACTTCCGGTCCACTTCCGGGCCCACCACCAAGCATATGGGGGGGCCCTGTGCTCCTGTAGGATGCTTTATCTGCCCCACCACCTCAGCATTTACAGCCTAGTACCTCAAGGTATGTAGAAAAAGCATATAAAACTGTGTCTAATGCTGAATCACTGATTCTCCAAATTGGAATTGAATCTTCAGATTCAGATTTGGCCAAATCAAATGAGGACAGTGATCCAAATCAGTGAATCAAATTACTGTCCCCCAAATCCGGCTGAATCAGAATCCAAATCAAATACAGCCCACTTCCCATACCCCTAGTATCAATCTAGTAGTCTGATGCCCTGTTCAGAACCCTGATGCCTTCCTTGCTGTTAGGTCAATAGAAAGAGATTAATGGATACAGGGACAGCAGAAATAAAGGAAAATGATATTTGATAAAGGAATTTTACAACTTAAACTGTTAATGTTCAAGGTTACAACAGAAAGGGTAACAGTAGTTACCAGTTCTAACCATCTAGCAAATAACAAGTATCAGAATAAAGATAATGAACATTTATGGGAAGGAAACATGTAAAAGAAATCCTTGAAGAGTGGGTGATAAACGTTTGAACATGCTGAGGGTGACAAGAAGAGTCCACTATTACTGGTTTTGGTGTAGTTTATTGTTATCTTATCTGTCTACTGAGAGCTACTTATTAACACTTCAGATTAAAACAGTGTTCCAACAAATCAGTTTTAGGCAAAGATATAAGTAGCACAGAAGTCAGCAAAAATGGGCAGAAGCAGACTTAACTCCATCCATTGCAAGACTCAAGCTTCAATCCAGTTGTTCTTATTGCTATTGGGTAGTAAAACAGGATTTCTAAATTGTGCTGTGCCAAGGTGTGCGTAAGAGGCTTTGTCCAGTGCAGAGAGGTTACTTATCCAAAGCATTGTGTTAATGATATATGGGCACATGGCTGCTGGAAGCATACCCAGCATCACTGCTATACGACCATTTCCCTTGGTATGTTTTCCTTCACTGAAAATACTTTCCATCTTCCCCAGGGTGAAACATTATTTCTTTTTTCAAAATAACACCTGTTTTTCACTTCTATCCAGTTTAATTTTTTTAATAGAAAAAGAACACCTGGTTGTTCACTACAGTTACTGAAACTACTGTATTTAATTCCTTTTATAGAGTTTCTTTGGTCCTTTAAATAGCTGCTTCTGATTTTTTTTAAGGCTCTATCTAGCCAATAACAGTAGCAGTGAGAGGCACATGGCAGGATCCTTGATTAATCTGGCTAGAGACTTGCAGACTCCCTGGCAGAGCAAGAGCAGGATTAGGGAAATGGTTTTTTTTCCTTGAATAGAGAATGCTAGTCAAGCCAAAATGAGTAAAACTGTTGTTGGCTTTTATGATACAAAAAAAAAAATCACATTTCAGGTTTAGGTTGAGACCATCATATGTACTGTTGCTGGGGACCTACACAGATTTCCAAGCTTACAGGGGGAAAAGAGCAAGCACATTATTCCTCCCCATTCTTGATATGCAAACAGTTGGCAGATAATGTAAATGTGTTACTTACTCATCCCAGGTGAACTTCTATTTGAGCCTTTTGGACCCATGCTCTGAGAAAAGTTCCTGCTGAGCTGGCTTAGTTTGGAAATCTTATTTAATGAAAAAATATTTTTTTTAAATTCATTATCCATTTTTGACCAGCAGGTTGGATTTTTTTTTTTTTTTTTAAGTAACAGATATTTGACAGAAATGGTGAAAACGTTCACTATGCTAGAACAATGAAACATAATATGAAACTATTAGGTAGTAGGTTAAAACTAACAAGAAGAATTTTTTTCAAATAGCATGCATTTAACTTGTGGAACTCATTGCCACAAGATGAAGAGTCAGATATTTTAAATTCAAACAGACAAATGGGGATTGGAGAAATTCAATAGGTATTAAATATGATAGATAGGGGTGCAGGCTCTGAATCAGAACTTCCTAGACTTCTGAATACTGGAAGCTGCAGTGGGAGAAGAATAGTGGGTAGAAAATTCTGGATATCCCCTCTTCATACTTCCCCTCATCATCCACCCTCTATGACTGCATGAAACAGGACTCTAGGTTAGACAGAGTTATGGCCTGATCCAGTAAATGGCCATTCTTATGTTCCTGTGTCCTATTTTTCTTCATGTTTTTCAAAAATTTCAAAACCTGAGAAATGCAAGCTACCTTCCTTCTCACCAGCACAGGAATTAGCACACAGGAACCTGAATATTGGCAACACTATATGGAACAAGAGACTATGTCCAGAAACTGTACCAAGAGCTTCTACATGGCAGAACAGAGCAGTACCATAGACCCCACCCTTCTCCCTGGAGGAGGTGGCAACAGAGCGGATGTCTGTCTGTAACACTTTATTCACACTCTGATTGGCTGACAGAAACAGCCAGTCAGAGTGCTGCAAGTGTGGGGGAGCACCACCATGATTCTGAAACTGCTCTGAAGACCAGACAGGGGGTGGGGGCTCCCTGAAGAGGCAGAACAGCGATGGCATGGGGCATTAGGTGGTGGCACTCCATCCCAGCCCCTTCCCCCCATCATTCTTGATGGGTAAGTGGTGTGCTTGTGTGTGTGTGAGTGTGTGTGTGTGTGTGTGTGTGTACACATGCGCACACACACCCCAACACTTTGCCTATAAGCCAATTCCCAAAATCAAACCTCTGAATACCATTTTCTAGCCATCATGTGCAGGTGTGTGCACATGTGCATGTGAGAGCCAGGCAGGGTAGGAGAGAGCAACTCCCACAGCTCCTTCCAGGCAAGTATAGAGAGGGGGGCACAGGTGACACAACAGGAGGGTGGGTGGGCACATGAATCAGCTCCAGGCAGGAGTCACCTCCACAGTCCAACAGGCAGCTATGGTGACATGGTGCTCCCTCTCGGCCTGTATCCCACCCACTGGGCCATGGAGATGGTTCCTTCCTAGAACTAGCCCAGCCAGGCTGCACCCCACACCTTGTTGTGGGTGCAGAAATCTGGTGAGGGCACATACCCCTCCCTGGCCCCCTGGCATGTGCTCCCTCTGCTCCCCAACATATCACACACCCATCCCATCCCATGGGGGATGCCTACACACCCATCCCATTCCTCACATGCTGGGGGGCCTGTGGCTTGGGGGTGAGGGGCAGTGGGTCAGGAGTGAGGAGCACCAGCAGGGCCAAGGGACTGTTGGTTGGTTGGGAGTGAAGGGCACTGGCCAGGACAGGGGGCTGTGGCTTGGGAGTGCAGGGCAATGTTATGAGCAGGGGAAGGGCACCAGTATATCAGGACTGCTCAGTACCACAAAACAACAGGGGGGGCAGTAGCAGCTGGATCCATGTCCTGGAGAGTCAAAGGGGCAAGCAGAGCTCTGATTTTCCACAATTCAAAAAAAAAAAAAATCAAACCCAAAATATATAGGTATTTAGAATTTATTTTATTATAATGATTGAGGCACTGGTAGGCTTCTGATTTGTTTAAAATTGTAAATGTATCAATAAAACATTGTGTTCAACTGATAAGGAATTCCCTCAGTGAACCAGATTTTATGAAACAGTGTATGGAGCTTGTTGGTCATAGTTTCCCCACCAACTTTGAAGACCTCAGCTGGTGTGCCATCAGGGCCAGATACTTAAGTTATTCTTCATCTGTCTTATTGCCCGGTGGACTTCTTCAGAGGTTGGTGAACTGGCAAGTGCATATATCCAGTACCCTGACAATTACTACACCGCACAACAGAACCATCACCATTCCTGGATCTTACAGCTGCACCTCCAGAAACATTATATATCTCATCCAGTGCACCAAGTGCCCTGATGAAAAATACTTAGGAGAGACCAAACAACAACTGCACACCAGAATGAAAGTACACCAGAAATCTATTAAAGACAAGAAAACCCAATTACCACTAGAGGCATATTTCTCACAAGAAAACCACTCTTTCTCCAATCTCTCAGTTCTGAACCTCAAAGAGAATTTACAAAACACTTTTCACAGACAAGCTGATGAACTTCACTTTATCAACCTCCTAGATACAAAAGTAGGGCTGAATCTTCTCCCCCACAGGTGCACTTGAGCCTCGTGGAAAACTCACCTCACCAGCCCAACCCACCCCAGCCCAGGCTGTGGAGCTAGCATGTGTTTGCACAGGCACATCCTGCTCTGGTGCAAAGCTGGGCTAGCGAGCTGTGCTGGGCTGGATTGGGTCAGGTCCCACCACATGCTTTATGGAGGGTCATGAGTGGGGGCTTCCACACACCTAACCCCCGACCTGGTGACTGCAGCCGTGGCAGCAGCAGGCAAGCAGAGCTATGTGGGGCTGTAGCTCTGCTGCAGACGTAGCAGGTGGTGATGCAGTGCTGTGTGACCCAGGCTCCATATGTGCTAAATGGGCCCATCCACTCCCCATAGCCCTCAGCATCCCCTGCCTCATGTTTGGTAGCAGGACAATGTGTAAAGTGACTTTCTTTCCCAGCCTCAGCAAATCACCACTTACTAAGGGCTCTTAGTGTTAAGTAGAGCAACACTACACAGAATATATTCCCTCTTTTCTGGTCCCCCAGTGAGAATTTGCTACATTTTCATCCAGGGAGGTTGGCCCAGACATTATTCTTATTTATTTTTTTGTGACAAATCATTCTTCAGTGAAAAATCTTCATGATAAAATTTTACAAACCAGGTTTTTCAAACATCTTCACTGGCTGCCTCATGGGCCATATCTCTAACTAGTTTTACAAGCTACATCACATTTCTGAAGGTAAAATATCCCTAGGGCAAGTACAGAAACCAGTTGCATGAAAAAGTAATATTAGAAAAGTAATATGTTTTGGTGCCCTTTAAGCTAATTAGCATCTGGAAATAAACAGAGAAACTAAGCACCAAATGATGAGCCACCTTCTTATTGACCACAACCTATAGCCCTTTTCTGTGTAATCCATACTCCTAGCTATTGTCTGATCCTAACATCTCTAGCACAGCAGTCTTTTCTGGTGTCAATTTCTACTTAATTTATTTTAAGTTACACATCATCATCAGTCACAAGCTTTTATAGTTCATTCTAGAAAAATAATGAGTCAGTACATCACAACTGGAGGTCATCTACCTGCTGTTAACAAAAAAGTAATTGGCTAACAAGAACCAAGTTTTCAATATTCATTCAAAAGTAGCTGCTGCTCAGCTAAGAAAAAAGGAGTTGAAGCACCATTAGCTTAAGACTGTAGAGATGTTTTAGTCCATAGTTCATAGCTGGTTAGATATCAGCAAAGATTTTACTTATCTGCTTTTCCTCAAGGTACCTTGAGGTGCTATATAGCATTTCCAGACAAATATAAACCTTAGCATTTCTGAAGTGACTAAAAGAAAGGCAGATCACTTTGAGCCCTGTTTTTATTTGATTTGCCCCTTGTATCAGCATTTACAGTGAAGTAAATGGAATGCAAAATGCTACAATGTCATTTGACATTCACTTCATACTGGTGTTATGTGACTATACCAAGTGCAAAGTAACAGAAACTTCACAGTTAGCATAGCATTGGCCCAAATACCATTAAAGCCAATTGTATTCTTTCCATTCCTTTCTGTAAGCTATAATACATGTTGTACATGAGGAACATAACAAAAGAGGAAAGCTTATTTGATTATATGTAATTGTAATTTCTTTAATTTATAACCAAGCTTACATCCAATTCCATTAATGATTTGGCATTTTTAAGTCAATCATTTCCCGGGGTGGGGGGGACGACACTTAGCAGTAGACTTGTGTTGAAAGGTGGAAAGTCAAAGTACAAGATGCACATATAAAAAACAGTTGAAAGGAAGATATAGTCTCAAGTGATATATGCCAAACAAACTAGAATAGCGGCTACAAAGACAGAAAATATAATTATATTTATTATACAGTTTCTTTCATTTTCTCTGTTACAGTTTGTAATCAGTTTTTAAAGAATGAATTATTATCATACCCTTTAGGCACCAGACCTCTGTGCACACTTAAAGGTATGCTTTTAAAAAGCAAATCCAAGATCACCATAGAGCAAAGTAGTATAAGAGTGATGTTGTAGCCACAATGGTACAGAACTTATGCAAGAGGCAAGGCTTTCATAGGGTGATATCTTTAGTACATAAATAAAGTACTCTTTCTTTAGTTCTGGAGTGGAGGTACTCTAGAACTGTGGTAAGATGCCTTAGCTACCCTGCCATCGCACTCCATACAAGTACTCTTTTACTGTGTAAAAATGGTACCAGATGCATGCCATACTGAACGTGTCTTGCTGTATGAGAGGGTCAAGGATTTCTAAGGGTATCTTTTGTTGAACAAACTATATACATATCTTCAGTGTCAAGGTTTTGAGATATGTACACAGGTGGTCCAACAAAGGACATCACCCTAAGAAATCCTTGCCTCTGTCATAGAGTATGACATACATTCAGCATGGGATGCATCTGGTACCCCTTTTACCCAACCAAAGAAAGAGTACTTTATTTGTATGGGGTTCTATGGCAGGGTATTTAAGGCATCTCACCACAGCTCCAGATGCATAAATTTGGGTGTTGCTGCAGACTCATGTCAAAGTTGCCTGCATTTGATTCAGCTGTAAATGGCTATATGGTCATTTAGACTGGGGATTCAAAGTTGGGTGGGTATAATGCTAGCTACGTCACTCCTTTATGTGCCATTGGCTGCAGAAATTGGAGTGCCGATAACTTAATAGACCTTCTAGGCTCATGAGGAGCTTTATACAGCTACAGTTTTGGAAGTAGTTATATCTATTGAGTCTTTTTTTTTAATATTTCAGTCAGTGGTTTCTGATTTGCTTCTGCAGTGAATCTCCAGCCATACTGTAAGTCATGGAGTCTTGTATATCTACAAGTCAGATCAAGGGTCACTTTTTCACTTTGTGCATATAATTTTTCTGCAGCTGTGGTAGCCCTAGATGCATATCAGACTGGCAACCAATCAGTTCCATGATGCTCTAAAAGAACTGTTCCCAATCCATCTGTTGAGGTTTTTGTGGAGAGTCTGCTATCTTTTAATGGGTCAAAGAAAGGTATTTTGAGGCTACATGGAGCCATGTATGAGTTGTGACTGGAAAAAAATCATTAACAGATTAACTCCTCAACAAGCAGGAACCTGGGTACAGGTTTATTTACTTACTTTGACATATAAAGGATGTAAGGGGCTATGTGCTACGCTTGCAGTACCTAATGTTTTGGTTCCAATGAGAACCAGTCTAGTCCTCACTATAAAGCCCAATTTTACACATGGTAACAATAAGGGACCATTTTACACATGGTAACAATAAGGGGCCTGTAACAATAAGGGACCATTTACACAAGTGGGTAAAGCACAGTAGAACATTTGTCTTACCCCCTATACTGGACTTCTTTTTTATTTGAACCATGCCTGGCTCACTGTGGATTCTACTGGCAACAAATACATAATTAATAATAAAAATAATATCATAATAGCTGATACTCTCAGATTCATCAGTTTCCCTATTTTGTATACCAATTCTATATACAAAGGTTATAGATGTCTCTTCTAAATACATTTTGTGTGGTATATTGGTATGTTTCTTGAAGAGAGTATAGCTCTGCACAGAACTGTTTGAAAACCTAAGTACAATGAACAAGTCTTAACATGAAATCCAACAATACAAACTAGAAAGGTCACATTTCTATAAATATTCCCAGCTGTAATTTCCACTTCCACAAAAATCAGAGCAGGCAGACATGTCAGCAAACATCCAAATCTGAAGACAAATTGAAAAAATATAGACAAAGAAGCAAAACTAAAGAACCAATTGCCAAACCATGTAGCCTACATGAAGCAGAAAGAGATGAGTCACAGCATACAGAAAAGAGATGGAAAGCAAGATTGTAAATGTAGCTTAAAGGAACACACTGGGACAGCAGGCCATCAACAGTCCTCACCATCCTGCTAAGAATTCCCATAGATCATCGTGTATTTCTTGTACAAACCAGCAATCCTTAACAAAATGAGAACACAAATCCCCAGGCTCAAGCAGAAGTTTTTGGGGGATTTATTTGGAGTAAAATATGCAGGTCACACATAACAATACCCTAAAAATGCTTCTATTATACAGTTAAATTTTTAAAAATGCACTTGAAGAACACTTTCCTCACTCCCTTAAAAATGATGGATTAAAAATAATAGCACAAAATGTACCATTGATTGTATTTTGACACAACCCAGAACTCACTACATTAAAATGTAGCTGAGCAAAGTACAAAAAACAGTTCAGCTCAGGCAATCCCAAGATCAGTGTGAGGTTAAATTCCAGTTACAGAAGTATTAAATGCATTGGGGGAAAAATAAATTGTTCCCCCTCTGGTGCCAGACATGTACTACTGTTGTTATTTATGCTGACAACATGTGCAATGAGGAACAAGTCAAGGAGTTCATGAGAACTGCAAGGACTGTGCATGTGAAAAGGCATAATCAAACAACTACAGATCCCATCACCCACCTGAAAACTGATGTTATCTATGGATGATTGGAGACTAACATTAGAAGTCAAGTTAATGAAGATTTCTTTTAAACTGTTTCCTTTTAACTAAAACAAATTTATTTTGGTCTCATTATGAAAATGTTAGATTCTGGTCTTCTGCACAGGCATAGATGGTAAGGCTCTCTCTTAGTGTTTAAACTAGAATTTTCTTAGGACAATAATATCAAAACCTATAACTTATTACCATTAATATGACAAAATTCTTCCCTTGGAAACAGAAGAATTGCTTGAGAATGGGATGGTAGAGAACAACTTGGGTGACAGTGAGCATGAAAAGGTAGCATTCAAGATCCTAAAGAAAGAAAAGAATGACAGCAGCAGAATAAAGACACTGGACTCCAGAAAAGGACAGTCCCCTGGGAGACAAGTCTGGGGGAAAAGGAGTCAAGGACAGCTGTTTGTACTTTGTTAAGGGCACGAATTGAGATGCAGCTAACAAGGGGCAAATAAAGGCAATAGAAAAGCATTCTACAAGTATGTCAGAAGAGGAAGATCAGATGAAGTGTAGGTCCCCTATTGAATGCAGAAGGCAATGTAGGAGCTCCAGAGTCCCTTCTGCCCAACTCCAACTATGATGCATGGGGAGCTGAGCTCAGCCCAAAACAGCAGCTGCAGTGGCAGTGGTCAGATTCCTCCTCCTTGCCCAGCACCCCGGGGTGTTCCCCAACAGCCCAAGAGCAAGCTGAGGCAGGGGGACTCACCTGCTGCTGCTATCACTGTCTCCAGCTGAGCCCAGCTCCTTGCACAGCTGGCTGGAGTAGGGCAGGAGTGGCTCAATTACCCTCACTAAAGGGTAGCTGGGGGCCACAGGCAAATGAGAGGGGAGGTAACATGTTGCTATGCATGGAGGGGAAAAGAGAGATTGTCAAAGAGTGGGGAAGTTCTTACCTGATTCGGGGACTTAAGAAAAAATCTCAAACTATTGCTCTCACAGTGTATTCTGCCTATCCCAGGGGCGGAGGTGGGGAGAAGCTGGGAGGAAGTAAAGCTACCCCTACCATGCCAGCCACTGCTTCCACACCTCCCCTTAGCAAATGTTGGATCCAAATGTGGAGACAACAGACTAAAGTAGTGGAAGAAAAGGTTAGGACTACTTCAGGTCAGCAAGGCTGGATAGGATGCATAGTGGAGTACTGAAGGAATCTGGGGTACTGAGGTAATTTTAGAGTCTTTCATTATCATCCAGGAAATTACAGGCTAGTCAGTCTGACCTCAGTGCTTTGAAAGATTACAGAGCAGGTTATGAAACAATCTTTTTTTGAAACACCTGGAGGAGAATAAGGTTATCAGGAACACCAACATGGATTCATCAAGAGCAATTCATGGCGAGCCAACTTGATTTCATTCTATGACAAGGAGATGGGCTCTGTGGATGAGAAGGAGAGCAGTGGATGTGATGTACGTTGACTTTGAGAAGGCTTTTGACCCTATTTCCCATTAAATTGTCATTAGTAAGCTAAGGAAATACAGTGCAAATGAAAGTACTGTAAACAACACATGCAATGAGGATATATAACCAGTTGGACCATCTGTCTTGATGAATAGTATCTGGGGTTCAACATCTAGTTGGGAGGAGGCATCAGATGGGTAATTACCCAGGGGTTTGTTCTGCATCCAGTACTTTTAATATCTTTACTGATGATTTGGATGGAATTGACTGCACACTTAGCAAATTTTCAGGTGACGCAAAGTTGGATAAAATTGCAGGCACGCTGGAAGGTAATATTAGAATTCAGAATGACCTTAATAAACTGGTGAAATGGTACAAAAATCAGCTGAATGAAATTAATGAGGACAAGTGCAAAGTTCTGCACTTGGGACAAAAGAATGACATGCACAGATTGGAAATGCCTGGGTGGATTGCAGTACCACAGATAAATTGCTGGCGATTACAGTGGATTATAAACTGAATGTAAGCCAACAGTGTGCTCTTGTTTAAAAACAAACACACCAAAAACAGTATATTAGGTTGTAGCAATAGGAGCACAACTTGCAAGTCAAGAGAAGTGATTCTTCTGTTCTATTTGGTACTGGTGTGGACACAGCACTCTGGGTGAGGCCTGTGTTTAGGTACCAGACTTCTAGAAAGATATGGACAAACTAAAAAGAACCCAGCAGACAGCAACAAAATGATTAGAAGTCTGACAAACTTGACCTAGCAGTAAAGGCTGAAAGAATTAGAATTATATAGAATTAGAATTAATCTGGAGAAGAGAAGACTGAGGGAGATTTGATAACAGTCTTCAAATATCTGAAGGGTGGTTATAAAGATAAGACAGTCATGAAAGACAATCATCCTTGACTGTGAAGGATTGCCAAAGAAAGAGAAAAAGGTTACAAAGAAGCTGGATATAGACAACTTTCTGTAGCTGCAGGGAACAGGACAAGAAAGAATGGTCTTAAATATCCAAGTGAAACTTCATTTGGACATTAGGAAGAACCTTCGCACTGGGCACATCTACATGTGCTATTAATGATATAATGGCTTACTGTGCAGTCAAATACTGTGAAGTAAGCTTTCCCTGGAAGCATGTCTACACATGCTCCCTGTTGGGAGAAAATCTACTGCCAATAGGAGCAGACTGGTACAGGGCTGCTCCTACTGTACTCTGGTACCTGCAGATTTGCTCCCAGTCAGCATCTACACACGCGCTACTGAGCAGTACATACTGCTCAGTTAGATTACTACCTACATTTAAAGGTAGTACCTAACTGCACAGTAGACTAATTTACTACAAATAAATGATGCGCACACATAAACAGCGGTGGTTTACTGTGCTGTTGATTAGTCTACTTCACAGTAAAGCATCTTGTGTAGGCACACCCACTGTGAAGGTGTTTAAGCTCTGGAAAAAGGTATCCAGTGAGGTTATTGAATCTCTGTCACTGGAAACTGTTAGGAGCATGTTAGACATGCACTTTACTAGGATGTTTTTAGATAGGGATGATCCTGTCTTGAGCAGAGGGTGGGACTGGATCACCTCCTAAGATCCCTTCCAACCCTAATTTTCTATTATTTTAGGATTCCATGTTTCTAAGATTTGTGAAACGGTGGTTTTTTCTTTTATCAAGAACATGCGGTGTTGACATAATTAATTCCGACAAATATGGGAAGCCCTCGTGCTTCAGGGTTTAATGCAATTTCTAACAATTCAGAAGGAGGCTAGATAGACACCTGGCTGGGGTTGTATGACCTCAGTGCTCTTTCCTGCCTGGGGCAAGGGGTTGGACACAATGATCCTTTGTGGTCCCTTCCAACTCTACAATGAATCTATGAATAAGAATGAGACCTATCTGAAGAGTGACTATGCCATATTTGCCTACCATGATGCTCTTGCATCTTTAATGGCCACCCTCAGAAAGAGACCTTTGATTTTGAACATCCTGGAAATTCTTCTTTTTATAAAGAGCACTTTATTGCCTGTAAGCTTTATAACTGATGTTTACAGATATTCTAGAGAGGAAAGAGTTTACAATTTTTCTCTAAAATACTTTTTCCAGTCACTGAAAAATTTACCAGCTCTTACTGTATAACCTGTCCTGCTATCAGCATCACAACGTATATGATTATGGAAATTATTTGAATGTAACAGCTAAAGTTATTATAAGAACACGTTATATAAAATACATTATAAACACATTACTTGGCAACAAAGCCTTTAAGATATGAAAAAGATAAAGGAAGAAAAATTACTTTAATCTTTCCTCCCTGTGTTAAATGTGGGATGCTGATTTTTTTCTTTCTTTTTTAAAATAATTGACAGTACCTGTCTATATATCTTAGGGTTTTATACTGCTACCAGTCACAAACAAATGGGCAGCAAAATCCTCAATGAACTTCATGTACTTTCTAGCTTACTGCCATTTTTAGGGTAAAACCACTGTTTAGTGTATTGTGTTTTAGTGGGGTGTTTTGCTAATTGAGAAATTGGATGATTTGGGTTTGTTTGTTCCAATTCTCTCCTTAACTGTTTTCATTTTAGTCTTTAAAATTACACAAACTGGTTTAGTGTGAAAAAAGTACACGTAAATAAAGAACAGTTACTTACCCTGCAATAACTGTGGTTGTCCACAACCATTCCTCTTCTGGTACATACAAGCTTCACATATGGAAGATCTGACACTTTGAATAGTAGCATCCATTGGGGCTGTGCCTTCACTGATAAACCTTCCAGTGCTTCTGTACCCAAGGTCATAAAACACAAAATGGCTGCAGACACTCTCTAGTTCCTTCATTACCACCCAACAAAGAGACAAGCTCCCAGGAGACCATTCGTGGTTGTCCAAGTATTGGTAGCTGCAGTAGTATTCTATGGAATTCTATGAGCTAAGAAGAGAAGGGCCACTGATGTAACTTGATGACATGGACAGGGAGATAACAAGCAATTTCTTTCTTCATAGTTGATGCAGAATGTTGTAGTAAGCACTTGGAGTGTAGTACCTTGAAGCACTGGCAGAAAGGATCCCCATGTCAGCCAAATCTCTCTCAATTCTAGAGTATTTATGAAGCATTTCCTTTTTGGGAAGACCAGAAAAGGTAGCTCAGGTCTGCACTTTCCCAACATTCAGAGGACTATCCATAATTGTTGCTATCATTAGAAGGAAAAAGAGAAGGGTTCTAAAGTTTGTTAGATTCACTGATCTTAGCTGTCACTGTATAAAGCATAGGTGAAGTCAGGCTGACTGCTTCAGTATATGCAAGAGGCCATGTAAACCATCATCATTAGGTTAGCTTTAATGGCTGCTTTTGGGTGAGAATAGAGTGAAGCTGCTTACCTTCAAGATTGCAAGAAACCTATCTTGTGGTAGGTCTCCTCCAGATATGTCTTCAATATCCATACCTCCCTTTAAAACCCTGTCCTCCAAGTAAGGATAAGGATGGATCTTGTTTTGTTGATGCTGAGGGAAAAGTAGATCCAGGATTATTACAATTGACTCATCTACCTCTTGAGACCATTAGTCCCAGATGTCAAGCTATTGGATATTTCATAGATTTCGTAGACATCAGGGCTAGAAGGGACCTCGGGAGATCATCGAGTCCAGCCCCCTGCCCAAAGGGCAGGAAGTCAGCTGGGGTCATAGGATCCCAGCA
>NW_017728906.1:162210903-162220410 GCF_001723895.1 Crocodylus porosus
AGGAGCAAGCAGCCTCAGTCAGTTCCCGGGCGAACTCCTGGTCAAGCTCGGGACTTTGAGTGGGAGGTCTGTAGTAGACTCCCACCATTGTGTCCCCTGTGCCGAATTCCCCACAAATTTTTACCCAGAGGGTCTCTAGCTGTCCATGCCGGACACTCCTTGGCTTCTCAAGATGAATAGGCATTTGGTGAACACCTATAGGGTTGTGGAGTGACCAAAGGTAAAACTCTGTAATACAATTTTCTTTTACAAAGCCTAAGAGATTTTCTGTGGGCCAAATATATCACATTGTGAAAATACGTGTCTTATAAAATAAGTTGCACCAGTCTAGAACATCCAATATAAGAATCATGGCCACCAGTTTCACCATCCTGAAATTGAATTAACTGGTCAAAGATGAGGCTTATTTATAAGGAAAATGAATAAAAATAAATAAACTGTCACTTAATTCTTATTTTTACATTTGTAAGCAACCATGCCATTCACCAGAGTGCCTGGTACATGCTGATCTATCAGGTGTCACCTTTGTCTGCAGGAATGATATTTGATAATTGAGACAGGTTCCAGAGGGTCCTCAGTGGTTCTGTCCTGCCATGACTTTGCTGAAATAAATATGTTTAGTAGGGAGGAAAATGTACGTTCCGTCCCGCCTGGGCCCCTCTTTCAATTGTTTCATTGATTTTTCTATTTTGGGGCTCTACCTTGCCTACACCCCACCTAGTGCCAACCACTGATGTCATATCCCTGTCTTCTGGGCTTGGGTCACGATCTGGGTACACGGCTTCACCTTCCAAGGTTGTAAGCCATGTGTGGGCATCAGTCAGCCTCACTCGGCATTGGCCTCAGAGAGACCGACTTAACTTCCCAAGTTACCGGGGGGGGAGAGGGGGTGGCTGAAGGACAGGACTGAAAGGATATCCCACATGGTTAAGGTGCCATTGGGTCTTTGGGAAACAAAGGGTATGTTTGCACAGTGAGATTTTCTTTAAAGTGAGATGCATCAATGTAAAATAAACATTTCTGTGCAACTGCTTTAATGTCAAAGTATAAAAACAAATAGCCAGCTTTTAAGTCACATGAGGTGGGGAATTTCCTGTGAAGTAAGCACTCATCCTTATGGGTAGGGATCCCACACTCCCTTTCACTGGTGACAGGCCTTAGGCATTGTGGGATGTTTTCTGTGATGCCCACAGTTGTTTCTGTAGTGCAAGAGAGCCAGAAGTCTTATCCATAGATCAAATCCACAGTTGTCACCATCCCATGTTCTGCCTCTCAAGATGGTCAGCACCATTTTCAGACTCTTAAAGGATCATTATAGATGAGACAGTTGTCAATGCTTTGATACTGGTAACTGGAAATATACTGTGGCTCTGATTTGCACAGCTGGTATTTTATGGGTTGCCTTCTGGCTCCCTGCTGTGGTATATTTTATATATCAGTGATGGGGAGTGGTGGGGGGGGGGAGGTGGCACATGAGTCCAGACTCCATAGGACCAAATAATTAACAGTATTAGCTGGGCATACATAAGGTTGGTGTGGGAACAGACTTTGGACAAGGCCAGGTTTGTGATTTAGTTTGGCCTTCTGCAGGTATTCCTAATGTTGGAAGACATGCCCCTAATCCATGTGACATAACAGAAAAGAACATACTTATTTGGAAAGGCTAGATATGGATTTCTGTTATTCACCAGAATTGATCATTCCCGATGTTCTGCATAGCTAAAATGGCACAGCCAGCTATTCAGGAACTAGGGAAAAGGCAATCCTGCTCTTGCTAAAGCACTTTCTCTTGCTCAAATTCCACTTCATATCCCCTGTGGACATACTTAAAATTCACTACATCATTAATTCTATTTTGCAATGAGTTTCAAGCAATTAGGGGTGCGACAGGGTTTGTACCTCATAATTCATGCTGTTGCAAATGTGCTGCTTGCATGTACATTAGATACAACCACTACACAGCTCATAATACATTTAAACTAGATTGATAAAGGCTTCACACTTAAAAAGCCTTTAAAGGTTTATGTTCATATGAAAAATGACTTTCTAATATTAACAGCAATATGTAAAAGCCTTTCAAAAATATTTACTGAAGAAATCCGCTGTGAGAATTTTTTAATGGTGAACTTGTTAGCATAAAATAATTGCACTGATTTTCTGTGATTAATTCCCTGCATTATTAAAACACGGTATGTACTTCTCAATGGAACCATAAAAGAGGCAATAATCACAAAACACATCTTTATCAAGGGTATAGGCTGTAGCCATGTTGGTCTAAGGACATAGCCAAACAAGTTTCTTTGGGTAAATCTGATATCTTTTATTAGACCAACTCAAATAGTTGGAAAAATTCTTCTTTGGAAGCTTTTGGGTATAAATACACTTTGTCAGGCTGGGGAAGCATCTGCAGTTGGTCCGTGGTCTTCCTGGATGGAATGAATATTAAAGAAGCAAGAGGCTGGTATGCATGCAAGAAAGCCATGGCAAGCATACCAGCCTCTGGCTTCTTTACTATTCTTTCCATCCAGGAAGAGCACAGACCAACTGCAAATGCTCCCTCAGCCCAACAAAGGGTATTTATACCTGAAAGCTTGCAAAGAAGAATTTTTCCAACTATTTGAGTTGGTCTAATAGAGATATCAGATTTACCCAATGAACTGTGCCTTTATCAAGGAACTCTTTTTTGAATCTGACACAAGGCGAGGACAGAATTTGTGGTAGAGCAAGTCAGGACAAACGAGTGGGACACTGGCTAAGCAGCAGACTGAAGCAATATTCCACTATTGGCCACATAATAGTGAGGCGTATTAGTTCCCTTAAAAGGATGGGTGAGGGCAGTGGTAAAGATAGGGGTAATTTTGCCAACTGCAATCATCATTTTGAACATACAAAGGGAGTCTATATTGCGGAGGGCAGAAAAGAACTTGTGAAGGACATTTGCTTTTATTTCCTAGATGGATGCTACCATCTTGAGGGGATACGAACACATGCCAGTTATATATCTTGGCATACACTAACAATTGCTTAAAATAAATGCAAATACAGGAATGTTTGTTTGCTCCTGTGATGCTTTGCAGTCCAAGTGCTCTCAGAAGAAGCAGGCTAGCTAGCAATATGAACAGAAGTCTGGACATGTGGGCCTTCTATCTGTAACAGGGTGACAGTGAAACCCTGTTACTTTATGACTCAAGGGGTTAAGGACAGGACAATGACAACAAGTAAGCTGAAACGGCTTGGGGAAAGTTAAACACTGGGAGAGAGTTAGGTTAATTAACAGGGAAGAGACTATCGGCATCAGTAAAAACAGCCAACCAAGAAGAGAACCTTGCCTTCAGGGCACTATGAGAGAAGACAGAGGGAACACCAGGAGCAAGGAGAGTCCCAAACTCACAAATTGCTGGGTAAAAACAACCGCGGAGATAACCCGACTCACAGAGAGGTAAGCTAAGGATAATTACTTACCATAGCAGTCGGTATTAGTAAGGATGACTCTGGGAGTGACAGGAACTATCTGAAGAAGGAAAAAATGAGAAAAAGACATTATTAGCTTAAAAGGAAAGTACAATGGTCCAAGCTGGGCCACCATTATTGGGAGGTGGGGGAAGGGTGGTAGTTGTGAGCTCCTTTTTGCGTATGCTGCTCATTGACAAACTCCATGGAAAACCTTAATGAATGAAATTACTTTAAACAATTTGTTCTGAGGTCACCTAGCCTATATCTCATTCATAAATAACTTCCTAATTTCTCCCATCAAAAGATGTGGCAGGAGAGGTCCTGAGCGAGATGGGGAAAGATACCTTCCCCCATGACAATATCTATAGAACACCATGGCCTTGATGCACAAACATATTGCATCCTGCTTGTTGTTCCAGGCAGGCACCACTGGCAATGGCCTCATTAATATACCGGTTTTCATGCTGGGCCCTCAATGCTTGATTCTCCACACAGGTTGAGGAGGTCCAAAATTCTGCATGACTTTAACTGCAAGTGCAATGGGCAGCCATAACAGAGGGATAATAGGTAATATATGCAGGCATGCTAACGAAGCATTGATTTCCAAGGTGTCCAAGTGCAAAGAGCCAGAACCTGGCCCTACACCAGCTTCTAAACGAGGAGATGATATCCGATCTGCATAACACTGCAGTGGGAGAGGCCACAAAAGTAAGCAAAACTTCTGGTCACTGCAGGACACAAAGCAGTATGAGAATGCAGCTGGTGGGTCACCAGAATTTTTTGGAGTCATGATAACTGCACAAAAATATCACTCCGCTGTAACTTGCCCTGATACAAAATAACTCTGAATAGGAGTTAAATTTCCAGATGTATTCTGACCAAGGAGTTTACTTTGCTCTACCCAAGGAGTTGGGGTATGTGGGTGCAATTCTATATATCTGTACAATCAAGTTTACTTCAGTGTTAATCACCTGGCTACAGAAGCTGGCATGGTCCAGTTTCCTGCTACCCCCCACAGGCATCTCTGTATAGCTAGCCTAGGAAAGCCCCCTACTGGAGATGCAGCACATACCAATAAATTAGTTCCTTTGCGAGTATAAGTAAACTACAATTTCTATTTTCAAAAGTTAGATGACAGTAACATTTTGGAGCAGCAGGATGCTTTAATGGAGCTACCTCGAAAGGCAAGCTGCCCTTCCTGACCCACTACAACTATGACCATGACTTTCCCCAATGCTGCAGTGACTGTCCTGCAGTTTCCACCCTGCCCCCAACACTCTGCTCCCCCTACCTAAATCAACCTTCCCTAGAAGCACCTCAGATGTCCCCCACTGCTAAACTGCCACAGATGTCTCAGCTTCGCAGGCTGAATCTAAATACTCGGCAGGCCAGATCCAGCCTACAGACCACAGGTTGCCAACCTCTGGTAAACTATAACAACAAAAGAGCTATTTTGTCAGTTAAAATTGTGTCTACCTGGGGGATCTTGCCATTATAGTTATGTTGATTAAGGATGCAATTTTTTCATGGCTAGGTTAGCAAAACTTTGTACCTGGTCTTTTCCTCCCTGTACCTCACTCCCCATCCCTAAAACAGGGATAATAGCACTTTCCCTTCACAAGGGAACTGTGAGATGAAAATGATCTATCATCATGCTGGCTTGGCAATGATCTGCACTTATCTGGGTATAGCAGTCATGATTGCAACAGACTAGTTGAACTAACTTGAGCTTATTCTCCTTTATGGATACAAAGAGGCAGGAGTCAACATATAACAGAGAAAATTTTTTCCAAAAAAAAATGATAAAAGGAGTGGGGGGCAGGCTGGTGGCAAGGGAAAACTAACAAGAGAAAAATATTCCTAATATTTTTACTGCCTTCCTCAACATTTCACCAGGAACTTCTTTTCAGAGTGGCAAGATATAATGAGTAAATCACCCCACATAAAACTTCCGTTAAAATGTTTATTTTGTTTCTTTTATTTCTTTAGATTGCCCCATAAAAGCACTGAGTGCCTTGACAACAATCAGGCTTACAACAAGTACACAGCAGCATGAATACTAATATGCAAATAAACTAATTCCTTCAACCAGCTGCCTTGTATAACCAAATAGCAATAAAAATGTTCTTCTGCCAGCAGCCAATAAAATAGGAAAAACTTAGGAAAAACTTCTCACCTCCAACTCTGTTCTGCAGCATAACCTCCTTCCTCCACCCAGAGACCTAGCCAAACTAAGTTTTGTTATGTTTAAAAGTGGATATTGCAGCCTATGATGTGGTGTAAACAGCACAGGTGGAAGCTGTTTAACCTCTTCTCTTGATGTGCATAAGTTCTCTATGTTTCCCCGCCACACGAGAGTGCTGAGTATGCAAGCCTTATACACTAGCATTTTGGTCTTAATTGTAAGCTTTGAGTTGCTCCATACTCTTTTAACTAGTCTGTTGAAGGTGGTGGCAGCCTTTCTTCATAGTTTCATAGTTTGTAGGGTCGGAAGGGACCTGAGTAGATCAAGTCTGACCCCCTGCCATGGCAGGAAAGAGTACTGGGGTCAAATGACACCAGCAAGGTGTTAGTCTAGCCTCCTCTTAAAGACCCCCAGGGTAGGAGCCAGCACCACTTCTCTTGGAAGTTAGTTCCAGTTCCTAGCCGCCCTGACTGTGAAGTAGTGCCTCCTGATGTCCAGTCTGAATCTACCCTCTGCCAGCTTGTGACCGTTATTTCTAGTCACTCCTGGTAGTGCTTGGGGGAACAGGGACTCCCCCAATGCCTGCTGGTCCCCTCTGACTAGTTTATTAATGGCCACTCCTCAACCTTCTCTTGTGGAGGCTGAACAGGTTCAGGTCCCTTAGCCTCTCCTTGTAGGGCCTGCACTGCTGCCCCCTGATCATGTGAGTGGCCCTCCTCTGGGCCCTCTCCATGTCGTCCACATCCCTCCTGAAGTGCAGCACCCAGAACTGGACACAGTACTCCAACTGCAGCCTGACCAGTGCTGCATAGAGGGGGGAGGATCACCTCCTTGAACCTGCTTGAGATGCATCTCTGGATTCATAACAAGGTATGGTTGGCCTTCCTGACTGCATACCCACACTGTCAGCCCATGTTCATACTGACATCAGCGATGACTCCAAGATCCTTTTCTGCCTCTGCACTGACGAAAAGGGAGTTCCCCAGCATGTAGGTATGCTGCTGGCTCTTCCTCCCCAGGTGCAGTACCCTGCACTTGCCAGTGTTGAAACCCACCCTGTTCTCATCCACCCACCCCTGTAACCTGTCCAGATCTGATTGCAGCCTATTCCTTCCTTCTAACATGCCCACTTCTCCCCACATCTTAGTGTCATCCGCAAATTTGAACAGGGTGTATTTTACCCCATTGTCCAAGTCACTGATGAAGATGTTGAACAGTGCAGGCCTAAGGACCAAGCCCTGGGGGATCACATTGCCCACATCCCTCCAGGTAGAAAATGACCCATCCACCACCATTCTCTGGGTGCAGCCCTCCAGCCGGTTAGTGACCCATTTGACTATGTAGGCATCGACACCATAGTCTCCTAGTTTTTTTAATGAGGATGGGATGAACATTAAGTCCGGATATGAACATTAAGTTCTTCATCCAGTGAAAGGTTGATAGTTACTGTAGAACCTCGGTAACTGAACTTTTGGATTACTGCTAGCTGGTTCTCATTAAGGATGATAGCTGGATCTTGTGGGACTCCTTGTCCTAGCACACCTGTTTTCTTTATGCTGATGACAGAAAATGCCTGGCAAGCTCTTGAGAGGCAATCTATGAATTCTTGTAGTAGGTCTTCATTGTGTGATATAAGGGAAGCATCCTCAGCAATTAGGAGCTCCTTGATAAGCACCTTTCTAACTTTAGTCTTTGCCTTAATCAGGGCTCTCCCTGCAGAGGGGGAAAATTGGGGCGACCACCCAAGGCCCCGTGCTTTGGGGGGCCCCACAGAGCCAGGCAGAATGGCCACAGCATCCCCGCTCTCCTGCTGCCAAACCCTCCACCAGTTTCCTTGCATCCGGGGGTGGGGCCCCACACGGCTGATTTGCTTGGTTCATCTCTGGCCTTAAGTCGTGAAAGGTTGAAGAGTTTCCTGTCCAACCTTATGGGGAGGTACACTTTACCTTCCATGTCTTTAAATACACAATTCAGGAATACCAAGAAGGAGATTCCAAAGAGTGTGAGGGCAAGAACACATCCTTGCTTCACTCCACTTTTCATCTTGAAGCTGTCCAAAGTGGACCCATCAAACTGAATAGTTGCTTTCATGTTGTCGTGGAAGGAACAGATGAGACTTAACAGGATTGGTGGGCATACAGTCTTTTCTAGGACTGCGAATAAACCTGCTTTATTGACAGTGTCAAATGCTTTGGTTAGATCTACAAAGGCAATGTACAATGGCTGGTTTTGCTGTCTGTACTTTTTTTGAAGTCAATGCAGAGAGAATATCAGGCTACTGATATAGTTCTTAAGTTGTTGTATGAGTCCAAAGCTGCATAATATATGATAGAATCACAGAAAACAGGGATAGAAATGACCTCAAGAAGTCATATAGTTCATCCTCCTACCCTGAAGCAGGATCGGCATTATTTACACCATATCTAACAGGTATTTGTCTTTCCTATGCTTAAAAATCTCCAATGACAGAGATTCTGCAATATCCCTAGCTATACAGAAGTTAGGGCTGGATTAGGGCACAGACACAATAAGCCTATTGTGCTCATAGACCAACAGACTTGGCTCCCACCCCAGTGTCTGAAAGAAAGATTTCACCTATGTGACCCATAACAATCTGAAGACACAGGGGTAATCCACGATAGTCTGAAATAAGTGGTTCAGAGGCAACTATCTTTGTGTGATTAATTCAATGGCATTGCTTAAGTCTGCAGAAAGCCCTAAACTATGTCTCCTGGAAGTGTGTAGTATTGCATTTATATCAATGGGATGTTGGCTGCACAACTCACTATGCTAAAATGCCCTCTCGACACCACCTTAAGTCAGTGTGTATGCCTGGAGGACATGAGTACAACTGGCCCTGCCCATCCACACAGGTAAACACCCATACATCCCACCTACTAAGTATTCAGAAGCCCTTTGCTGCCACCTGAAATGAAACCCCTGCTGCTGCTCTGAGAGAAAGATGTCTCATGACAATGAATGAGCTGCGGCAGACATTACAATGGTCTCACTCTATATGTGAGATTATTGCAACAAAATGTGAATGTAATGTGTCGAGGTCTTAGGACTGCTCCCCACTCCCCAGTGCTTTGGTTTCCCTCCCTGCTTCCAGCCTGGCCAGTCAGAAGGGCCTGCAGGCTGCCTTGTCCCCATGCCACCTGGAAGCAGCAGAGACAGTGGCAGTTTCTCCACCCAGTCAGCTCTTGCCACCCAGAAAAGCTCGCAGGCAGTTGCACCACCAACTTTAAAGAGCTGCTGTTTCTCAACTGGAGACAGTAGGATCAGCCCCCCCGGCAGCTGTTGCTTCAGTCTCTGGTTGATCAGCAGTTGCCATAGTGTCAGCAAGCCTGTCCAGTTCACTGACAAGCTCTCCTGGAAATCTGGGAAGCTAAGGGGCAGCCTCTTTTTTCTCCCTGGCTGGCAAGCATGCCTTTGGGACAATATTGCTGCCCTCCAGCTGAAGGCCTATGCACATTAGGACTGTAGAAAGCTTCAGGTGCTGATTCAATCCAGAGATTCGGCCCAATTTAGTGGCCAAATCTCCAAATCCAAATCAAATCAGGAGGCCAGTTAAAAGGTCTGAATCAATTTGAAGCTCTCTGAATCAATTTGGAAAAGATTTGGAGAGCTTCAGAGATTTAGGCAGTCCCTGCTTGCTGCTGCAAGGAGTTGGACCTGGATTTCATGCTGGTAAATTGTGGGGGAGGGACCATGGGGGACCCCCACCAGGCCCCATCCCCTGCCTGCTCTCCCAACCCCCTTGAGCATCCCCTGATACCCACCTGCTCTCCCAGCCCCCCACCCCCTCATGGCTGCCCTGCCCGGCCCCAGCTCCTTAAAAAAAAGCCCCCACTCACTGGCCACTGCCA